>NC_064863.1:19803889-20110889 GCF_024139225.1 Suncus etruscus
CCTTGTCTCTAACATGAGCTACCCTTTTTTACAAACATTGAATTCAATTTAGCTCTATATGCTGTTTTTTTTTTTTTTTATAAAAACAACCAACACTATTCCAAAGTGTTAGAGGGGGGAAAGAACATGCTGACACACAAAAGCCATTATTCCCGAATCTTGCTGCTACCCTATGTGAAACTGACTAGGCAGAGTCCTGCAAAAATGGCTTCAGATGGCAGAAAAGGAGAGGAGGCTGGCTGGTAATGTCTGACAGGATGCTTAACTTCGACTCATAGTCATTTACTGCTACATTTGAGCTACTTTCAAGTCGATTTTCCCTCAAAAATACCATTCATATCAAAATCAGAAAGTTCTGATCTCTGCAGCTTCAGGATGCTGAGTGAACCATCTCATCTTCATCTCCCTGACCAAGAGGGTAAGCAGAGTTCTGAAGAGCTGCCCTAGTGCCAGCACATCATAAATAAATAAGTAGGTGAATATCTGCTGGGCCTGCCACAAATATTTCTTTCTAATAAAAAAGACTCATTACTTACCCCAGAAGACTTTAGGGTTTTTTCCACCTTTTTAAGAAGCTAAAATGCTGAGTGAAATTAGTCAAAGGGAGAGAGATAGACATAGAATAGTCTCATTCATTTAGGGTTTTAAGAAAAATAAAAGACATTATTGTAATAATACCTGGAGACAATAGAGATGAGGGCTGAAAGGACCAGCTCATGATATGAAGCTTACCACAAAGCATGCTGAGTGTAGTTAAAGAAATAACTACACTAACAACTATCTTGACAATAGTAATGAGTGAGAGAAGTACATTACCTGTCTTGAATACAGGCGGGGGGGGGGGTGGGAGAAGGAAGATGGGGGGTACTGGGTACTGGTACTGGAAATGTTGCACTGGTGAAGGGGGGTTGCTCTTTTTATGACTGAGGCCCAATTGGAAACATCTTTGTAATTTTGATTTTTTTTTTTTTTTTTTTTTTTTGGTTTTTGGGTCATACCCGGCAGCTCAGGGATTACTTTTGGCTCTACGCTCAGAAATCGCCTCTGGTAGGCTCAGGAGACCATGTGGGATACCGAGATTCAATCTACTGACCTTTTGCATGAAAGGCAAACGCCTTACCTCCATGCTATCTCTCCGGCCCTATAATTTTGAATTTAAAAAAAAAAAGGCTGAAAAAGAGACCACAGACTCTATATTCCACTTGATTCTAAAACTCAAAATTTGAAAGTAAACAGATTTCAGTAAGTTACTCTGTAAAGCCAAATCAGATGGGCAAAGAGGACCTCTAAATGGTACTTAAGGGGGATGTTCTTTTTGAGAACTGAGACCCAACTACAAATATGTGTGTAATCATGGTGCTTAAATAAAGATATCATAAAATTAAATAAAATATATATTAATCATATCAATATGTGGTCCAAGTTGGGTCCTTATTAAAATAAACTTTATAGAATATGAACTTTCCAAAATAGTTTTAACTCTATTTGATAATAAAGCTATTACTTTGGATTTTTTAAATGAGTGTGATTTATGATGTAATATGTTTTTCTTTATACATAAAAAATTAAATATATCCAGGAGAAATAAAAATTTAGACTTATTTTAATAATAAAAGCTTTTTAATAAAAAGCTTCTGCATGGCAAAAGAAACCCTACTTAATGCAAGAAGACAGCTAACAGAATGGGAAAAAATCTTTTCACTTGATATATCAGATAAAGGGCTGATATCTAGAACATACAAAGCGCTCAGAAACCTGAGTCCTTCAAAACCAAACGAAGCCATAAAAAAATGGGGAGATGAAATGAATAGACATTTCTCTGAGGAAGAGAGAAGGATGGCCAACAAACACATGAAAACATGCTCACCTTCACTCATCATCAGGGAGATCCAAATCAAGACAACAATGAGATACCACCTCACACCAGTGAGGTTGGCTCACATCAAAAATAATGGGAACAACCTTTGTTGGAGAGGATGTGGTATGAAAGGAACTCTCATTCATTGCTGGTGGGAATGTCCCTTGGTCCAACATCTATGGAGAAAAGTCTGGAGAGTGCTCAAAGAACTCAGAATTGAGCTGCCATTTGACCCAGCAATTGCTCTCCTAGGCATATATCCCCAAGATGGAAGGACATTCATTCCAAAATACGTATGCACCCCACTATTTATTGAAGCACTCAGTATAATAGCCAAATCTTGGAACCAACCTCGATGTCCAACAACAGATGAATGGATCATTAAGATGTGGTACATATATACAATGGAATATTACATGGCAGTTAGAAATGATACAATCACAGACTTTGCAGCAACGTGGATGGACCTAGATCATATTATGTTAAACGAAGTAAGTCAGAAGACAAAAGAAAAACACAGAATGGTAGCACTATTCTGAAACACCTAGAACACATAAAAAACAAAAAAAGGACATTGAAGAAGCATCACTGCTAGAACCACAAAGAAAGACTTCATAAACTCCATTCCCTGATCTGCACAGCCACTAAGACCTCTAGAAACAGGTCTGATTTTACCATCCAAGATAAAGTAGAAGTCTTCCACATACCACGAAAGCAGCAAGAGGAGAATAAATGATCTATTTTTTTAACGTCTTTATTTTGGTGTGGAGATTACGGTTGATGTCTCCTATATTATTTTATTTTATTTTGTTTTGTCTTTCTCTTTCTTTTTGCACTTGAGTATGATTTGATTTCAGAACCGAGATTATTGTGTGGTGCCTGTCTTTATTGTTGTGGTGCTTATCGGTTATTTAATTCGATATTTTTTTGTGTGTGTGTGTGTGTATTGTTGTGGTATTTTAATTACTTTTTTCACATCCTCTCTCAAACTGAGGTTGGAAGCCTCTAGACAGGACTCTGCCTATTTTCAGTATATTTGATTTTTGATTGAGAAGAGGACATATTAGGTGATGGGTATTCCCCTGATTCAATGTGAATATGTACCCAAAATACTACAGTGAAAGATATGTAAGCCATTATGGAAAAAAAATTTGTGTTTTTAATCAGAAACTTTCTTTGACTTACATGTATTATTATTATATAAATTATATTATATGTTATGTTATGTCACTATATTATGTTATGTTAGTTTACCTCATTATGTTAATCAATTTTGTCCTTTAAATGAATTCTTACCTGAATTTGCCCTGAAGAAAAAAAAATAATAAAATAAATAAAAGATAAAATAAGGCCTCCCAATTCTTACCACAGGCTGTGTTCTTTACACTGGCTGTATAGAAAGAGGAGGTACAGTAAAGGCACCCCATATACACCTCAACACAGGACCCTTGCCGGGTATGTATTGTGAATTGGGGGACAAAAAAAAATTTAGACTTATTTTAACATAATTTGGAAACTTTTAGATGGGATAGGATTGGTCACTCTGGTTCTATGCTCAGGATCACTCGTGGTGCTGCTCCAGAAACCCTATGCAGTGCTCAAAATCAAACCCAAGCTAGCATCTTTTTTGCTGTGTTATTTCTCTGATCTCAAAATTATGTTAGACCAAAGTAGAAATAAGTATTAAGGAAACAAAACTGGCCATGAATAGCTCATTGTTGGACGTGGAAACATAAACAGAAGTTCATTTTACTACTATACCTTTTGGTCTCTCATTTTATAGGTTTAATAATAGAAAGTGAAATAAAATTAAATTTATTGAGAATGAGAGCACATGCCTTTAATAAAAAAGTAAGTGGTTGAGAATGAAAACAGAATGACTGACAGAACTGAGCTTTCCAGGGGCTGGTAGGGGAATCTGGGAGAACAGGAGGGAAGCTAAATGGACACTGGTAGAAGGCAAGATATATTGTTGCTGCATGAAGCCATATCATGAACAGTATTATAAATCATGGTGCCTCAAATACATTAAAAATACTGAAATAAGTTTTCTTTCTTTTGTTCAGTGCTATTTAAAAAATTAGGACATGGGGATCTCTGAGCTGGTCTGAAGACTTGGCGTACTCTGAATTCCTTTTAGTACTTTGACTTGAGGTTGGAATTAATTCTTCCTCCATCTCCTGTATCCCATTGTAATCAGCAGGAGCAGATACCCACTTGGGCCGTATCAAGATTGTGGTGCTTTCTCCTAGAAAGCATCGCATGATATCCAGGATGTCCTAAAAGTATGAGAAATGCAGGCTAAAAGATATAAACACAATATTTTTTATCTGTAGGGTCAATAAAGTGGACTGAATAGTGATTTTCCTATCATTATATATAGTGGCAAATACTTTTAGAACTGGGAAGTGTGTGATTTGGGCAGGCATATTATCATATAGATTAAGACAGTGTTCCCAAAGGATAAAGACCTTCATGCAATTCTGCTATACAAGTTGATTTGATCTGATACACAAACTACTTGCTGTAGAAGTGAAATATTAATTTCCATATTATAGAGTATATATACAAGATAGCACTGGGCATATATGCCATATATTTTCTGTTTTAAAAGCAGTTTCATATGTTGTATATGACAAATATACATACTATAATAAATATACATCTTATATTTAGTATAATTTTAGATCTGGTTATATATTTATTAAAATGAAAGGAATTGGCATAACTGTGGACTTAACAATTTAGGAAATAGTTATAATGATTTTTACTTTTAATAGAATTACTGGGTCCAGAGTAAAAGTACATACAGAGAGTAGGTTGCTTGCCTTGCACAATGCATGCCCTTGGTTCAATCTCTGGCATCCCAAATAGTCTCCCACATCCTTTCAGGAGTGATTCCTGAGTTCATAGTCAGGAGTAATCATTGAATACTGACAGATGTGGCCCAAGACAATCAAAAATGAAAGTAAATAGGGGCCGGAGAGATAGCATGGAAGTAAGGCATTTGCCTTTCATGCAGAAGGTCATTGGTTCAAATCCCAGCATCCCAGATGATCCCCTGAGCATGCCAGAAGTAACCCCTGAGGGCTGCTGGGAGTGACCCAAAATACAAAAAAAAACCAACCCCCCCCAAAAAAAGAAATAAAGTAAATGTATGTACAATTGGGAATGAGTCATAACCAAAATATTTAAAGATGCTATATACATAGGTTAAGTGGCAGAACCCAAAGAACAGTGATTTGTTTATCTAAGAGCCTCATTGTGCAGCAAAGTATTTCACAGTGTGAACTTTGGAAGGGGATGGTCTGTATTCCAATACTGGCTTTGTTACTAGCAAAGTAACTGTGCAGTTATAAACATGTTACTTAGCTTCTCTGTGCTGTGACTATCATACATTCAGAAAAACATGAGATACAATTTTAGATACAGAAGAATGGGTAAAGTTAAAAGTGTAACTTTTAATTTCCACCCCTTTGAAAACTCAATTTTCAATAGGACCAAATATAAATAACATATCTATTCTATGGTCCTAAAACTTCTCTTAGGTTTGTATCTAAGTGAAATATATATAATGTCAATCAGAAATAAAGCTGCTTCTAACATTTTAAGGATATAAGTCTCAAATTGGGAACAATTCAAGCTGCTCATCATCTGGTGAATGATTAAATAATTGTGGTGAGGTACAATTATGTACTACACAAGAATAAAATAATCACTAACACATGTAACAATAGGGTTGACTCTTACAATTTGTTTATCACATGCTCGCTTCGGCAGCACATATACAATTTGTTTATCAAAAGAAGATAGACACAGAGGAATATTTCCTGGGAAATTCTATTGAGGTCAAGAATAGACATAACTGATAGAAATCATCTCACAATGGTAACCTCAGGCAGAATGTGGACTTAAAAAGAATCTTTGAGGAATGTTAGAAATACTACAAACATATAAAGAGCCATTGAGCTATACACTGAAGATTAATTTATGGTACACACTTCATTGTATTTCTTATACACAGATAAAAAAATGACCTTAAAGGAAATGTGCTAACCCGATGCCAGGTACATAGTAAGTACTCTAGGAGTATTTCCTATCATAATTTACTTTTACTTTTTAGGCATCCATCTATCTCAGAGTCTATAAACATTTCTTGGGAGGAGCCTAAGTGTCTATGACTGTAAAACATTTACAAACATAGTCTCTATCCTAAGGAGTGGAAAACTTTTTGGAGTACTAACCAGTTCCAGCCACACAGTGGAAGTATCATCAGGGATTAAAAATTAACAATACTATCTCTGAAATCAGAAAATCTGCCTGAGATTCTTGGTTCTAGTACTTACAAGTCCTGGAAATGTTATTTAATATCCTGACATTTCTGTTTATCTTTCATAGTCAGCTGATAATAGAACCTGCTTCATACAGCTTTTGTAAGATGCTAATAAAAAGTCAGCAATTACCATGACTATTATATTGATTCATTCTTATAATTTCACAGAAAGACTGTCAATATTTTAGAGGTATCCATTCATGACAGTTGAGTACACTCTCGTCTCAGATTCGCCTTCCTCTGAATTGTTTCAGAATGTATATGTAGACATCACCCAAGTAAAGTTACATGATCTTTGATTACCTGCGTGCATAACTACAATTTACTCACAGATATGTGTGGAAATTTGTCAATATGGCGGTTAATCATGATTAGCTCTGTTCTATTATCTCTTACTAGCAGAGAAAACAGGGGTGCCTCGCTTTGCATTGTTTTCATTGTCTCTTGATTACTGACATATTTTTATAATGACCTAATGGAAAAGAAATAAATCATTGGAGTTTTCTACAGGAGTAAGAATTGCATATGCAACTATTAAAAATATTGGTGTCACTTTCTCAGCCTTGCCGAACCACCTAAGCCTCCTCTTTGTATCTCTGACATGCTGTGTGTATGTACTTTTATCACTGCATATGCTGTTCACTAGTATCTTTATCCATTTACCAGACTGCTAGCCCCACCAGATCACAAACTGCTAAACAGTAGAAGCCATGGATTGCTCATCTCCTACCCATCAGAGCTTGGAGGGATGCCTGGTACAAAGCAGACACTCAACAATTTTGTGTTGACCTACATGTCTAGAATGCTACAGGCTGCTGCTAGCCTAAATGACAGCTTTTAAAACATCAAAGTCAGCCCTTTCTTCCAGAACAAGCTGTCCCTCCCCAGGATACACAGTTGAGCAAACTGAAAATGGACTGGATTTTAGCTCCCCCCTTGCCCTCTCAAATCAAATCTCCGTGTGCAGTAAACAACCTGCCCAAACATAAGTAGGTGACCATCAGATCAGTAAGACCTATAGAGGAAACCCACATAAAAATGCCTATGGCCTCACTGTTGTAATTCTCTCATTCAGCATTACCTGCAATTTCCTCTGTAAAACTTAATCTGGATATCTTTTTAATTACATGGGGATGAAATTGTTATAACTCTAAGAGTGTCCGGAGAACCTTGGTGCAGTAGAGGTTGCCCAAACCTTCTCTTAATAAGAGAATTCTTAGACACATCCTCCATAAGAGGGTACCTACTGAGGCAATGCAATTAGTTTAAGATTGGACTAAAAGTCTATAAGTGATATTTAAAATTCAGGGACCTGGTATCAGAGTAATTGCCTCTCCTGATTATGACCCTTCAAGGTTATTTGGACCTCTTCTAATTCTCTGCCCCATTGAATCCAGACCAAAGGCATTAAAATCCAAATCAAGACCCTGGTACTCTTCCAGCCTCGCTCTGAGAGTAATATTCCCTCTGAGATTTTCAAGGTAGAAGAAGAGTTGTTCAATGCTGGCTCCTAGCTTGGATTTTTCCTTTCATTTGTGTCTTTTTTTTTCTTTTCACACTAGATATGTTTATGAAAGCAAACAGTCTATTCAGCAATAGAACCATACCCAGCTTAATTTCTATTTATTTAAACCTATAAGTGCACCCCAGACACTGCATTGCAATGGCCATTCCAGACTTCAAATAGGGCGAGTGATATATGGCAGTAGCTAACACATCCTCCCTCTTAACTCCTCAGGCTTGCTAATTCCCCACAGAACACTGACAACCTCACCTCACATCACCACCAAGATTTAATAGCTAAGAGCACAGTGAGGTCTTGTCTTACAAAATTTAATTACACTCACGAAATAGACAACAGTGCATTTACTGGCCCACCATTAAATATTATCATAAGTAATTTAAACTAACTTCACTTGTCTAAATATATGGACAAAATACATCCTGTCATCCCAAAGCTTTAATGTTCCCTCTATAACGATGAATCATTGACAAATCCTTAGTAATTTATTCTGCCTTCCAATTCAAAGCATATCTTAAAGGAAGAAAAGTCAAAATGTGCAACACTTCTGATAGTAAACTTATCTACCTGCTAGCCAGCATAAATTAAGGAGCTATACTCTAGTGATTCAATTACACTACTGAGTAATTGAAAATACGCAATTACAAGGAGTTGAGATTCTTATGAGAATTCCAACGTCTGCATCCAGATTCCCTAGTATTTGATTTATAATTGGAATATTGGCATAATATTCTCCATTTGAGAGAAACTGCTTCCTTCCAGATAGCTCAAAAGTCAGAATGCTTAGTGATGGATGCAAACATCTTTAGAGTTTCTCTTGCTTAACTCTTTGTTTCATACAGGAGGGAAAAAGAGACCCAAAGAACAGCCAGTTCATCAAATGCAAAGGGAGAGCTGAAAGGGAAGCCTTCTGGCTCTGATTTAAAAAGCATAGCTTGAGAGCCAAATTCACAGTATCTTGAACTGGACAAAATTCAACCTCACTGATCTACAAGCCACTTAAACTTTCTATGTCTTTTTTTCTTCTTCAAGATGGTAATTCCTAGAGCAATTAGATAAAGACTGCTTTCTCATTAAGTGAAGTGCCTTGGTTTCTTTCTCTGTTAAGTAGAGAAGATAACTCTAAAATCAACTAGCGACAAATAGAGAACTCCCAGAATGCTGATACAACGATGTTCTCTAAAACACTTGAATAATGTTCAGGACATGGTAGAAATGCAGCAAAAATAGCCGCGACAGCCATCACCATTACCATGTCTAGCACAAGTCACTGAATCATATGATAATCTTTTACTCAAATCCTTTTAATTTCTAATCAACAGTTTTCCACAAATAGGCCTGGATATTTCTCTTCAATACCAGAATACTGTTACACTCTGTCCAAAAGTACAGCAGGCGGTATACTGAAGTGCTTCAGTGTACTGCAAAAATTTTTGATAATTTTGAAAAGCAAATGAAAGCCTGTTCATTTTGAGGATAATATGCTTCCACCCACTATATAAGGCTTGGTTCATTTCCTAGGTTAGAGACCCATGAGGTAATGTCTGTATCAGGTATGCTACTTCATTACATCAACCATCATGTGCTGCTACTATGATACAAGCACATACACGGAGCTACTCTTTCAACCCTGTGACAAACAAGTTATAGATTCTTCATTTTCATACATACATATTTTAAAACTCAGAAATAATTGTTTCTGTCACTAACTTCCATTCTGTCTCCTGGACAAAGGAAACCATAGCTTCTTTGAAATCCAAAATAAGCACATGTGATCCAATGCTAATTTAGCAATAAACAGAAAATTGACTTCAAATCATCTCTCTGTCACTCTAATTGATTAAGAGTCACATGAAAATTGATAACATGATTTTCAGCAACAGAGCGTTGTGGCATAAGCCCGTCGGTTCTATTGGCTTTGGATATTGACTTGCTTCCAAATAAAGCTTTTTAAGAGTACATTAGTGAGTCCACTGATAATCTTAAAAAGCAGTCTAATTACAATAATGAACTCCATACAATGAGTTAATGCAATACAGAAACTAAAAGATCTGAGTCTCTCCCTGAAATAAAAACAAAGTACAAATTCTGTTGAATACAGTACAACCAGAGTCTATTTCTCTGTGATTAAATAAGTGATCAGGCCTTCTTAGTTCTTTATATTTTAGCAAAATATGCTCACATGTGGTCTACCTGTCTTCAAATTTTATCAATATTTACAGTACTAATCTTAGCAGACCTAAGCCTCTAGTATCTGTATGGCTCAATTCAATTAGGATCCACTGTGAAGATGTAGAAGACACAAAAGCAAATCCAGAAATAAAACTATCGTGTAGGTTATGGATGTTGCTAAATTTGGGGAAATTAAAGAGTAGAACTTAGTTTCAGTTTACAATGGATGCAGAAGAATAGATATTAGAATTATGATAAAGCATACTAGCTAAATTTTATTGGACTGGACATTCTACATTTGTTTCTCCAGATCTTTGTTTCACTCCTCTCATTCCCTAAGCCCACAGAATTTGATCTTAGAAGACTAACTTTCCATTTCTGATTAGGTGGATATGTTGAGTCTTTAATATAGCTACAAGTTCAGGAGAAAAAATTATGTGGAGAAATTTTCCTCCAACCTGTTGGTACATGTTGGCACTTCTACACCAAGGTAAAGTATGGGTTTCCGCATGTCTTCGACGCACCAATTCTCTAGCTATCCCTGTATCTATCTGCATACAAGGACCAGACATGTACAGAACCCTTGACATGTACAGTACTAAGGATGGTCCTGCTTCCCACTCTTGCTAGCACTTGAACAAGTTTTAAACTTATTTACAGTTGTTACAAGGTTGTTCATAATACAGTTGGTTTTATTACCGCATATAAAGTTGTTTATGGTTGAGTTATAGTCATACAATGTAAAACATTTCCCACCACTAATGCCCCCCCCCATCTTCCTCTCACCCTCCCTGATGGCCTCTCCACTTCCTGTCTCTGAGGCATACATTTTTTTCTACATTTATTTTCAATCTTTCTATCTCTTCCTTTTTTTCTTTTTAGGCACTTTGTTTTGCAGTAGTGTACATTTCCTGCCACCAATGTTCCAAGTTTTCCTCCTATTCACCCTTCTTGGCCCCCCTCTCCTTTTTTTAACACTGTGGTTTGCAATATTGTTAAATAAAGGGTCACCATGCATATATCACTTTATCATTTTTCAGTATCTAGTTCTTGTCCAGATTGATCAGTTCTAACCATCAGTGTCACTATGGACCATTCACTACCCTAAATGCATTCACCACTCATTGTGGCAAGCTTTCTACCATGGGCTTGTCCTCCTGATACCTCTATCATATCTGGGCATTATTAACATACTATTCTTCTTTTCTTTTTTTTTTTTTTTGGTTTTTGGGCCACACCCGGTAACACTCAGGGGTTACTCCTGGCTATGCGCTCGGAAGTCGCTCCTGGCTTGGGGGACCATATGGGACGCCGGGGGATCGAACCGCGGTCCGTCCAAGGCTAGCGCAGGCAAGGCAGGCACCTTACCTCTAACGCCACCGCCCGGCCCTCTATTCTTCTTTTCTTGTATATCACAATTGAATGAGATTATTCTATATCTCTTATTCTCCCTCTGACTCATTTCACTCAGCATAATAATTTCATACACGTTCATGTATAAGCAAATTTCATGACTTCATTTTTCCTAACAGCTTTATAGTATTCCATTGTACAGATGTACCACATTTTCTTTAGCCACTCATCTTTGCATATTTCTTTATTTTTATTTTATTTTATTTTTTGGATTTGGGGCCACACCTGGTGATGCTCAAGGGTTACTCCTGGCTCTGCACTCAGAAATTGCTCCTGACTTGGGGGACCATATGGGACGCAGGGAGATTTAACTGCCATCAGTCCTGGGTCATCCACAGTGCCCTACCATTGCGCCATTGCTTGGGTCCCTGCACATTTCTTTTTAACTACTCCCATACCTTTGAAAATAAACTCAGGAGCCAGAGAGATCATACAGCAAGTACAGCTCTTGTCTTGTATGCCATTGATGCCTGGAAACTCTGGTTTCAAGTCCTGTCAGGAGTGATCTCTTAAAACAGAATTAGCCTTGAGCACTGCCCGATGTGGCCTAATATAAAAATAATAAAATCTTTTTCTTAAAATCATAATCCCATTTGTTTGTGTTTGTTTCCTGCTAGAATCCTCATAGTGAAATTCACCTATCACAAACTCAGTAGTTTTTTTATTAAAAGTTTAAAAAAAAACTTTTAATAGCCTAAATTAAAAAATATTAGTGACATCTTTATCAAAATGTAGATGTATATCAAAGCTTCTATACAATTTTAATGAATTAACAGACATCTTGAAGCATATCCATATTCCTGAGAGTTTATCTCTATTGTGGCAAAGTATTTTTAACAACAGAAAAAAATAACAATGACATCTTGTCATTCGTAAAGCGTCCTGCTTTGTGTATATATTGTGGAATATGAGATTACAAAAAAGCTATTATTCATATTGCTCCTTTAATTTTACTTCTTACCTTGCATTTCATATCATGAAAGGTTGTTGGTTTTTCTTTTTGTTGTTGTTGGTTTTTTGTTTTTTTGTTTTTTTTTTTTGCTTTTTGGGCCACACCCAGTGATGCTCAGGCTATGTGCTCAAAAATCACTCCTGGCTTGGGGGACCATATGGGATGCCAGGGGATAGAACGGGGTCTGTCCTAGGTCAGTGCGTTACAAGGCAAAGTTCCTACCGCTTTCACCACTGCTTTGGCCCCATGAAAGGCTTTTTTTTTTAATCAAATAAAGATTTAGAATGTTTTTCCACTGGCCTTGATTTTACCCACTTGTTTTTAAAGTTTATTATTCATCACTTCAAGTGCCATCTGGAGTAGTGATGAATAGATGTTTTGACAATATCTGAAATTTCTAGATATTTTGATATTTCTATATATTTTAGAGATATCTGAGTTCTAGAATTCTCTGACAGATAGAAGTTTACCAAACCCACACAGGATTCAGTATCCTAATCTCCAAAGATGCCAATATGCATTCATCTGCTTTTTAAAAAAAAATTAACAGAGGTGACTTCATAACCATGAAAATGTAGCCACCAAGTTACTCCATTAGAAATTATGCATGTGTGATGATAAAAAATAAATTCCAATAGTTACACCCAATCTCCTTGCAGATATGCTTTCCAATGACCCAGGATTCACATATTTCTATAGAAAAAAAAAAACAAACTGAAGTTGCTCGCAGAGAACTTGAATATCTTAAGGTCTCTATCAGTGGCTATTAAAATTTAAAGTAAGCTGCATCATCCTTGACTCCAAATATATATTCTTCTTATATTTCTTAAGCTACTGGCACCTTAAGTTATTCTGTGTGGTTCATAGGGAAACAAAGGAACCAAAGCAATAGACACAGACACAAGACTATATAAATGTCAACTGAAAACCATGTGGGAAAATAAAAAAAAATAAAAGCTTAGTTGATGTTTTCCTTCCAATGTCAGTCATCTTAATGACCTGCATTTAAAAGTCACTTTTTAAAAATAAACTTGTTTAAATATCATGATACAGTGTATATAAACTTGAATGCATCCTCTGGGCATATAAATAATTCTTTTTTTAGTCCTCAAATAAGATTAGCATAAAGGATACCTTTGGTGTCTATATTCTGAAAGACTACCTGGATAAATAAACTCCATAATTCACAGTGTATTCATTGTGGCACAACTTTCTTTATACCCCCCATTATTTTCTTTATTAATAAAGATCTCCTTGGCTTCATGGGGGACTATCTTTCTCACCAGTTATCCACAGAATGAGAAGCGTGGACCAATGTTGTTTCTGTGCCTCATGAATTCCTGATCTCCTGTGAAGTTACCAGTCTTGAAGGGCAACTGTCTAGGGTAAGCTAGCTGTGAAGTTGACCATTTCTTTTTTCCCCCATGCCAGCCTTTCCTACAAAATTGAGAGATGATTCATGTTTCATTAGAGAGAATAAACATATAACTCAATTCTAAAGTCCAAAGGGGACTTCTCCTCTTGTGGTCTCTCAACTCACTGAAGGCCACTACTCCCCAACTCCATCAACACAGCTTTCAAATTAATCTTCCTAAAATTCTAAATATGATCATCTTCTACCTCCCAACTCATTCTGTTGCAAACACTTTCAAAATTCTTTTTGTTCTACTGAAAAGCAAAATCCTTTCAAATCTACAATATGGGCAACAAAACCCTTACTAATCTAGAACTGACTTGATTCTGAATTCCATTCTCCAGTTTGATGTTACTGTGTATTGTAAATGAATTGAATTGCCATTATGTAATACTACAATGTACTTTATGACCTTACCTAACTCATTTTCCCCCTCCATCAACATAGAATGTCTTTTCTAAGGCTATTCAAATGCTACTTCATCTATAACAAGGCATAACATTTTTTCCCTACCTCTTGCCCACAACTAAACAGCTCAATCTCTGGAACTTCCTTGGTGATAGTTTTTCTATCTGTAAACTAACAGTTTACCTCTTCATAATATGGACTGAAATGGTAAGTAAATTTTAAAATTAAATATATGAAATATTAGACTGGAGTGATAGTGTAACAGGTATGGCACACAACTAACTTGGTTTTGATCTTTGGCACTGCATATGGTACTCTTGAACCCTGCCATGAGGGTTCTCTAAACACAGAGATAGTAGTAAGCTTATGAATACCACTGGGTATTGCCCAACTAACAATCCCTTCCCCTTATACACATAAAGAACATAAAAAATTGAATTGGGTAAGGTCAGAGAATATATAGATGGTAAGACACATGTTTTTGCCTCCTGCCAAACCAAATTCAATTCCTAGCACCCGATATAGTCCCCTAGGCCCTACTATTTATGACCCATGACCTAGAGCCAGGAGTAATCCCTGAGCTCATCTAGGTATAGCCCAAAAATGAAAAAAAAATGAGTGGTACTTTTTGCTTTTATATCTACTATAGCAGTACCTTTTAATAATTTTGAGAGAGTGTAGGCACATGAAAGTTTTAAAAACATATAAGCTCAAATTTAGAATAAAAATAACAAACACTCAACAATTTCAGATTTTGAGTATTGCATCAAGTTAGAATTAGTTGGCTTGTAAATGCCTTAAGTATATTCTAGCTCTCAATTAAAAATAAATGTAAAGTTGGGGAGCAGTGGTACAGCAGTAGGGCATTTGCTTGCATGCAGCTGACCTAGAATAGACCATGATTAGATCCCCTGATATCCCATATAATCCCCCAAGCCAGGAGCGATTTCTGAGGGCAGAGCCAGGAGTAATCCCTGAGTGTCACTAGGTGTGCCCCACCTACCAAAAAGCAAAAACAAATAAATAAATGTAAAGTTGAGTCACTGCATTATAAGCAACCAAATTCTAAGAGTTCTTAACTCCAAGGCCTAGACTGCAGCTTGTACCAAGTAAGATAGTGGTCTTGTATAACAAAAATCCTGTGGACTTTATCCAAGAAACTGATTCAAGCTTTGTGTAGGACTTATCCTTTCCTCCTGCTTTCTTATAGACACTTACACCAGAAGCACTTATCCTCTTAGTCTGTGACTTCTAACAAAGTATTTTAAAACAAGCAAAAAACAATAATAGCCAGGAAAAAAAACCCACAACCTTGAGAGACAGATTCTAATCTGACTTGTACTGTGATGAGTATCTTAAAAGAACCATTTTTGATGCCTGCAGCACAGTCAAAAGTATTAGGAAATACCATCTCATTTGTCAAAATCATGGCAGTCTCACAGAAACCTTTTGTAGATTGGTGGAAGAGAAGCTTTTGTTTTCTAAGGAAAGCACACCTCTTAACTATATACCAAGCATTAGACGTTTCATCTTGTCAAAAGATTACCTTTAATGTTGAAGATGGAGTGGAAAATCCGGAATGAGGCATGTTCAACAGTTCTGGTGCATTTTAGGCACTCGGAACTTTTAGCTTGCCTGTATGCTATAAATTACACTACACCTCAGAATGATGTACTGTGACACAGAGTTCCACATGCACACAGGGCATCCAGTTAAACTGGTCACCAGAAAGACACACTTTGCCCTTGCAGCTGGAAAGCCACTTGGACAATCTCAGGAAAATATTTTAAGTGAATATGAGTTGCAAAACTTCTGAACACAGCTCCCATGACAATCCCAAACCACTCTTAATCTGTACTCATCTCTTGCATTTCTGAGTGGTGCTCATGGAGAGGAAAAGATGAGTGCTTCCACCTTGGCAAGTATTTTAAACCCTACTGAACACAAAAGTCCTTGGGGGAACTACCCACAGTCTGTGGGGTCACTGCTTCCTAATTTCCCTGGATGGTACTTGATGACTCAGCAAGAGTCCACACCCAAATTCTTGCATGGAAGGGATCACCCTAGTTCCAGGAATAAAACCAGAGGACCTCGATACCACTCACTAGTTATGAGAACTGGGCCAAGCAACTGTTACTTGGTCAAGCCATTGCTGCTTCTCTATTGTGAGAATAATGTGCTTCAGAGACTAAGAGCATAAATTAAAAATTTCAAAATTGTAGTAGTGCAATAGTTTAACATTATTGTTTGATTTAAATGCCTAATAAAGCTAGGCCAGCCCTTTCTGACAAATCATCTCCTTGCATCAGATGTCACTATGATCTTGAATGCATTAGGGTTAACATTAAAATGACACCAAGTAGGTGTCAAAAGAAAAAAAGGACCAAAATCCAGGCTGTGAGAGGTAAACTCCATCAAGAACAGCAAAGTGCTTTGCAGGAATTCCTTTTCAGACAACAAATTAATCAGTATCTAGTCACCTTAAGGCCTATCCTAGGTCATTTGAAAGGCTCATATTTTGTCCAGAAATTCTATTCATGAAGACCACACAGTAAGATGCTATGCCATATCCTATGCTAAATGTCACTCTTAATCTTACAGAGCAAAAAGTTAATAATATCATTCCATGAAGGTAACACACATACTAAAATGTTTTCTTTTTAACTCTTCGGACTTTACACTTCACTTCCCTCCTTTTCCAGTTCATTGCCATTGAACTCGGTGAGTAAATGGGCAAATATATATCTTGAGACTATACAAAGCATGTCTTTTGATGTTCTCAAGTTCCAAAATGAATGTCACTCGTGTTATAACCTCTCAGGTGCTTAGAAGTATTAGCAATTTCCCTTTTCCTTTGCTATTTTTTTTCTCTAGGCTATCTATGCTATATTACTTCAATCTCTCTTCCTACAGTAAGTCATGCCCTCTAATCCATTTATCATTCTCTTCATCCTTGCTTGCAGTATTTCTTTTTGATGTTGTTTAAGAGCAAAATGATACTGTAAAAAATACACATATACACAAAGGCATACACTCTACAATCTCAGGCATTTTAAGACATCTTTTCATCAGCATCTTTCACTTGACATAATGTAAACTCTTCTCTCTCCTCTCTCCTTTTTCCTATCTGCTTTTTACAGAACAATTGTCTCCTTGACTTGGATTTCTCTTTCTCATTTTTCCCAATTATTTCTAGTAGTTATAAGAGAAACTTTGACCTGTTATTCCATGCATGAGTAAGCACACTTTGTGGTTCTTTTTCAACTTAAGAATGTTAAAGACTGGTAGATATAAGTACATACTACGGGATTCTTATAGCATCCTGTGGAAACAAGGGTTCAGACACAGTTCAAGCCTGTCCTATATTGATGAAAATGTATCACAACCCAAATGGTGCCTGTGAGAGCACTGTTTACACCCAACCTAAGCCTAGAAAGGAGAGATAAAAGTGCCCATAGCTATTCACATGCTATTTGGTAATGTCCCCCGAAGCTGTCCGTAGACCTGCTTTTTTCCCAGTCCAATATGCACACTCCAAATGCAGACACTGTGTTCTAACATTCAGTCCACCGATTTGACAATGAAATTCAAACCAATATAACTAAGTTAAATTATTCTAACCTCTAATCAACATATGGCATTGTTAAATTTCCAGCTATTGTATGGATATAATATTCTCTGTTATGCATTTATTAGGTGAGAAATGCCCAATTAGATACACGAACTAATTTTTTTTTCAAACTCTTTTTTTTGTTTTGTTTTTTGGGCCACACCCAGCGGTGCTCTGGGGTTACTCCTGGCTGTCTGCTCAGAAATAGCTCCTGGCAGGCACGGGGGACCATATGGGACACCGGGATTCAAACCAACCACCTTTGGTCCTGGATCGGCTGCTTGCAAGGCAAACGCCGCTGTGCTATCTCTCCGGACCCTTTTTCAAACTCTTTAAATACTTCCACACCCAAGAAACATTTGAATATAAGTACATGCTCTCCCTATGAGCTCTGAGTCACACTATGTTACATATACACACATAAATATATGCATAAATGTACACAGTGAGAACAAGACTGTCTCATGAGAGGTTTGTCTAAAGTTTAGATGTAGATTCTAAAGTGAAGCCATGGTTGATTTCACTTTACCAATCAAGAACAGCCCTTCTGACCTACTGAGAAGGGGACAAGCACAGAAACACTTGAAACCAATAGCATGAGGACTATCCACAAATTTGATTTATTTGAATTCTAGTTCATTAGCATACTTAATCAACGGCTCACTGTGCACAATTACACATTTTCATGATTTCTCATAGTCATTCTGTGATTTTTTTTTTCCTGAAGACATTTTTCATGAATTACTGCCTTGTTAGATCTTTGAGAAACTTTGCAAGAGGTAATATCATCTCCCCGAGGACTAGAATATTCCTTTATTTGGTTTCTATACAGTTTCTAACTCTTCCACCAAAAAAAAAAAAAAAATCTCAATGCTGGCTTCTCTAATCTTCTCCTCTCTGTAAGTTAGTTAAAGGGGCAGGAAAAGTAATTACTAATTAATTCCCTCACATCAGAATTCTCTAGTAGTCTCACGTTCCTCTTCTCATGAAGTGGTCTGTCTGGTCCCTTTCTCTTTTTCACTTTCTAATCCTATTACTTGGGAGAGATATCTTGTTTGTGGGTGTTTTTTTCTTTTTTTCTTTTTGGCAATGTGGAATCTATTTCTGCAAAATGCAAATTGTCCAAGGCAAATCTGATCCTTAAATACTCATTAACTAGTTTTTTTTTCAAGAGCAATTCCATCAGCCTTGCTACTAAATTCAATGAACATCTTATTTAGAACCTGGTCTATTTGTGGAACTCTACCAATTCATTCAAACATTTTACTTAAAACCAGGTACTATACTAAATATTGGACATAAGGCACATGAGAAAAGGGCAAAATAGAGAAGGAAATAAAATAAGGTGGGTGAAAAAGTTATATATATAAAAGACTGACCACCTTCACTGTGGCTTGGAAGTAGTCTAAATAAAAGATAAAATGATGAGGGGCAGCTGTTGATGTACAACAGTTAGACTTTGACATGCCCCTTGAATAACCCCTTGGACACACCCCCTAGACATGCCTCTTGGACATGACCCCTTATCATGCCAGTATAAAAAAAAAAAAAACCCTCGGGCCTTTGCAGGGGTTTGTGATTAGGATAGTGATCAGAGCAACACCTGCTGGTCCACGGGAGGCCAGAGATAAAGCATCAGAGAGATGCTGCCTGCTTTGTATCTATTCCTTTCTCTTTGTTTTTTGAACCCAGGCCCTCCCAGGCCACCACCTCTGGCTGGTAAATCCCCCTCCCCCTCCATAATACCAGGTGGCTGGGGCAGGCCTGAAACTCTAGGAGGAATAAAAAAGACAGTTGGTTTCTCTCCCCCTCTTTCTCTCTCTGTTCCAGAAAGATGGTTGCTACCTGTTGGTGTCTCTTGGTGGCCCTTGTGAGCCTTGCAGCATCGATTTAAGGTGGGTGAAAAGGCATATACATAAAAGCTAAGCACCACTTTTAACGACCACCATCACTGTGCCTTAGGAGTTGTCTAAATAAAAGATAAAAAGATGAGGGGTAGCCAGGAGGAGCATTGAGATGTAGCCGGGCCTATCAATCCCAAACCTCTAAGCCCATTAAAAATACAGTTTTCGATGAATCCATCTGTCAAAAACACTCTATTTTTTACTACATAAGAATTTATATTTTGAAGTCTAAAATTTCTGGGTTTAATTTTCAACCACTTTTATTATTATGAGTAATGGGCTCCTACATGGTTTGTGTGTGTGCCTCAGTTTCCTGATTGTAATGTGAAGGTAAAGGGTCAGGTTACTTGGGAGAATTAAATTAATATCCCCAGTCTTATATTTTTTTGTCATTGCTGTTTTGGGTCACACCCAGCAGTGCACAGGGCCTACTCTTAGCAGGATTTAGAAGTTCCTATTGAAGATCACCATAAAGAGTGGTTATTGCAGTTAGGGAAATAAATACACTAACAGCTATCATGACTATATCAATGAGTGAGAGAAGTAGAATGCTTGCAATACAAGCAGGGTGTAGGAGGGAGAGGCATTGGTGGTAGGAATGTTGCACTGGTGAAGGGGGGTGTTCTGTTTATGACTGAAACCCAACTACAATCATGCTTGTAATCATGGTGCTTAAATAAAGAGTTTATATATTTAAAAAAAAGGAAGTTCCTATTGGATGCCAGGGATTGAACTCAGGTCTACTGAGTAGGTGTAAGGCAAACACTGACCAGCTGTACTACCTCTCAGGCATGGAGTGGCTCCAAACACTTAGCAATTGATAGGAGCATGATAAATTGTTTGTTAACTCAATTTACTCAATTTATTGAGAAAAGTATCAGTACTAAGCCCAGTAGGGTAAAATTTTAAATAACTCAACTGTTGTCAAGGAATCTAATTCTTGTTCTTGTAATCACTTATACCAACAGCATCAACCCACACTTTCTATCTCTGGATGTAATATTTCTTCAATCAGCAGAACACCATAACAAGTCATGATAAGACCAAGAATATATATATGGTAAATGAAATAGAAAAATATACTTATTCACTGGTTCTAGGGAAAGGAGATTTGAATAAGCAACCAAATTGTGTTGCTCAGAGCAGTGCTGAATCCCTATCTTGGAAAGAGGGTTTGAGAACAGAACCTTTAGGCATTGAATTTAACATGGATGTGAATAAAAAAATTGTTTTTGGTTTTTGGGTCACACCCGGCAGCACTCAGGGGTTACTCTGGCTCTACGCTCAGAAATCACTGGAATTCGAACTACCAACCTTCTGCATTCAAGGCAAAAGCCTTACCCCCATGCTCTATGTCTCCGGCCCAACATGGATATGAATGAAATTCTAAAAACAAATATCCTAAGAAAAGAAATTCTCATTAATTAAGCACAGTTTTATTTGCTACTGAGAACAGGTTATTTCTTCCCTTCTTAATCTTCAACACAGACACACACACACACACACACACACACACACACACACATATAATATGAGCTCTTAAAACATGCAACATTTGTTAGTCAGAATCCAGCAGAGAAAACAGCTTTATATCAATGCTTATAAATGAGGAGACTTTTTTAATTTTTCCATTTCATTTGAGTTTTCAACTTTAGTCTCGCCGTTTATTTACTTAGCATTTTTAAATGCTACTCTCTTCTTCCTGCCACTCGATTTACATGTATGGAAAAAGTTACGTTGTACTGTAGTGGCTGCTTGAACATATCTTCTCAACTGAGTGAAAAAATTACATAATTTACATTTTACATACATATTTAACTCTCAGGGTAAAAACATAATCTCATTCAACTGGCAAACAAGTTACTATTAACACACTTTATTAATAGTATGAGAAATCCTATTTAAATAAAGAAATGTAATCCCTTTAGAACTTGAAGTCAGTAAATAACTTCCAGCAATTGTGATTTAATGTATATTTCATGAGATATATCTGAATCCAAGGGGTAAATAGGAGTAATGTGTTTTAGGAGGCAAATGACTCCATTGTAGGACCCGTAATAACAACAGAAGTTCCAGTAACTGTTGTAATAGTCGTATTCTCAATATTATTAAATCATATCAAGTATTCTTCTAAATGTGTTGTTTTCAAATTTATTTCTCATTACAAGATTAATTGGCCCTCTGTAAAAGTTATATGATTTTTCCTTTTTACAGATGAGGAAGTTGATAGACAACTATTATTGTTGATATCCCACTATTGTCCCATATCACATAGCTATTAAATAGATTTTGAATTTAAACTGAAAGTAAGACTTGATATTATGAAACATTACCTTATATACATGAGATATATGCACAGGAGATGTTTGAATTCTAGTGCATGAATCTGGGATTCCAGACTATGTCTTTGGATTCTGAGATTTTAGTTCCTTTTTTGAAGACACCAAATTCCTTTGAGAATATCTTATCCTAAGAGACCAGTTTATGTGTTTGTAATATATGACCAGCTGTTTTTATTCAAAAAGTAACTATAAATTACTTCTGAATTACTTAGAACTAAATAGTGGCAGAAAATAGGATGAGTGACCCAGAAATGCAATTTAATACTTCATTAAATTCTTGTTCATTTCCAGAGACTATATGGAAGGATAGACTAAAAGATGGAGGGAGGCAAGAAAGAGAAGATTCTTATTGAACAGCTACTATATGCCAAGAAAAGTAATAGGCAATTTATATATGATAACTCCTTTGACTGAATGCATAGATCAGAAAAAAGAGCCACAAAATGATCAAAAGACAAAAAACTAGCTAACATTAGGTCAACTAGGTTGACTTATAAGGAAAAATCAGCATATTAGTTGCCATGTTCTGTGTCTGCATTTATTTCAGAAAGAGCTTTTTTGTTCTACTCTCCTGCTTCCCCAATGGTGACTAGCACCAAATCACATCCTGAGTGGATTAGCAATAAATTCATCATCTGAATTTGAACCAGGTCCCATCCAACTCAATCCAAGGCCATGGGTGTGGTACTAAGCCTAACTTCCAAATATTTATAAGACACTTTGTCTGTTCTCAATATTTTGGGGTTAAGAGGTGACAAAAATGTGGGATAGAAATCAATATATTCCCATTTTCTGGATGACAAAACTGAAGTTCAAAAAGGTCAATAATAAAAACCCTTAGATTTTTTTAAGAATCAGTTTTAAGATGGCTAAAACAATTTTTTATGGGCAGCAATGAATGGATGATTTTAAGTATGTTTTGCTGTTCACTTTGTATTTAAGATATTCTTCTCTAGGTTACCAATTCTTTTTAAATGTATATTGTGCTCAGACTGCTAGAAAAAAATTCTCCTTTCACTCTAGAATGAGTACCTTGGTCAATTCTTACCTATTCAATTAGGAAAGTTATTATGACATAGAGAATAAATTAAAATTATTGTTTAGTTTAGGGTTTCCCTGCCTTTCTTAGAACAATAAATAAAGAATGTCTTCTTTGTGCTCTTATATAATGGGCAAGTCTGTTTCCCTGAGAAATTATATGATAATTTGGGTGTGTGTGTGCATGAGAGAGAGACAGAGAGAAGAAGAGAGAGAGGGAGGGAGCTACAGAGAGAGAGAGAGAAGTTCTATTAACATAGCCAGCATAGTCTTAATGAACAGGAATCTTAGTTTTCATAGAATGATCTAGAGTCAGCTAAATAAGTCCCATTTGTATTGCCCTCAGCAATTTATTTGCCATTCCTGAGATTCAACATCCTGATTCCCCCCCAGCATTGAGATATACTGTAGATAAAGATATAAACTATTTAAAGTATAGAATATGATGTTTTTTTAAAGGTATATTTTGATAAAGTATCCTCTAAGAGAATATTTATATCCAGGACCTCACATATTACCTTCCTTCTTTAAAAATATCTAAGTGTATAATTTCCTGACCTTAAAATAAAAGGTAAGGGAGCCAGAGAGATAGCATGGAGGTAGAGCATTTATTTTGCATGCAGAAGGACGGTGGTTCGAATCCCAGCATCCCATATGGTTCCTCAAGCCTGCCAGGAGCGATTTATGAGTGTAGAGCTAGAAATAACCCCTGAGAGCTGCCAGGTGTGACCCCCCCAACAAAAAAACAAAAACAAAAAATAAAATAAAAGATAAGTAGAATTACTTTCTGCATTAGATTGTTGAGGCACACAAAACATTGACATGATACCATGCAATTAACTATTCAAAAAGGCAACAAATAACTGATGTTGGCCAGAATGTGAAGGTTTGGAAATTCTGTGCACTCTTGAGGGAAATGTGAACTGTGGAAAACAATATAGAATCTCCTATAAACTAAAAGTAGGGTTAGATGATTCAGCAATTCTACTGAGTATAGATCACCAAAGTATTCAAAGTAAGACTTTCACTTTACTCTCTTGTTCATGGTGGCGCTGTGCCTGTCTTCCATGGACTCACGTATCCATCTATGGATCAAAAAAAGGAAGGAAATTCTGACAATTGCCACACCATGAATATGCTCTGAGGACACCATGCTAAATAAAATAAATCAATCAGAGATTAAAAAAAAAAAGCATTCTACGACTCCATTTCTCTGAGGTCTCTAAAGAAGTCAAATTTTTAAAGACAAACCCTGAATGGTGGGTGGGACTTGGGGGAAGGGACAATGGAGAGGCATTCATGAGTTTTACGTTTTAGCAGTGCAAGATGAAAAGATTATGGTGGCAGCTGCAGAGCAAAAAAAAATGCACTTATTGCTACTTAATACACTTTAATAGGGTTATGATCATTTTTAAAAAGTCACAGTGACAACTAGTTTGGGCTAAGGGAAGCAAGTGATATATAAATCACAATGTCTGAAATGGCAAAATAAAAAAGCATTTAACATAGTGCTGGCTCATCATGACCGTTGGATGAATATTAAACCACTGGTGGAGGTGGGTGGGGGAGTCAGCATAAAGAGGAGGTTCAGACTGGGTAGAGGTGGCTACATATACTGAGAGAGCTCTTTTGACCGAAAGAAAACTCAGGTATTCAGGTAGTAGAAGAGCACTGCTCCCTTTTAGAAAATATTTACATTCTGTATTAAAGATGCTGGCTTTGAGCCTCAGAATGCAAAGCCACAGTAAATGGCTGGATTCGAGTCTTTTGCACAAGAGCCTCTTCGGCAATAACAAGGCATTGCATTCGGAGGCTTGTACGTTTCCAGAAAAACATGTTCTATCAGCTTAGGTGGTGATTCACAAAGCAATGGACTCTAAGTGAAAGGAGGGAGGAGAGAGCATGTATGCATACATGTACATGCATATGAATACACATACATGCACATGATAAAAATAGTGTTATATTCATTGCAGCACTATTTGCAATAGCCAGAATCTGGATGCAACCCAGATGCTCAACAACAAATGAGTGGCTAAAGAAACTGTGGTATATATACACAATGGAATACTATGCAGCCATCAGGAAAAATGATGTCATGAAATCTTCCTATACATGAATGGACATGGAAAGTATTATGTTGAGTGAAATAAGTCAGAAGGAGAGAGATAGATACAGAATAATCTCACTCATCTATGGGTTTAAGAAATCAAAAGGCATTATTGTAATAATACCCAGAGACAATAGAGATGAGGGCTGGAAGGTCTGGCCCACAATATGAAGCTTACCACAAAGAGTGGTGAGTCGTTAGAGAAATAACTATACTGACAGCTACCATGACAATGATAGTGAGTGAAAAAAATAGAATGCTTGTTTCGAATACAGGCAAGGGGGAGTGTGGAGGAGTAGGGTTTTGGGGGGCATTGATGTTGGGAATGTTGCACTGGTGAAGAGGGGGTGTTCTTTTTTTGTAACTAAAACCCAACTACAAATGTGTTTTGTAATCATGGTGCTTAAATAAAGATGGTTTTTAAAAAAGGGCAAGAGAGAGAGATTTGAGAGGAGAGAAACAACCTACCACAACAAATCCATTAGACTCTGAGTATGAAAGGTACAACAGGGAGAGCAAGCTTCTGAATGATTCATCATAGGGACCAGTGACTTGTCCATGGTGTAACCCCAAAAAGACCCCAAGAGGAGGGCCAACATATTGCTCCTTCATGCACTCCATTGATTCTGCCTATTTTGTGATGTCTCTGAAGACTGGGAGAAGAACATTTCCCAGTCCAAAACTCAGGACACTAGAAAACCTCCACCTGTTAACAACTCTGACTGCAGAGAAGAGAATTCTCTAAATTAGCTAGTTCTCCATCGTTCTCTGTCATTTCTGTTTTCTGTTATGTGGGGGAAGGCTGACTTCAATTTTATTAAGAAATCAATTGTCATTGGCACTCTGCTTGATCCCTGGCAGAAGTCACTGATAATGGGCTCTCTTTACATCTCCAAGTTGATTGACTTCAGCTGCCTTCACCCCATGAGTAAGTCTGAATCAAGCCTCCTCTGCCCATCACACATCCAAGCCAACACCTGGTCATTTCTGCCCTGTGTCCCATTTAGAAGCTAAATAGTGCCGCGAAAACAAAAGGGATGAATTCAGAAGAATGAGAGAGAAAATTACAGTATAGGAAAGGCAGATAAAACCACAAACTGGAAATATTCCTAAAGACTCTAAATTTCTAGGATCCTTTTGACTAGAGAGAAGGAAAAATTATGGTCTGTATGTCTGTCTGTGTGTGTGTGTGTGTGTGTGTGTGTGTGTGTGTTAAGGCAGGGAGTGTGGTGAGTTCCAAATATTTTTTGGAAGTGTGTTTTACCAATAAACACCATCCAAAACAAAACAAAACACAACAACCCAAGTACTTTCTAAGCTTACTTCCGTGTGGATTTCAATCAAGCTCTTTCAATTGAACCAAAAAGAACAAGTCAATACTCTTGGCTCTCAGAGTGGGGGTAAATATGAATAAATATGCAGAAGAAGTTGCCAGGAACAAAACATCCAAATGTGCCTGTTAATGCAATGCTATCCTGACCTTTTCAAGAGAGCAGCAGCTGGCCTCACCAGACTCATGGATTACAGGACTTTTCTCAGCATTTATCCAACGCATTGATGCAAATCCACCCAAAGTATCATTTATTTAGGTGGGAATTGCAATGGTGGAGATTTGAGGCTCACCCAAGTGGCCCATTCAATGCCTTATTCCCCTGACAAAGCCCAGTCAACTAATTCCTAACATGAGTCGAAACAGCCGGCAGTTTGCCAAATCAAACTTGGCCATTCATCTTAGTGACAAGCATCCTGAGTCTCTCATGGAATGCTCTTTGGGGTGGGAGATAGAACGTGAATGATGCTGCCGTGTACGTCCTTCCCAGGTGCTGACTATACGTGACTATCCAGGTGCTCCCCCCCTTCACAGTTCCCCATCATGGCTACACCTGGAGCTGTCACAGACTCTGAACAAGTGTCACTTCCTTGCAAAAACCTCTTCCAAAGTCATCTCCAAGTGGGCTAGTTTCCCAACTACATACACAAGAGGATTTGGATTCCTCTAGGAGCATTTTCCTCCTCCAGCTCTCTTCAACCCCTGTAACAAGGATCCACCTTCTCTTGTCTTCCAAGCCACTGCCAACACCTTCTAGGCCAATACCTAGGCCTAAACTCATTCCCTTTGAAGCCATAGCCATTCCAAAGCTACTTCAGGGTCTGGTCTCTGCTCTCATGTCTCTGGGAGGTGTCATTCTTCACCAATTGTACCACTGCACACTCCAACACACTTCTATTGTAGGGATCACTCAATATCTGTGTAATAGACAGGCTCTTTCAAAGCCCTTTATCCCAAACTCTTCAGCTTACCTGCCTTGTATGGCTATCAACATTGAAGATCCAAATGAAGCACAAATTTCATTGGACTAGAGCCCAGAAAGTTGAAAAACAAGCAAATCAACGCCAAAGTGGAGGAATATATTAGCTGGTGATGCATGCTGCCACACAAGCAGACCCTGGGAACTGGCTTTCTTTCATCTTGCGAGCAAACCACTACAGAACACAATTTCAGGAAATAGATGCCGTTGAAGAATATTACAAGCAGCTTACTGCAGTAATACCTATAATTTTTCATTCACTTTAATATGCCTGTTTTTCACGTTTAGAATTTCTAGTAACTCTACCTTATTATGTTCTCTTGCTTGATGTGTCTATATAATCGGATAAACATTTGTCTAATACTGAGTTGTGCTACTTTTAAAAGTACTTTCATGAAACAACAAAAACAAAAAGTCACTACAAAAACAAAAGCACTCAAGCACTGCATTTTAATACTTAAACCTCTCGAAAGCTGGAGAAAGGTGTTTTTTATAAAGCGATTTTTAAGGAAATGTTTTCAGGTTGTCTATTGGTTACAAGGTCCTCAGAATATGAGGTTTTCCAATGAAATTTCTTTGAAAGAAAAGAAAGTAAAGGCAGCGTTTTCTGACACCTTTCCCAGAAATCTTTGTACAAACGTATAAGACAAATAGCAATGGGTAAAAATCATTCAAATGCAACTTACTAAGTGTTCACTAAAAAGCGTGAGATTTATATAAATTTATTTAGTTCTATCCTAGAGTAAACCCATGAAATATTAGTGCAAACCTCAGGAGAGCTATATAATATTTAATTTCATTTTACAGATGGACATGACGGTATGTGCCCATCAATCACATATAAAGTAGTCTACATACATTATTACTTTAAACCTCACAACTCCTGTTACCATCGTCATGACTTAACTTTTATTTGTTCTAATGTAGAGACAGGGGATCAATGACTTATAGTGTGTGTCAAAATGTATGTCAGGAATTCAATGTACAGTGACTCTTTATAGAACCCACACTCTTAGCTAGTATGTCACTGTACTGCTAATCAACGTTCTATTCATATTGACCCAGTTTTGTATCTTTCAGCCTTAAACATGTGACAGTTCTTGGGTTCACAATGCTAAAGAGCAACTACGTTAGACCCAAAGTCAGCCTGATGAATTGAGATACCTTGAAAGAGGCATCATTGAACACATAAGTTAACCACAGAAATGCTGGTCTTAGACATATCAAACATGTTATGGTGCTGCCCTATTTCTTATTTCTAAAGATTCATAACTGCCACCAAAGGAATATGTGTCATTCTCCCAAGTGTCAACTGCTTCCTTCAACAAAATTTATATTAGTAGATGAATGCTCTGACTTCTCCTTCGAATACAAGTCAGAATGAGAAGCTGCAACATGCACTGGGCCATGGTATTCTAGGGCATGCTTTGAGTATTATAATAATTGAAGAAGAGACTTTAATATAGCAAGTCACCTTGTTGTGGCCCCTTTGGATCCAGGTTGTTGCCTCTCTGGGTTTTTGAGGTTGGTCATGCAGCTCTCCATGGATGCTTACCTATGACATCCAAAACAGGCTTAGAATGGAAATAGAAACCAGAAAAAAAAAAAAAGAGGCTACTAGGTATCCCTAGTAGAATTGGAAGAATTCTCAATTATCTTCTCTTAGCCAAACCAGCTGACTATACTTGGGCCAGAGACAATCTCTGATAGTCTCTGTTATTCATTCAATATTGTCTAATTCACCTTGTCATGCACATTAGCAGCTTCAAAAACCTGACGGGAAGTTGTGCTTAAGGCTTCTGCAAGACTCAAAGCTACAGCACATGAACAGTGAGCCCTAAAACTGCACTATTTATTGTCCACTTAGCACTAGCCAAACCCTTTGCAAACACAGAAGTAGGATATTGTTCTGACATTATTGATAACATATTTAAAAGCAAGGACTTACTATGGCATGACCCTCAGAAAACAATCTAAATTTCCAGGCAGCTTTTAGGATGTGGTGCAAATGACAATGATCAAGTTATGCTATCTATAGGAGATTCCTGACCCCTTTTCAAATCTCACCAAACATGAGTCACATTCAAGAATGTCAAGTGTTTCAAAACCGTTTTTATTCACCCCCTCTCCAAATGGACCAGGTGGTCACCAAATGATCCATAATAGGTTAAATGGCCAGCACATTAAGCCAGTTTTGGAAACAGATGATTTGCAAGTAGAATTTCTCTGACATGAGTCACCTCCCATAGCACAGTGTAGCAATCTCTGGCAGCTCAAGTCAAAACTCCATAACCATTCATTTGCATGGTTTCTTCCTTAACTAATCTGAGGGGCTCCCGTGGGCAGGTCAGAGTTTTCATTCTATACAACTTTACATCCCTGGAGACATAGTTTATTTTTACACACAGCCGTCAAAGTGAAAGCACTATGCCACCCACTATTCCAGGTTTCTTCTGGAGCCAGATACTAAGTCCTGGGAAACAAAACTGCAGCCTTATCTCCTGGTATCAATCCAAATACTCAGATAAGTAGTTTTCTCGCAGATGCCTCATCAATCAATGACTTTAAAACACTTAGAGGTAAGGGGATTAGGCCACATCCAAGAGTATTTAGAGTTTACTCCCGGCTCTGTGCTCAGGAGTTACTTCTTATGGTGCTCTGAGGACCATGGTATCAAATATCGCATATATGTAATTCATATAAATTTTCTAATATAGAAGTTCTAATATATGGAGAAAAATATACAGCTATCCTTTAATCTTCCTGAGTAGCTTCATGATCAAGAGGAAACGATGGCCCTAGTTTTAGAATTCTGAAGCATATAGTTAGCTGCTGATTCACCCTCTCTGAAAATCCTTGAAACTCCCTCCTTTGGCTGAAACACTCTCCTCATGCAGCTTCAGGAGTTTTGTTTTTTTTTTTTTTGTTTTTTTTTTTTTTGTGGCCTGAGGAAGATTTTTCTTCTTCTAAATGTCCTTTTTACAAGTGGACCCTTCCATACTTCCTGAAAGTTTTGTAATTGAAACTGTCCACTGGGGTCTAGCCAGGGATTCTGCACTGGTCGATTTAATTGGCAAAGTTGGCAGAGAAGAGGAAATCTAACCAGGCTAAGAGAATCGACTCCTCAAGCCTGACAAAGGGGGGCAGAAAAGACAGGGAGAGCAGATGAGACCTTTATTTCAGTTTCCTTCCTCGTGTGCAGGCCACACACTCTTCTCTTCTGTTTAAGCAAAGGGCATTCTCCCCTCTGCCAAGGGCTCCAAATTCTTTTCTGGGATCTGGCCCAGAGCATGGCCCTACCGCTCTGTAGGTACAGAGTGACTTCTGCCAAGTCACTTAACCACCCAATCTCAAGTTCCTCATCTGTAAAATTGGGATAATATTTCTCCGCCGACATAACAGGTTCCTAGCGATAAATATTAATGTCCATAGAGGGCTTTGAGATCCTGGGGTGAAGGATGCAGCAGACTGTTATTTTTATGACGTTGCAGCTTCTATAAAGCATCAAATTCAATGAGAAAGAGGAGAGAGGGGGTACTGGGCTGGAACCAAGAATAATGCAGGCAGATGCTGTTTGAGCTTCCCCCGCCTGCTAATGCATCTCCACAGTCACCTGCAAGTCTGCTGTTATTCCAGATCCCGGGGTTTTCATTTTTACTGGGGACCACACTCAGTGATTCCCCACCCCCCTCTTGCCAGGATTGGAATCCTATTTAGCATCATATTAATATGGAACTTCATAACGCTGATATGGATCTGTGTATTACAAACATCAGGGGGCCCGCCTGGCAGTCTGCTGGCATCAACATGCTACTCAGCAGGGAATCTGTGTTCGAGACTCTGGAGTGGGCCAGCCCTCCGGAGCTGGCCCAATGCCCACATCAGAACTGCCCAAGCGGCACCTCCCCTCCCTCTTGCGCCTCCCAGCAGAAGTTTTTCTAGGCCCCTGGGCACCAAAAAGGGAGCGATGACTGCTGTGCACAGACCTCTGAGATCAGAAAAGAATTAATTTTGTTTGGGCATTAAAAAAAAAAACTTAGAAGAGAAATCCAATCAGGAGGGAAAAAAAATGGGGAAATAAGACTGGGGCAATGATACAGGAAGAGAAGGGAACTGGTAGACATGGATATTCTTGTCTCTAAGAAGTCCAGAAAGGCTCATTTTGGACATATCTAGGTCTTCGGAAAAAAGGCATCAAGGACACAGGTGGACAAAATTCAGGATCAATGAATCCAATCTTAATAACAAGCATTCCATTCGTCTGCACTCCAGTGTAGAAAGAATTCCCAGTCACTTCACTGCAGCCCAGAATAATCTGCTCCAGTGTGCTTAGCATGTCAAAGAATAAGGAGCCCTTCAGGAGAGTCCATTTCTGGTTTCTGGTGGACTGTGAGAAAAGAGATTTCAAGAAAGGAGGAAGATGTAAAAGGTGATGTGATTTCAGGAAGAAAGGAGTGATGACCCTGACCAATTCACAGAAGCTAGAAGGATTCAATTCACAGAAGATGCCCAAGACCAGAGGTGTGATGTCAAGTGAGTGCCACCGATTGTCCCTGTGGAGAAGTCTGCAGACAGAATGTCCCAGAATAAAGGTGAGCCACTAGAAATACCTAGTAAGGGATCAGTCTGGGTGAAGCCTTGAGCTCAAACCTGCATTTGGTCTCACTCCTTGATTCCATGGCCCCAGATGGTCAGATTGAGTGGCCTTCCCTCAGTTACAAGTGAGGAGATTGAACTTGAAAAGTCCATAAAAGAGGGGGAAAAGGACTCAAATCAGCCTAAACTTGGATCTGTTCCCATGTCTGTGGATTTATCTCACATTTCCTAAGATTTGAGGTACCAAGATGTATCTGCAGGATGACAAGGTCCAGAGAGACAGGAAGGCCCTTCCTTCCTTCTCAGAAGCTCAGGCAACCTCTCCTGTTGGACCTTTCAGATCTCCATGCCTGCCAGGAAGAAAAGACCAATTTCCAAATCCAGAGAATCTCAAGGTAATGTTCACTTCCTGTGCCTTCAAGTGCCAACTGAAGCTACCCTGTACCTCTGAGGACCTCCCAGAGACCTTCATGACAGAACTGACAGGGAAATTTGATGGAAGTCCAGGACTACACAGGAGGCATCACAGAAGCTGAGGAAGACAGCTATGTGGCAACCCCTTTCGACATAGCCTTGCCAAGTGAGTCAAAATCACCATGTGCTTTTTCGGTTTGGGTGTGTGTTGATTGTTCATTAATAATGATAATGGTAATAATAATATTTAAATATATCTCAGCCAAAAAAGAGTTTTAAAAGTAAAATGACAACCCTCCACAAAAGAGCTGACACAAATCTATATTAGCATAATGGCATGCAACCCCATCAAGGCCATGTTAATGCAGCCCTCTGTCTGTCTCCAAACTCCAGATAAATAGAGCAAGAATACTATTCTGGGGTCTGTTTCTCCATCAGTAAGAGGACAATTTGTAAGTGGGGAGCTCCCATTACTGCTAATGGGAGCTACAGATGTAAATCCCCAGGCACTGGTAGGGGAAAAGGTCCCCTGAGAGTTTCTGCCAAGAGCCCATCAGCACAGAGAGGTATTTGGGAGCCAGAAAGTCCTTCCTCATTAGCACAGCTCCACTCGGGAGTGATTTGCGGCCTCACCCCACAAAAATGAGAGATTGAACTAGTCCTTCTTTGTGGTGACACCAATAGCCTCCCATGTTTTCTTGCCTGTAGCTATCATGCCAAGGAAACCTAGTCTAAGACAAATGCCATTTTAATTTGCTTTAGGCAGTGAAGGCCAACACACATTTCAGTGAGAAAGTTATGTCTTTTAATTGCTTTATGAAGACAGAGCATATGCCCTGACACAGTAAAATGATTAACAGATTACTCCAAATGCCTTTGGCATAGAATATCTATACATTCATTAGCCAGAACAATTTATCTTCTTGATAAAACTAAAATTACTTATACAGGAGGTTTACTTTCTGTGATTAATAAATGATAAAAAAAATCCAAATGATCATCTGAAATGTCTCTTTTTAACCATTAATCTCACATTTATCAGCTCCGATAATACATATTATTAATGCAAAATCCAATTTTCCAAGTATTCTAATTTGCTAAGGAAAACAAAACCCATTTGATGCAAAGAAACATCTCAATTACTAGAAAATTCTATGGTGATCCCTATATAGTCCAGGCATAAAGGAGACAGCATTCACTCTCAGTATGTTTGATAAGAATAGATAAATCCAGAGCTGACCTGCACCAGCAGCCAGGTAGCCCCCACAGGCGTACTGGTATCAAGTATATATCCAGCAATACGCTACATAAATTCACTGAGAGTTGCATGTGCTCCAAATGACAAAATTAAGATCACACGTGACAACAGAGTTGAGTCTGGCAACCTAGAATCCAGCTGAGGTCAACCAGCAAGCAATGCGCATGTCCAAGAAAGTGAGATTGGGACACACAGGTTTTGCTAGAAGGGAAGTCTTGGGAATTAGATCCTTCTGTCAGCTTTTTAAACTGTTTAAGACCGTCTGTCCGCCAATTAAACTGATCAAGGGAGTCCAGGATGGTTTATTAGGGACTGCTCTGGAGAACACTCATTAAAAGTCCCCAGGCTGATCACGCACTTCCGGCTCACGCACATCTCTTTGCTGTCAGCTGCTGATTTCTCTAAATTCCAACTGCCAGAGTAACTGTGGAGGCTGAGCCAGGCTTCCCCTGCTGCCAGGAAGGGAGGAGAGAGACATCTGCCACTGTCCTGAGTCACTTGGTACTTACCTTGGTGATGCACAATACCAGAAAGTCTAGGATATAAGAGCTCCCAAAAGATCTGGGGACCACTTGTGTGCATGTCCCCTAGGATTTCCATGCAGGTCTTGTGCCCTCCTGGGAATCAAAGGATCTGCCAGGCATAGGGAGAATGTGGGACAACAGGAGACAAGCTCTATTTCTCCCCACCAAGGCACAGTGTTTAACCAGATGCACTAAAGAGAGAATTGCAGAAAGATGCAACCCATCCTAAAGATGGATAAGTGTGGTGACAAGATAAAAAATATAATACAGAGATTGATTACAGAAAATAGTTGGTATGGAAAAAACACTATGTTAAGAATAGAGAAATATGTCCACTCATTCTATAGATCCTAAGGACTTTAATTTTTAGTTTCATCTTCATCTTATAGTTAAACTCTCCTTTTTTCTGTAAAATATATATACATATATATATATGTATATTGTACAGAGAAAATAATCTCCAGGTCAAGAGAATTAAAGAGGCTAAGTGCTTATGGGTGTTCATATTTTACTCTCAAAAGTATCAAATGCCTGCCTACATGCAAGTCAATGATGTTTTGCTTATGAGGAAGCAAATACATTAATAAATGCATAACTGCTCTAGACTGCAATAAACTTTAACAATAATTGACCTCATCAAAACAAAGTTTCTCATTGTCTTTATCTACCCAGCACTGTCAACTAGAGATGAGGCAGTGTAACTGAGCAAAGAAACAACATATATGGGAAACAATTTGTCTTTGAACTTTATTTCTACCTCATTCTATGAGAGCTTCCCCAAGTGTCTGATTGCTGTGTGTATCAAGAGTTGGTAAATTGGGGAAAATTACCACCTCTGCAAAACATGCTGCTAAGATATGGCATCCCTGTTGTAATAAGGCCAAGAATCAATTAAAAATGTAGCCATTTAAATGTGAATTAAAATATTAGAAGACAGAAGGGATGTCAATAAGGGAGTGTGATCTGGAACTCTTGACCAAATGCATTTCTGGAGGTTGTTAGCAAAGCTGTGCTACCTGATATGTGGAAGGATTTAGCATGCCAAGATCATAGGGAAAGGTTTTCTAACTGCTACACACCCAATACAGAACTGGATTGAGGTGCAAAATGTACTTCAGAATAACAACAAATGGAAATGCCTCTACCTTAGTCATGATGGCAAACATATTCAGCCAATGCTCTGGCCAATGCAGTAAAGAACCCTCTTTGTTTTATCCACAAGAGTACTTTGTGGATCAGGAAATGGGGTATTAGCATGAAAAGATCACACACAGACCTCATTGTGTCTTCTTTCAAGACTGCTGGTCTACAGAAAACAAAACAAAACACAGAGTCCTTAAATTCCGGAAGCCACAAAATTAAGGAGAAAGAAATGTGGCAGCTTATCCCAACCTGTTTGTTGAGATGGTAGAATCATTACCTAGATTGTGAATCCCAACTCTTTGTGACTCTAGTCAACTGGCCAGCCACCTATAAACCATGAAACAAATCTAGCTAATATGAAACAAATTCGTGAAACAAATTATTTTTCTTTTAAGTGGTTGAATATAATATTAAAGAAGAAAAATATTTTGTGGCATTACTTTCAAATGCCTGTGACCATAAAGAAAAGACTCAAAGATACAGCACCACTTTTCCTTCATACTATAATAGCATAACTGAGCAAATTCTGGTTAACAAAAATCTCAGTTACTCTCAGGAACTTTATCAAATACTTTTGCTAACCCCTTATCTGGGAAAATTGTGTTTTCGTTCTGTTTGTAAATCTGGTCTACCTGGCCCAGCTACTACGTGATCAAACTGTTTCTGACCTTAGCTTAGATTTTAAATGTGTCATTTTCTGTTAAAAAATTATTCCTGGGACTCTATAACACTCTTCAGTTTTGCCTCTAATTTTCCATTGCCACCTTCATGTGTGTTATATGTAGCCTGCACACGCATCCCCTACTCCATATTGTGGATTCCATCCCTTATTATATAGACTTTTAGAATCTCCTCTATCTTGTAAGTCTATGGTCTTTCACAACCCTTGAGTCATCCATATACTCTGTTTGCTAACTTAATGGCAAACTGAAGGAGCCAGAAAGGACAGAAAAATATGGCAGGGTGCCACACAGTCTGAAAGTAGAGATTCCCAAGAAACCTTTTAACAACCATAATAGAATAAAGAAGCAATTATCATTCATTTGTATGGAAAAGCCTTTGAGTGTTTTCAGACCCCAAAATTTACTCAGCAAATCACAGCAAGTGAGTGCTACATAAACCTGAAACAAACACAGAAAAAAAAATGTAGGCATGTGATGAATACACAGTCTTAAGTTTAAAGCAGTTTCAAGGGAAGAAGCATAGAGCTAAGGGGGGAAACAAGGAATTACATTTTTGTTGTTTGGGGTATGTCTGAAAAAGGGAAGCTGCCAAAGAAACTCTGAAAGCTGCTTTTGCTCTTCAATGTTTATCCTGAAAGCACCAATCCCTCTGTATTTCTTTTGGTTGGTGAAAATAGATATGGATGTAGGCCATTCATAAAAATGAATTGGTATATGTGACTTTTGAAAAGTAGGAATATCTGTACTAGAGCTTAATATTAACATTAGAAAGCACCTATTACTTGAATTTTAGCAGATATTAGAAGCTACTGTAGATCACTTCCAATTTACATCTTGATAGATGAGGCCTATTACACTTTGAATTGTGAGCATGTATATAGATTTCACAAACATTTCCCAAGGGTCATGAAAAGGACCAAGTAGGAGTAAATGGCCTCAACTCCCCATACAATGCCAGTTTCCACAACTCTTTCTCCTCTCAATTCTCTCATTTTTTCCTCTGGACAAATCTCAGAACATAAGCAATTTACTTATTGGGAACTGGACAGGTGGAAAGTTTCAGATCTAAAAGTTCATTCATGTTTGAATCTGGCCTGAACAACAACAACAACAGAAAAATGGATGGGACTGAAACCAAATATTTTATTTCCTCTAAACCTCAACAAAATCATTGAAAGCAGATCTTATGAGATTTATCCCTTTAGGCGGAAATAAAGCATTAGCGTTTTTGTTTTTTTTTTTTTTTGTTAAGAGAAACATTTCTTCAAACTGAAAGAAAACAGAGCTGTAATGGAAATATGAATGCAGGCTTTTTGGTTGTAACCATATAATGTAACATTAGAATTCTTCATTTGTGAATTGCTCTAATTTTATGTACATATATTATTCAACAAGAATAGCATTTCTTTAGTTTTATAGGTTTTTCATTCATTTAATTGGTGATATAATTACTTGCTCTTATAAATCTGAAAATTAGCAATTCAAACACACAGGCAAAGAGAAAGTTGATTCTTAATGACTTAGCCATCATCTCTACTACAGTATTATCTTTCCTATGGCCACCTACATACAGTACCTTTGTAACCAAAGATACAAGATTGCTAAATGACCCATTCTGAAAAATACATACAAACTTATCCAGGCAACCTTATCATTTTGAATTATAACTATCAAAAGAAAAAAATCAAAAACTGAAAATGCTGCTATTGAAAAATGATTGAGTGACTCTGTCTCGTTCAGAAGTACTGGCACAATTCTGGAACTATGGAAGAGTCCATTGGTACCAAGGGACAAAACCAAATAGAAACATTGGCAGGAAGCACTAGGCATTTCTAGCTAAGTAAGACTTTTAAATTATGAAATGGAATTTCTTTAAGTGCTCTGGTTCACAATGACTACTTTGCATTTTGTTGGAGATTTCAGTCCAGCAAAAATTACACTAAAAATATTAAAACAATAGTTCCAAAGATAGTGTGGAGGTCCAAATGTCTTTCAAAATGCTCCTTGAGGAGCCAGAGCAATAGAAAAGCAGGAGGGCATTTGCCTTGCAGGTGGCTGATCCAGGACAGACCTTAGTTTGAACGCCAGCATCCCATATGGTCCCCCAAGCCAGGAGCGATTTCTGAGCACAGGACCAGGAGTAACCCCTGAGCATCACCGGGTGTGGCCCCAAACCCCAAAATGCTGTTTGAGAATTTGGCTCATTCAATACAGAAACATAAACCAGAAAATTTGTAGGGTTTCTGATAAACAAATTCCAGAGTACTTTAGTAAATGTTCAATTGCATTCTTTTTTTTTGTATTTTCATTGTTATTTTATTTTTATTTTATTTTGGGGGGGGGTCACACCCGTTTGATGCTCAGGGGTTACTCCTGGCTAAGCACTCAGAAATTGCCCCTGGCTTGGGGGGACCATATGGGACACCGGGGGATCAAACTGCTGTCGCGATCTTTCCTTGGCTAGCGCTTGCAAGGCGCCACCTCTCTGGCCCCTTTATTTTATTTTTTAATAACATTTTATTTAAACACCTTGATTACAAACATGATTGTGGTTGGGTTTCAGTCATGTAAGAGGACACTATCCATCACCAGTGCAACATTTCCATTACCAATGTCCCACATATCCCTCCCCCCCAGGAATAAAGTGTGTGTGTGTGTGTGTGTGTGTGTGTGTGTGTGTGTGTGTGTGTGTGTGTGTGTGTGTAAAAGGAGATAGGTAGATGGAATGTTTGTAGGATTCAAGAGAGGTATCAAACATAGCAGGCAACATATGCGCGTGAACATTATTCTTACTTATGATTTTCTCTTTTGAATCAACACTTCTCGCTTAATCCACTTTTATTTCTACAAAACCTAACTTCCCAGAGTTGAATGCAACTTCAAGGGACAAACACTAATATCCTATGACTACCTACTATGTGTAGGCTCTCTGGGCGGGCAGAGGTGGTGATTGATAATGAGGATAAGGATATAAATGTCCTTTGTTAGGACTAAGAGTACATTGTTGAGTTCTCTAAGTTTCTTACAGTTTGAGCCCAGAGACCGGACCTGTAACTTAATGTGACTTAATACAATTGACAACCACTAAACTTCTCTTTCCTCTTTACAGACATTTATGATGACTTGTGAGCTGTTAGACATGTGGAATGTAAGGCATGAGGGTGGAAGTAAGAGGGTAGAGTAGCTGGGTGGCTTGTTTCAGTGTTTCAGGTGGCTGTCCAATACATATCCCAAAATAGACATGGACACACCACAGCACCTGGAATACAAGACCCCACTTCTTACTAGAATAAAACAAGTGAATTGTTACTAGTACATGGGTTAGCCCAATAAACACTTGGAACAGATGAGTCCCAACAAAGAGATTTTCTAATAACTATAAAATACCTTAAAATGTATTGAACTAAATTTTTTTTCAGCTCTTGGGCCATACCTGGCTCTTTACTCCTACATCTAAATTCAGGGATCCAAGCTGGCAGGCCTAGGGGGATCATATGGGATGGGTTGCTTGGGATCAATAACTTCTTTTGAATGGGCAAAATAATAGTCTTTTAGGTCAGTAATACCAAATAATCAATCTTCTACATTTGTTATGAGGTTGGGCTCCTTATAAAGAACCAACAAATTTATCACTCAGTTTCCAATCTATAAGTGGAAATATTTTTAAATCACATCCATAGGTTTGCCATGAGAATTAAAAGTAAATCACCACCTCAGACATCCATAGCTTCCTTATTCATTACTAAATTTCCCCTTTACTAATTCTCTTTATGTATTATATATATATATATGATTCCTCTTGTAAATTCTTTATGAAAGAATTTTGTGAGCACACATAAACATATGTGTGCATGTATGTATGTATGTACACTTGCTTGTTGTGGTGGTAATGTTTCTGGTGACGGGGCTTAAACCCAGAGTATCACTTTCAAGCAGCCTACTGCTGAACTTCCTCTTTGACTGCTTCCATGAAAAATATTTTTACACATGATCCCTAACCATATATGTTATGAGATCATCCTTACACTTTCATGTTTTCACAGATTTCTCTGAAATTTGGAAAAAAAGAGTTTTCATGTTGTTAACTTTCATAACTGAAATTTGCCCTGTGCAATGAAATACAAGTAAGTGAACATTATGATCCTTATAAGCATCTGCATGATCAAGTATTTCCTTTTATCTCTGAACAAGAACATGGTGGGTTGTTGTTTTTAGAGGTTTAATTTGTTTAGTCTTTTTAGTTTTGGTTTTTATTTTTTAATCACATGCATGATACCATGTAGCAGAAGCTTCCACCATCTCTATTGACAGACAGGAAAAAAGATCTTGATTGATTCCTCTCACTGATTCCATATTTTCTTCTCACAGGCATTTAGGGGAGCTCGGAGCACCCTCTGTTCTCTACAAATCACAATAGTCAAGCTTCAATGTAGGATTGGTGAAAATGTGTTGTTTTTCTAGGAACATTAAGGAACTGTGTTTTATTTTTCCAGAAACCTTCAGATTGTTAAGACTATCCATTTTCTGCTATGTGTGATGGTACACACACACACACACACACACACACACACACACACACACACACACACACACACACACACACACACAGGAAGATGTTAAGACCAAGCAATTTCTTTGAATTTTTGACCAGTTTTTTTTCAAATAATGTTCATATCTACTTTTATTCTCAGAGATGTTCTCTGTTCCATAGATAACTGAGTAAAATAGCAAACACTATAATAAATTACTATTCCCACCTCTGCTTCAACTGTTCCGTGTCACCACTAGAGGTAGCACTGAATTCTAACCCATGGCAGTAGTTGATGAAGTAGTAAAATCTAAAATTATCAGCATGTAAACTTAACTAGCTTCCTGAGAGATCACTGAGAATAAAATATAAACCTTCATATATGGACTCCATCCTCTTATTAACCTAACCACTTAGTTTGTCTCTCCCTAATTTGATGATTATTTCTTTCTTTATATGAAAAGAATATCATGACATGTTTTTTTTCTATAATCACTGTTTTATTTATAACAATTTTTTAATATTGTTTGTAGATACTTGTGTGTATGATGTCCATGTTTCATTTATAATGCTATCATTAAATGGCTGGGCCAGTATATCTGCAAACTTGTGTCTGAGTTTCAATAGTACCAAGAAAATTGTCATATATTATATCATTATGTTTCTTCCATTTTGGTCTGTTATCTTTTTATACTATTATTATTTGGATGTTGGACTTTCTGAATATCTCCATAAATTTTTGTCTTTTTATTTCTGCTCCTTTACAAACCTTTTTTGGACCTAATTTCTTTATGAATTTTGTTTTATAATCACTCTATTAAAGTTAATTTCTGCACACATATTATTAATTTCTAAGAGTACATCCTGTTTCCCTGAACACTCCTTCCAATAGTTCCTTCTATATGCAATCTTGAAATGTAAATGTAATTATCCTATTACCTTTGAAAATAAAGAATTAAAAATATTTTTCCTTTTCCTTTATTGTCTCAATTTGCTCCAATTATTTTTTTGTTTCTGCTGCATAATACCTGTTGGATCATGATATTTAAGTGCCATTAAATACAGATACTTTCTTGTTTCACTTCCTTAGAATGCAAATTGTTTTCTATTTTGGTCTTCTGAAAGAAGAAATATCATCTCGTTCCTCTGTCTGTATATCTTCACTTATTTTGCACTCTATCCTCTGTCAACGAAGAAACTTGCTGGGTACATCAAATTCTTGAACATTTCCAGAATTTGGCAGCACAAAACAATGTTTTTGCTGTTTCTCCCACTGAAAGCTTAAATTTCACTATTGTTTAATGTTGTGCCAAGTCCATTATCATTTATTCATTCTCTTATGAATGATCAAAATGTAGTTGACATTCTTCCACCAATATCTTTCTCTCTCTCATTCTCTCTGTTCTTTGGAGTTTAAACATTACTTCTACTTTGCTTCTCTTGGGTTTAAAGTGCGACATTTAATCAAAAGTGTATTTTTCCTTTTACATAATTAGCATCAAAATCACTCTTTTCTATATTAATTGAAGACAATATTTTGAATGGTATGTCATAGTATGTCTAACCACTTACATATGAATAAAAATTTATGTAAGTCAAGTTCTCATTCTTGCAGACAACAAAATAGACTTGCTTATTTTCATGTTCGATGACTTCTTTTTTTTTTTTTTTGGTTTTTTTTTGGGGGGTCATACCTGGCGATGCTCAGGGGATACTCCTGGCTGTCTGCTCAGAAATAGCTCCTGGTAGGCACGGGGGACCATATGGGACATCCGGATTCGAACCAACCACCTTTGGTCCTGGAGAGGCTGCTTGCAAGGCAAAACCGCTGTGCTATCTCTCCGGGCCCCTCGATGACTTCTTATAACTTGTAAAATAACTAAAATAATTTTAAAAGTATTAATCTATTGATAACTATTAACTTTTATAAAAACATAAGTAATTTGCATAGATTCACAGAACTATAGTTAGAGCAAGTGTTTAATTCAATGGGATTCATCTGATCATCTCCAAGACCATTACAAACAAGATTGCTTCTCAAAAATCTTTTGTTGATGATATTATTGTTGTTTGAGTGGGACATGCCCAGCAGAGCTTATGACTTACTCCTGACTCTGTGCTCAAAGTCACTCCTAGCAGAGCTCAGGGGGGCATATGTGGTGCCAGGAATTGAACTTGGGTTGACTTGCTCAAGTGCCCAATGTACTATCATTCCAGTACTTTTCAAAAAATTTTACCATCTGTATGTCACTATTAATTAGGGTTTTTCTATGAATAAACATAAGTACATTTTTGCCATGTTTGGGGGGTAATCTGCACCTTCTCCTACTCGCTGTAATCAGCCTATTTTTCTAGTGAATTAGTAATATTGGTTCATAAATTATAATTTGTTTAAAATATCAAGCTTTAAGAGCATATTTATATATAATATTTCTACATAATTATTTCTTTCAATTTTGTTTATTACATATGAGAAGTTCAATGTTTTCATTTGTTTTATGGTTTGGGTTCACATCTGCCAGTGCTTAGAGCTTACTCCTGGTTCTATGTCTATAAATCACTCCTGGCAGGGCTGGACAAAAAATAAGGCATTGGGGATGAGTCCTGCCCAACTGCAATTAAAGAAGGTACCTTACCTGCTGAACTATCTCTCCGACCACAATTTTTAAAATTTTTACACAAACAAAATTCTCATTCTTTCTGCTTAGAAAACTTCTCATCTTCAAGATAAGGTCAATTATACAATGTATTTCATAGTTTATTTATATTTTAAATTCTTTTCACTTACTATTTTCTTTTGAATTTCATTTACAGTGTTTCCTTCTGCTTATTTAATGTGACTAATCAACAGCAAAGTTGCTAGTTTATCCAGTAAAATATATAATCTAGCTTTGACCATATCCACATCCAAAATTCTTGTTTTCATTTGCATCATTTTTAACCTTTTTAGATCCCTTTATTTATTGATTCTTACTCTAGAATACCCTCCTTTAATTACCACAGCTTTATACTACAATTTCTGCTAGGAAAAAAATAACCTATTTCAATTCTTCCTCTTTTAAATTTTTAGCTTTCATCCTATTCATCATTTAAGATGAACTTTAGAACCGTTAGTCCAGTTTCCAGAAAATAACAGTGGTAAAATCATTTCAGTTAGAATTACATTAAATTTGTGCATTCAATTGAGAAGAATTAAAGTGTTGATGGTATTCATTCTTCCTTTCCAGGAAAATGACAACTATTTTCAGTTTATCCAAGACTTCATTTATGTCTTGTCTACATTTTTAAAATTTTCTTAACATAGAGTCGACTTTATTACTTAATAAGCTAACCCCTAGATAGCTTTATGTGTTATTTATATTAGTACAATTTTAAAATGCTTTTTATTTTCATGCTTTCTAAATGGTTATCCCTCATATATCAAAAATTATTCATTTTCATATGCTTATTTTACATTAAATCCGCTTACTCAACTCTCAATTTTTCTGAAAATCTTTTAGGTTTTTTTTTTTATATAGTTTTGCTTTCCAATGTAGATAAAAATTTTGTTTGGAATATTCTGTAATTTTGACTCATTTCTATAAATTTGACTCCTCTAGGAGACAAACATTATATTAGGTTGCGATAAATAATATCATACACATGTGTTGAATACATATATGCACATAAATGCACATGAATAATGAAATGATATATTATGTTGGAATAAATAATATGGACACATAAATGAAATAACAATTCAATAAAAATATATTGATAATTTTAATTATTTATGTAACTATGATTACAATAATAGGTTTAAATTTTTTTAAACTTTATTGACTGAGGGCGGGAGCCTTGGCACTAGAGGTAAGATGTCTGCCTTGCAAGCGCTAGCCTAGGAACAACCTCAGTGTGATCCCCCAATGTCCCATATGGACCCTAAAGCCAGGAGTGATTCCTGAGAGCATAGCCAGGAGTAACCCCTGAGAGTCTATGTGTGGCCCAAAAACAAAAAAAAATAAATAAATAAACTATTGATTGATTGGTTTGGGGGCCATATTCAGTGGTGCTCAGAGGCTATTCCTGGCTCTATACTCAGAAATTGCCCCTGGCATGCTGGGGGACCATATGGGATACCAAGAATTGAACCGGATCCATCCTAGGTTGGCCACATGCTAGGCAAACACCCTACTGCTGTGCTATCTCTCTGGCCTCAAATTAAATTTTTTTATTTCCTTTTTTTATTAATGTCTTTACTTATACAATTTTATTGCAAACATAATTGTTGTTGGGTTTCAGTCCTATAAAGAACACCCCCCCCTTCACTAGTGCAACATTCCCATCACCAATAAATACAATTTCTGCTCAGTGCTTTTTGTATATTAGTAACTTCATCTAAGGATTGGCATGTATTATTAACTGAAATTTCATAATTATCTTAGAATAAGGTTATTACTGATCCCCCATTTTGAAGGTAATGAAACAGTTTATCACATAAACATAAGCATATATACATATATAGCTAATCTTTAGCAAATCAAGAATAAAACACATCACATCATCTCAGAGCACATAGCTACCATTAACACAAAAGATATTTTATTTCATTTAAGTAGGCAAATAATTTTTTTAAGAAATGACGATGATATAGTTTGTGATTATTTTGGTTAAGAAACAAGATTGAAGATATAACTTTAGGTTGATTCTAGACAAGCGAAAGAAACATAAAGAATATATTGATGCTATCCCAGAAAGCTAAAATAGAAAATGCCTCTTCATAGTTTCTCAAGTTATGAGTAAGTACCACAATATAACTAAGGTAAAATAATATATTTCAATGACTAATGCATCTAGGAGACGGTTCTTATTCCCACACATCTAATAATACAGCATCATGAAACCTCTTGACCATGCCAGTTTCTAAACATTTTTCTACAAAACCTTGTAGTCTCATTAGTTTGGGCCTTGAGTTCACTAATCCTAGTTCATCCACAATATAGAGAGGGGGTGATTCGTGCTAAGTCAGACCTTGACAAGGAGCTGTGTTTTAAATGATTACCACCTTTTCCAGTGATGGGGGGAATAATTCTGTAACACTGAAAATAAAGTCCTTTAGAGTGTATGCAAAATTCTGCATTTCTGCCACATGTCCCTGTGTTACTGACTGTGTAATAGTTCTCCTGGACTCCCACATGTACAAAAGTCTGTGTCTGAAACCTTATGCTCAGCACAGATAACACGAGCATCTTGCCTGTACATTAATCTCATTGTTGGCTTTGGAGGAGATCTTCCTCAAAAAAGTTGCCATAAACATTTTTAGCTTTAAACGCTAAACATTTTATGATGGCAATAATGATTTGAGTCTCTTAGGGATTTCTATCAAAGCCCAATCTTTTACAAGCCCTGTTCCTAAAACTTACCCTTTACCCATGAACAGAGAGGAAGCTACATCTGAATGGACAAGCACAGTATTGCATTTCAGACCCTGGTTCTAGATTTGGTCCTGCTGAGCAAGGCTCTTAACCTGTCAGCTCTCAGCTTATTCCTTTGATGACTGGTAATAATAACATTGCTGCCATTTCTCTGAGATTGAAAAAGAAGCATAAATGGAAAAGTGCTTTTTGAAAACTGAAATACACTTGACATGTGTAAGAAAAGATCCAACAGTTTTCAGGACGCTTTCCCTAAAGAGCAGTCATATATATTGCTCACCCGAACTCTTCTGAAAAAGACAAACAGTCATCAACAGTTCCGTGGTGTTCTGCAGAGAGCCAGCCTGTTTCCATTTCAATTCAAAGCCCTGGAGGCAGCCAACTTTCAATCCAAGCACTGCCCCCTGAGTCTCCGGTAAATCTATCTGTTTCCCCTAGTACAGGTGGGGAGCATGTGAACAGAGGCATCAGGCGGTGCCCACTCATTATTTTTTTTTTATGTTGTGATAATCACCATTGAAAGGTGACAAGAGAAAGAATATTGCACAAGAACTGGATGAGAGAAGTGAGGAAGAAGAATACCACAAAACTAGGTAATACAAGCTTTGGGTCACCACGTCACTCTTTCTTCCCCTTCAACCAGGCATTTCTTTAAACACTATACAATGGCTGTGTACTGAGAAGTAAGCTTAAATTGAGCTTGAGACAGGGGCCAAGGAATGATGGAGTAGTGAATTAAATAGAAAATTGCGGCTTTTGCGCCCTAAGTGAAAGAATCGCTGCTCCAACTTGAGTATTTCTCACTGTTTTGGAGCTCTTTTTTCGAGGGGAACTTGATGTGAAACATATTTTTCTCTTTAGCGACTCAAGGACTGTTTCCTCTCAACCTTCTTAGAAATCTGTCCTTCACAGGTAAAATGTTCTTGAACCATCAGTGGCTTTCATTGTGGTCTATGAAAGTTTCTATTCAAGGAAGGTTCCAGAAAAAAAAAAAGTGAGCATCTTAAATTTACTTAAGGCTCACCCAGTTTCAATTAGCTATGAATGTGGCATTCAGCAGTATAAGCAACTGAGTGTAAAAGACAAAAATAACGAAGGAAAATTTTGCTTCTTAAATTCAATTTGGGTGTTTTACATAAAACTATTCCCTCCCTAAAGGGGTTTGAAATTATATCAAATTTGAAAACAATAAGATCCCCAGATTTAGGTATGTACCTCTATTTCATTCATTTACTTATAATTCTTGCACATTTCATTCAAGCACAGGTTCTAGAACACACAAATGAGGGCAATATTGATCTCAACATACATGACTTCTTACTTCATGGTACTGAGAGAAGAGGACCCTTGGAAAATGAATAAGATTCATATTCCAATCTTCAGGGATTGACACATAACTTTAAGACAATTTCCAGATGAGAAGCATGAAATTCTATGGCAGCTCTACAAATGAGCTATACCATTGTAAAATAAAGGCCTATAAATATAAACTAGACTAAGAAGGCAAATGGCTCATCCAGGTCTGTTCCATGAACATTCTGACACCACCCAGCTGCAAGAAACTTTTCACAGCCTCACTAGCCATTGCACTCTCATGTCACAGCTAGCCACTCACTGTTTACAACAATGTGCTTTTCATTTATTTGTCTAAATCTCCAATCACAAAATACATTATCATTGATAATACATTTTCACCCAATTTGCCATCTAGAAAACCCTTAATCTTCTCCTTAGATTTGCCCCAGTCATCAATAAGAGAAGAAACAATGAGATAAGATGTCATTCCAAGGTCTCTCCTGATCTTACAAGTCATTGATTCATGCATTTAAGAAACATACTAGATGGTTCAATTTCCATTTCAGATGACTTGAGGTGTAATTTTTCTTAACTCTCAAGACCTTCCATTTTTATATGGCAGCTTTTATACTGCTGGAAGTACTTTCCTGTAAGGAAATTATTTGTTCTTTACTAACTTATCCTTTCAAGTAGAGTAGCCACAATACAAGAGCAAGATCTATATATATATATATATATATATATATATATATATATATATATATATATATATATATATAATATTAGCATCTTCACTGTCACAATACATTCAATGATATTCCAAATGGTGCTGATATGTGTTTATCCATTTCAGCCTCAACACATCCCTTTGAGTTAGAAACTTTTATGATCCCATTTTGCCCCTGAGAAAACTTAGACATAGAAATTTAGTGCATAAAACAGGTCCTACAGTGAGTAAGTAGTGATCCATAATTTGACATGGGCTCCTCAGTGGCTATTTTGTGCTGCTTTCACTTATCTGGATACTCTCTAGACCTATTCTGAAGGTCTGTTATTTAAAATGTGAAGCTCAATAAATTCACTGACTCAATGACTGAGCAAGTGATCACTATTAGCCCTAGTTAAATACTCTTGAAAAGTCCTAGAGTATAGAACTGAAGAAAAATGAGGAGACTTGGATAAGGTTCAGAGAAAATTTTAGAAGATGAAAATAAAGAATTATACCAAAGGATTTAGGTTGCTTAGCCTTGAGAAGCAAAAGCTAAAGACTGCTTTCATAATGATCTTCAAGGCCAGGAAGGCTGATTTCTGAGGACAATGACGGAACTGTTTTTCTCCACCTCCAGGGAAGATGAAGGAACAGATCTTCAGCTGCAATGGGTGAGGTTTAAATGTGCCACAAGGAAGAATTTTCTTAGCCTAAGAATCATTTGTTAAACCTAAGAATGAGTTATGGGAAGAAGCTATATAAGGTCATCTGTCTTCAGCGTTCTGGATTTGCTTCTGCTCAGAATGAGGAGCATGTAGGGTGAAAACAAACAATGAGATGTCATTCCAAGGTCTCTCCTAGCCTTATGAATCTATGATATTTGAATCTAAGACATAGATCAAACACTTCATCTCTCTTGCATGAATAAATGAATGCCCCACATCACTTAAAAAGTAACAATAAAATATTACAAGCAGCAAGATATGTGTACTCAAACAAACCCTTGTGTCAGTAATGTGACCATTTCCACTTGTTTTCTGATAAACCTGACTTCTTAAACCTGCAGTCAAACCACATCTATAAAATGGTGGGGTCATTATCCTCTTAGATTTAAAGTTGACTCTGATCAGTCTGTTCTTTCAGGTAAGCATCTACTCACTTAATGGATGGCATTGGTTCCTTAAGTATGATATAAATTAAAATATGTATCACTGTTAAGTGCAATAAACCAAGGAAATAAAATACAATGTCACATGATTTCACTCCTATGTAGCATATGAATAACCAAAGCAAACAAACTGGCAAAATCAAAAACTCACGACTAGGCTATAACTAGAGTGTTTACTGGGAAGACAGAGGGTACTGGTGAAAGGAATAAGGAGTGCTTTAGGTGATTGGATGGCACTGGAACTTTGCTTGTAATTACAATATCTTTTACCCATTAAGAAGTGTGAAACTAAACCCTTGAATTATCATTTCAAAGAATTATAAACTAAGAAAACTCATGAACTACTATTTTGTCTATCTTCAATATAAGGTGATTTAAACATGAATATTCAAATCCTCTTCTGAACTCAGGCCACATCACTTCTACTTGTCCAATTTATTTCCTTTCCTGCATGGGAACTGAAACCCATACAATAATGGCCTGGGAAAAAAGACAGTAGATAAAACTAGAAACAACTATCATTTGGTATTATGTCAGAGATACAATCCTTCTTTGTTTTCAGTTCCCAGAAACAAAATTTGGCCTTAGAGTATGCTTTATATCAACCAGAGATTTTTCAAATACACACCATTCTTCTGATTAGTTGCCTAGGAAGTGTATATTTACTTCTCATCTCACGGAGGAAGAGACAGCTCAGAGAAGCTTATCTGACTGAGTATACACATTAAAGCCACATAGATGATTCCTGGGAATACTCTAGTTTTCACATCTCCATTGCCAATCACCAATGACTTACTGGGAACACATTTGCTGAGTACCTAACTCATCTTAACTCATCTTTAAAGCAGCAGACTACCCTCTACTGAGAACTAAACATGGTTTACATCACTTTAGTAATGGAAGAAACTCGAGTATTACCAGGACTTGATTACATGCTTTGCATGCATGGTACTGTGAATTGGATCCCAAGTAATGCAAGATAGAAGAGAGGAGAGGAGGGAATGGGAAGAAAAGGAAGGATGGGGGAAGCAAAGGGGGGAAGGGGAAGGAAGCATGGGGGAGGAGGAAAGAGGGGAGGAAAGGAGAGAGGAAGGGTGGAGAGGAGAAAAGAAAGGAGAAGGGAGGAAAGAGGAGGAAAAGAGGGGAGGAGAGGAGTGGAAAAGGGGAAAGGGGAAAAGAGAAAGTGAAGAAAGTGAATGAAAGGAAAGAAAAAGGAAAAAGGAAAGACAAAGAAAGAAAGAAAGAAAGAAAGAAAGAAAGAAAGAAAGAAAGAAAGAAAGAAAGAAAGAAAGAAAGAAAGAAAGAAGGAAGGAAGGAAGGAAGGAAGGAAGGAAGGAAGGAAGGAAGGAAGGAAGGAAGGAAGGAAGGAAGGAAGGAAGAAAGAAAGAAAGAAAGAAAGAAAGAAAGAAAGAAAGAAAGAAAGAAAGAAAGAAAGAAAGAAAGAAAGAAAGAAAGAAAGAAAGAAAGAAAGAAAGAAAGAAGAAGGAAGGAAGGAAGGAAGGAAGGAAGGAAGGAAGGAAGGAAGGAAGGAAGGAAGGAAGGAAGGAAGAAAGAAAGAAAGAAAGAAAGAAAGAAAGAAAGAAAGAAAGAAAGAAAGAAAGAAAGAAAGAAAGAAAGAAAGAAAGAAAGAAAGAAAGAAAGAAAGAAAGAAAGAAAGATGATTCCATACCCACCAACACACATGGCTCTTCAAGAACTACAGAGTGATCTTGAGCAGAGAGACAGGAGTAATCTCTAACCATTGCCAGATTCAACACTGACCCCCCCCCCCTTTTCTGGTTTATAGGCCACACCCGGAGGTGCTCAGTGGTTACTCCTGGCTCTGTGCTCAGAAATCACTCCTGGCAGGCTCAGGGGATCATACAGGATATAGGAGATTGAACTCAGGTCTGTCCTGGGTTGGCATTGTGCAAGGCAAACACCCTACTGCTGTGCTATCACTCCAGTCCCTGAACATTGTCCTTATAAAAACTTATGTAGTTCCAAAGTCTCAGACAATCTTCCCATGAGCTGAGAGACATGTAACAGACACTGGATCTTCCTCGGTGTAGTCTCACCTAAATGAAGTACAAGAGCTGACTTCTCACTCAGGTTATAACTGCCTGCAATTCTACTCTTCCTTAAATTCTGCTTCTACCTTGCTTCAACTTTGCTTCAAATGCTATCTTCTCTACAAAGTCAGCCTTGAGAGAATGCAATCCTCTGATGCTGACAAGATCTGGAGGTAAGTCCTATAGAGTAGTGAAGTGTTCTTGACTTCTCTGAAACTGCCTCATCTACAAAATGAGGCTACTACTAGCATTCTTCTAATTTGCAATAATGAGGATTCCAAGTCAATATAAGGCAGAGCTTCAAACAGCTCTTGGCACACAGCAAGCTCTTGGTGAATTAACTGTTGGTAATATAATTTTCTCTTCTAAGTTCTTTGAGTCCTCCTGGGATTTGTTTATCCTCTTAGTATAAAAAGTTATATTACTCTTATGTATTATAACTCTTTTTTTCATTGTTATCTACCCTTAATGAGCCCTAGAACCATCTTTTCTTCTAATGTCTGTTATATGCTATCTTATGTATCTACCTACCTACCCTAAAGAGAAATCCTGAGGTCAGTTACTTCTTCCCACATCCTCAGACTTTGTATTAATTGGTCACCAAATATTTTTACATCAATCTCTCATTTCCATCTTGTTTCCAAGGTCCAGTCAGTCTTATTTACAGGAACAAAGCAGATTTTCCATTGAGTTTCTGATCTCTAGCCTTATCACATCCAAAACTATTCTCTGCATTGAAGCTAAAATAATATTTCTAAGAGGACAATCTGCTTATGCCAGACCTGTGCTAAATTCCATCAGTGTTCCTATACTATTATGTCCAGTCTAGCCATATAGAACTTTCTCCTTTTCCACTTAGTCTTTTTCCCACTTTCACCCACCCATAGAATTGGCTGTTCAATACATACTTTTGAATCTGACAGGCATATTTTATCTCTCGACTTAGATAGTCTCCCAGAGTTTTGTCTGGTCTAACTTATTTTCATTTGAGAAGTTGTGTCAAGATCACCACCTCTTGCCAATCCCTTGGACAAACTAGGATTGCTCTGGAGAGCTCCCCAGTGCTTAAAATATTTGGATTCCTTCTTATAGTTATGACCTGCTGTGCACTCCCTATTAAGATCCAAAGTTCAAGGGCAAATGCTTCTGATTACTTTCTTATCCTTTGAGTGAGGGTGTGCTTTGTACACAGTATTTAAAAAAGAATTCTAACTTGAGGCCTCATGTTTTTGACCTTTAAACTGTAGCACATGTTCAGATATATGTGCTAAAATAAATAAGACTTTTGAGACAGAATCAAATAATAAGATCTAGTTCCCATTTCACAGACGAGAAAACTGAGGTATGCAAAGTTTATAAGAAGTAGTATTAGAAAAGAAAGAAAGTTTAATCTGCACAAAATATTTCCTATACTAACTAACCAAGTTGTGAGAAACTTGGCAGATCACTTTACCTCCTTAGCTCTAATTCTTCCAGTATAAAAGCAGGGACCATAATTTATTTGGGTGATCAAATAGACTCTTTGGGGGGCACCAAAGTAATAGCACATTGGTGCTTGCTTTGTATGCTGCTGGCCAATCCCTACAGGTCAACCCCTATGGTCTCCCTTAGCCTAGCAGGATTGATTCCTGAATGCAAAGCTAGGAGTAAACTCTGAGTACTACCAGTAGCAGCCCCCAATACAAACAAACAAAAATGCAATGCAATTTTTCTTCTAAATCAAATGTGGCATTCCATTTAGATTGGCAAACATATCAAGATGGACTGTACACCAGATTCAGGGTTATGTGTACAGAAGCAAACAACATACACACTTGCCCTGGAGGAATCCATGTCCTCATGAGAAGACAAGCAATGACAGACAAGACACAAGAGAACAGGAGAGTTCAAAATGATCAAACACTGTAATTACATCCACCACTTTTATGTGAATCATCCCCAAAAAGACTTATTAAAAAAGGGAGAGAGTGAGAGAGAGAGAGAGAGAGTTGTTTGTCTCTTTACAAAATCTCTTAACTGACTTTAATTGCCAAGACAATGAAGAAACTTTATTGGGAAGAAAGTTTACTCCCATTTTCCTCTCTCATACATAATCACCTCCATTTACAATACGGAAAGCCAACGCCTCAAGTAATTTTGTCAGAGATCAGATGGTTTCCTGATGTTAAAAACCACTGTCATTCCATTCCTGAGTTTCTCCCAGAGTTGAAGTGGGCTACGTGAGATAGCAGCATTAACTTGACACAGATGCTGTTGGCTTTCCAGTATGGGTTCTATGCTGAAATGGATTTTCAGATTTACAGTTGATTCTAGAAATTGCATCTAGCTCATTTTCAACTCCATGGGTAGGCTGGTTCATTTAAGGCAAACAGCATCCAATTAAAATACATTCTGAAGAAGTGAGAAAGCAAGTCATTTAAGCCCAACTTAACTTACTTAAAAAAATAATACCAGTATATTTCTCAAAGATTACATCCTATTCCATTACTGTGATGTGATAAATAGATAATATCAATAAAATATGCACGATCATAATAAAATTTGGAAGTAAACACGAAGACGCAGCTTTGTGTTCATGCAAAGACTTCAGGGGCTCTTTGAAAATCTACATCCTATTTTAGTATCTTGGTAGTGGTGTGACCTTGGCCACATTCCCCTAATACTCTTGAGCCTCAGTTTCGACACTTGCACGATATGAAAAAATTACCTAGCAGAATATGTGTGTGATTTAGAAAAATAACTTAATTCATGGTGTGAAGTAAGGGTTAAAAAATAAACCATTAAAATATTTGATTAAAGTCTTAATGATTCAGAGATTGATTATTCTATTAGATAATCATCATGCTTTTCCCCTTCTTTCTCTTGCTTCCTGCCTGCCCACATCACAGCTGCTTGTAAGCTACAATTCCATGAGATAAAAAAAATGATGAGATAAAATTCAGTGCAGATAGCATAGCAACAAAGTGAGAAGAGCATAGGCATTTAAGTCAAACAGTCTGAACTTGAATATCAGATGGCTTTACAGGTTATGTAACCTCACAGAATCTTAATTTCTTTATTTTAAATCGGAAGGAACCGTTTTAATCTCACACACACAAACACACACACACCCCACCACCACCACCACCACCACCAATCCTTGGTAGTGGCAAATTATAAGTAGATAGTGAAATACTGCATCAACTTCAATTAGAAATGAAGTAGTTACAGGTCAGAGAGAAAGTATATAGGTGAAGGTATATGCTTTGCCTATTGTTGATCCTAGTTCAACAGCCCCTAGCACCACATGGCCCCCAAACATTGTCAAATATGTTTCTGTAAAACCCTGAGCACTGCTGGTTGTGACTAAGGTAATCCCAGAACTGTAAATTTCTGCTTGCCTAAGACCATGGCTGAAAAATCACACAGACTCCCTGAGCATTTGTTTGGGACATTCTTTCCCTAGCCCTAAAAGAAACGCAGTATTTGACTAAAATAAAGCTGCATCTTCATTTTATTTCCATAACTCCATCAGTACTGTGGATGACCCAAAAAAAGTCTCTGTCATGAGATACATTGTATTTCCAATATTATTTAATTTAATTTGCAGGTAGGGATAGCCTGAGTATCCCTAAGACATTACATATATTGGAACCCAATATGGCAATCCAATGACTAAAGCATGGGATCAGCACACATGCTTCACTGAGGAATAGAGAACTAGAAGTAAGGAAAGCAAGAGCTGACAGACTGTGATGTGATGTTCTTTCCCACAATGGTCTGTATTACCAACAGTTAGGGAGACTAGATAAAAGATTAGGATGCCCTTTCTTAGTTATCACAGTGGAAATGACAGTGGTCAACCAGCTGTACAGGATCGCATCTTGGGAGGCAAGTAGCATAGAGAATATTTTCATTCTCTCAGGTTTTTTTGGGAAATGCTTAAGCTAAAGGCTCAGGACAATACTAACATTAATAAGACCCATGCTTTTTAACAGAAACATTTGGATTTTTATGTTCCTAGATTAACTATTTGTCCACAGAGATCTGAGGCACATTTTCACATATTCTTCTCCCCTCCTCCTATAAAATAAAGGCTGTGTATAAGAAGCCAGTGTCAAAAGGACAACTTATAAACAAAAGACAAAAACTTCAAAATCACATCAGCAAACTATAAAATATCTGAATTTTTGTTTAGGATATCTAAGGACCCAACTCGTGGTATATTCCAAGAAGCATGCAGAAATTTATTTTGTATCCTTTCCTCCTCCCAAAATAATGTCCCCACTCAAAATGGAAGGACTAATTCTATGAGAAGCTAAGGATGCTCGTCTATCTGTTTGTTTGTTTGTTTGTTTCTGAAGCTCCTTCCTTAACATCATATTGCTTAACATGAAACATAACGACCAATATCAGTACTATATATTTCACCAAAATTTCTACTGCTAAATAGAATTTCCTTAACAGTTTTCCTCTTGTAATAAAAAGGGGGAAAGCATTAAAAATGTTAAAAACCAACTACTCTGAATCACCATTTTAATATGAAACTTTCTGCTCGAAACAAAATAGAAATCTTAGTTGCACTTTATCCAACACCACCCCTAAGAAATGCTTCATGCAAGAAAGTGTTCTTTTTTCCATAAAGCAGTAGCATTTTTAAAAAGGCAGCAGGGGGTGGGGAATGAGAAGTGCGCTGGCATCGCTCTCAATATTGTTGTCTAATTAAATGGCAATGGAGTGGATGCGTAAAAATATGCATTAGAGGTGTGTAATGTGTAAATGTGAAGAAGAGTAATCAAAGCCATTCAACGGGATTTAGGAAGGGATTTCAGTTGGCAGCTTACGAGACAGGAGCATATAATTTTGCTAATTTGAAATAGGTATTGTAACATATCAACATTACTGCTTTGCATATTTTAATGAAAACTGCCTCTCTACCAAAATGAAGCCTTTAGTTTGAACACTTTGCAAACCACAGAGCATCTACCTCTTAGGAGTTCAGCACACATAAGAAAGATCTGCAAACTGCTTTCAAAGAATGGTCACCTCATTTAAATAGGCTCAAACCAAGCCCCTTAGACCAAATGACCATCACACCACAAACTAAGTCTGACGACAGATGTATGAAAATTTTATATTGCAATGAACTCGTACTCATACAAACCAAATCTGCATGTTCCCTTTGATATACACCTGCAACTTATTAATTCAAGAGCCTTTATTTAAAAAGTATAAATTTAGCAACATCTATAGACTCGTAGAATCCTATTGACTTGCTCAAAAATCTAGAGTAAATTCACTCAGTCTTATTTGCATGGCTTGCAAAGAATTGAAAAACTAATGATGACTGTTCCCAGATGGGTGTCTGCTCTTATGAGTTCTTCAAATAGACTGATGTGAATTGCCTATGTTTGACTAAAAAAGTTGAGAGAGAAAGAGAGAGAGAGAGGAGAGCGAGAGGGAGAGAGGGAGAGAGAGAGAGAGAGAGAGAGAGAGAGAGACTTGGGACTGTCTGTCTAGAGCTGAGGACATCACTTACTTACCTGCCAGCTCACTTCTCGCTGAAGTCCTTTTTTCCAGTCTTCTTCCAGTCTTGAGGAGGTTTCATCCATTGCTGATGCTGCTTACCCAGACTGGATTCGCCAGTGGCTGTTACTCTCTTTCGTTGCAAGCCTCTACCAAAGCAGCAGCGAGGGCAGTTCAGGGACAGACTGTCATGGAGAAAATGCCATGCCAGAGGATGAGGGATTGGGTGGGAAGAGGCCACAAGAGAACAAATCTGGGATACATGGGGCTCCCCTGACAGCTGCCAACTAGCCCGACTGGAGGCCAAGCTCTGCCATTGATCATCCAGAGATTAGCTACAACCCAGCTCCAGGGTCAGTGGACAATGGGTCATTTTTATGCTTTTGGCATAAAAGTCAGAAGAGAAAAGCTGGAAAGCATGCTTCCTGCCTGAGAAATAGGCATGCCTATCTGTACTGCCATCGGCTCTTCCCTACACATGCATAAAGAGACAGGCACATGTGTGCCGTGCGTGTCAACACACATATACACATACATCAGAATTTGCTTTGTCCTGCAGTATTGCATCAGTGGGCTAGAATACTTAGAAAAAAATAAGCTACTTTACATAGATCAACACATTTCTTTTTCTTTTTCTTTTGTTGTTTTTTTTTTGTTTGTTTGTTTTTTTTGTTTTTAGGCCACACCCGATGACGCTCAGGGGTTACTCCTGGCTATGCGCTCAGAAGTCGCTCCCGGCTTGGGGGACCCTATGGGAAGCCCGGGAATCGAACCTCGGTCCGTCCTAGGCTAGCGCTGGCAAGGCAGACACCTTACCTCTAGTGCCACCGCGCGGGCTCCAGATCAGCACATTTCATTTGAACATCTTCCCCCAAAATTCTATGAATCACCCAGCAGTCAGTAAACATGGATAATAGCAAAATCTCTTTGGTGAAAATACAACATTATATATAGATGAAGCCTGAGCTTCTAGAATCCCTGTTTTCTCCCTAAAGGATGTCCTGCAGTAGATGTCTTTCTGGCTATGAATCTCAAAATTCTTCTGCAAACTATTATCCCAAATGATCAGAGGTTTTGGTATAGATGGGTTCCTCAGATTTTGGGAATGAACATAAAGAAACCTAACTCAATTCTGCCCTGCTTCTTTACTGTTTCTCATACCAATGATGCTCTCCTGCTGTTCAGAATTAATTACCTATAGTTTGAACTGCTATCAAAAGCCACCTATTTTTTTCTCTTACAACAATGGTTATCCAATTTGATTGCACAATAGACCCAACTGGGAATCTCTGATATTTAAATTTGCTAAGCATCCCCAGAATTCTGCTCTAATTAATTGGTCTAAGGTGAGGTACAAAGTTTTTGGAGATTTCTCCAAACATTGGAAATCGAGCTCCCATAGACCCAGCTATACCACTCCTAGGAATATACCCTAGGAACACAAAAATACAATACAAAAATCTCTTCCTTACACCTATATTCATTGCAGCACTATTTACTATAGCAAGACTCTGGAAACAGCCAAGATACTCTTCAACAGATGAATGGCTAAAGAAACTGTGGTACATATACACAATGGAATATTATGCAGCTGTCAGGAGAGATGAAGTCAAGAAATTTTCCTATACATGGATGTACATGGAATCTATTATGCTGAGTGAAATAAGTCAGAGAGAGAGAGAGAGAGAGATAAAGACACAGAATGGTCTCACTCATCTATGTCTTTTAAGAAAAATGAAAGACATTCTTGCAATAACAACTTTCAGACATAAAAGGAAAAGAGCTGGAAGTAACAGCTCACCTCATGAAGCTCACCACAAACAGGGATGAGTTTAGTTAGAGAAATAACTACGTTTTAACTATCCTAATAATGAGAATGTACGAGGGAAATAGAAAGCCTGTCTAGAGTACAGGCGGGGGTTGGGTGGGGAGGAGGGAGATTTGGGACATTGGTGATGGGAATGTTGCACTGGTGATGGGTGGTATTCTTTACATGACTGAAACCCAAACACAATCATGTATGTAATAAAGTTGTTTAAATAAAAAAATATAGTAAACATAAAAAATACAAAGTTTTGTAGGTTCTTAGATATTTATTTTCTTTCTTGGTTTGTTTCTGTCATTTTGTTTTTGGTTTTTGGGTCACATTTGGTGGCACTAAGGGATTACTCCTGACTCTGTGCTCAGAAATTGCCCCTGGCTCGGGGGAATATATGGAATGCTGGGAATCGAATCCGGGTCCAACATGGCTGGGCTGCATGCAAGACAAACGCCCTACCACTGTGCTACCACTCCGGCTCGAGTTGGATGTTTGTTTCCTATTGCAAGATGAGTCTATTGTGTAGCCATGATTAGAATAATAAAACTTAAAGCCAAATATTATTGTTTGGATATCACTATGTTAAAAATCTCCAGACATGCCAATGTTCATGCTTGTCATATCAATGGCAGTCATATGATTACCTTCAAAGACAGTCCAATTTCATGATTAATGATTTTCTACTAGAATGATTTGTTATTCTCACCTCCTACAACTTTCATAGCTATATGATCTCTAAATGTCATAAGGACTAACTAATACCGGCATCAAGACTATAGGATAAATCTTAAGAGAACCAAAGATAGCACAGCCAAAGTGTGACCACAAGTCTGTTGAATTATTTCTTTTTTTTTGGGGGGGGGGCCACACCCGGTAACGCTCAGGGGTTACTCCTGGCTATGTGCTCAGAAGTTGCTCCTGGCTTGGGGGACCATATGGGACACCGGGGGATCGAACCGCGGTCCGTCCAAGGCTAGTGCAGGCAAGGCAGGCACCTTACCTTTAGCGCCACCGCCCGGCCCCTTGAATTATTTCTTTTCCAAATTGTATTTCCCTCAGAAAGTCATATATGATGAGTTTTAGGTAATTTCCCCATCCTACATACACCCCTGCAATGAGTCTTTTACCATCACAATCTCACTAATATGACATCATATTCAATTAGTAAACTTGGATTTGATCCTTCCTTCAAATGACATATGAACATGTCTTGTAGGCTCTAACTTGCCATGTAAACCTAATTTGTCATTATTCTCCTTCTAACAATAATTGTATACCTTCCACCTCACCTCTATAACAAAAAATAATCTTCCTACCTACTTGATTCCCCCTCTTTATTTATAATGCTTCTTCAGAGGTTACCCTTAATATTAGAATAATGTCCAGAAGAAAGGGTCTAGAAAATTTCTCTGACGCTAGAGTCAGTGGAGATCATGACTCATCTGGCCTTTTCCAATCTTCTCCAAATACCTATCAATAGATTCTGTGAGAAAAATCAGGAGCAATTTGTTACTTCATATAAATCACCCCAATTGCAAGGCAGTTGAACTAGCTCTTATGGAAGATAATACACAAAGTAATTGAACATATTCTTTAAACTCAGACAGATTAGCAACTCCATTATATTTTACCTCTACATCCCAAGAGATTTTACCTAATCTGTCTGAACCCTAGTTTCTTTTTTACTTGTTTGTTTTTGGGTCATACTAATCTGTGCTCAGAGATCACTCCTGGTGAACCATATAGGGTGCTAGGTATTGAACCTGATCATCCATATGCAAGGCAATTACCTATCCACTGTACTAGCATTTCGGTCCCTGAACCCTAGTTTATACCTCTTCAAGGGAAATGAAATAGACTCATTTATCTATATGATCATTTCCCCAGATTTGGTTCCCCTTTGTTCCAGGCTCATAGCAAGATTTCATTTTCTTAAGCCCCTTGAGGTTAGTTATGATAATATGATTAACTTTGACAACTAGAATGCAAGGTTTATAGCTGTTCCCTCCTGGGAGAAATCTTTAGTCACTAGTACATGACTTACTAACAAATCAGGGTCTATGGAAACATGTATATCTATTTGTTTTAAACAAAAGGAACCAGAAGGATGAGCCAGTTAGTAGTGATCAGAAGCCTCAGAGAGTCACTTGAACCAACAATAGGAATGTAAGAAAGAAAAAAACATTCATAATTGTTTACTCCTATACTATAACCTAACCTACTACAATCAAGGCATTATCTTTATTATAGTTATTATCAGGATAAAGTGAAATATTCTTGCTAGAGCATTTATCACTAGCATCAATTCAGCAATATTATTTTTAATAGGTGTTATTACAATTCAGTCAGTTCTACCTGTGTCTCTGATAATTCACAATTTTCTCCTATTGCAGCCTGGGTTTTTCTTGCTCAGAAGTATTAAGCACGGTAATTTCCATAGATGATGATGTAGAAATATAAATTTTAAAAAGAAGGGGTAAAAGTGTTCAATAATGCAGTGTCAGTCTATCTCAGAATGCAAACTCAGAATAGCACGACTTTAATGCTACTTGCCATTTAGCAAGGAAATTAATGAAAGCAAAATGAAGCATCAAATAATAAACGTAGCTCTGTATGAATTTGCTACTGATAAAATACATGTCTCCAAAATGGAAACATAATGAAAACATATGTGAATACAGGAGCTTATTAACTAGCACAGCCTTTATTCACTATTCTTAAACCAAGCAATCAAAACAGAATTAGTTTTCTTTCTATCCTTATTAAATGCCTTCATTAAAGGATGTTCCAGCTATAAAAATAGTGTAAGTAAATCATGAGTAAAAAGCTGGCCGGATCATAACACTGATATTTCAAGATCAAATCTTTGATCTGCTCTGAGATAGATGTGGGGTTATTTTTAAAATATATTTTTCAACTTCTAAAACATAATTCCACCCTCAGCTATGGGTTGATTTGCATCTTTCTAACTAGAAAAACTAAAGTATTTACTCTTACTACTACAGCATATGATTTTCTTTGATGTTTTTATTTATAATTTTATTTCTCTTTACAAAGTTGATCAGGGTAAAACAGTCACTAGAATTGGGCTTAACCCTAATATGATTGGTGTTCTATAAAATGATGAACATGTGGGCACACAGCTACATGCGTACCCAAGAGAAATGCCTTAAAAAGATGAAAGTAGAGATCAAGATGACACATGTACAAACTTAGGAATGCCAAAGACTGCCAGAGAAAAATTACTATTTTTCCCTCAAGATAAGTGGCATTTTTAAAATGTGCTGACTAATGATAAACAGGAAGAGTTTTTGAATTTATAATGTTTTCCTTATGGAAAATTTATACATATAAATTATAAAGGAAAATCTATACAAAATGGATCAGTCCTCCTTGATTTTAGGAAAGAATTCCTTTCAAAAAAATAGGTAAACCTTCATTGCAAGAATTTAGGGGCCGGAGAGGCAGCATGGAGGTAAGGTGTTTGCCTCTCATGCAGAAGAATAGTGATTCAAATCCCGACATCCCATATGGTCCCTTGAGCCTGCCAAGAGTGATTTCTGAGTGAAGTGCCAGGAGTAATCCCTGAGCACTGTCAGGTGTAGCCCAAAAACCATAATAATAATAATAATAATAATAATAATAATGATAAATGAAAATAAAAATTATATCCTAATAATAAGATGCTTAAATTTTTTGCTACAGCTACCACAGGCTGTGAGCTTACCTTGCACATAATTTACCTGATTTCGATCTGTAGTACGAGCCCACCAGAGGTGAATCCTGAGCAAAAAGCCGGGATTAAGCCTTAATTTCTGTTAGGTATGGCCCCAAAACAGTAACAAAATGTTAGCTTCACAAAAAATCTATACTAACATAATCATACCAAAATACCTACTAGCATAATCATACCCACAATATCAATCATTGATGTATTAACCAAAACAAAATCAAGCAAACAAAATATTTCTGTCATCAGAGGGAAACATCTAAAGAAGTTGAACTCTGACACCAAATTCTAGTCTAGAAAGGATTAGTTTTCAGTTCACTGTTTCAATGAAATAAGGAAAGCTTACTGTTCCCTCTGTAACACAGATAACCAGAGCGGCAGTGATGGCTACCCAATTTGTGCTAAATAGTACCCACTAAAATACTTACAGAATTTATAATGAGCTAGTATATCTATAAACAAGGGAGTTTACATCAAAAGGTGGCTGTTACTTTCATAAGACTAATCAAGAATTTGATAAAGAAATCTGTTTTTTAAAACTATTCTTATTATTGGAGGTAGGGGATATCATAAAGATTTACAAAGATGGTCTCCCTAGTTGCTCCTCATTGTTTCAAAAATTCTTAATTTAATTTACAGAAATTTGTGCTGAATTTGAAAATTTTGCTTTAGGGATGCAGCTTACATCCAATGTGCACCAGAAGTGATCATTAATAACTCTACTTAGATAAAAAAAAATGCCTTAGAACTGCAATCAAAAAATTAAAGGAAATTTATGAATTTTAAATGAAAACATTTTAGAATAAGTACATTATTTACAATTCTCCAACTTGATCAATGTTTATACTTCAGGCACCATAGAGATAGCCCAGTAGTTTAGCATTGACATTGCATATGGTCAAGCCAGGTTTCATCCCCAGCATCCCATATGGCCCCTTAAACATCATAAGTAATTCTGGAGTACAGAGCCAGGTGTAAGTCTTGGCCGAAACACAAACAAAACAATACTTAGTTCATTAGTCAATTACCATGTTTATACTTACATAACTACCATGTTTTATTGCATGCAATAAGAACGATTCTATGAAAAGAAAATAACTTTTCTTTCCAAAAGTAATTTTTCTTAACCTACATATAATGAACAAAAATATAGGAAGTGAAATATTAAAACCAAGAAACAGAATCCATTACAATTCCTAAGCCTACTTTTATCATGTAAGTGAGAAACCGTCTGACTGTAACCATGAACATTAAACATTATATAAACTTAAGCCACAGAGACTCCAATTAATTACTGCCTGGCATTACCTTGTCTTCATATAACTACGTAATAATACCAACTGCCTATAATCAGAAGGATTTAGTAGACATTTATTGATGAAAATCAGATGATTTCATCCACTATGTCTGAATTACTTTGATATGCTTGAGCCTGAAGCAAAATAATGTAATAAAAACAACATACAGATGAGAACCTCGATTTTTCTCTACATATGAATCTGTCGCTGATTTGAGAAGAATCAAATCTAAGTCCAACCAGGTGAAGACATTCCATCTATCATCTTCCCCAATTCAATATAAAAATAATATTCTCCTGTCTAGTATGTTTATATACTGTTCCTGACTGTGATATTCTGGGTATCAAGAGGGCCCAGAGACAAGGAGAAGTGCCTTAACTAATGTGAGGCACAACAGAGATGAACTGCATAAATACTTTCTTAATATAGTTGGCCTTAAAGATCACCCAGAGTATAGTGAGGAAAAGGAAAGAAACTGAGTAGGGAAGAAGAAAGACAAGTGTGAAATAATGGGGGACAGGGCCAAGGTGACTCAGGAGCATTGTTTTGGTTAAGAAAGGACAGAACTAAATATTGAAAACACAGAGTCAACAACAATGAAATTATGAGGCCCAAATTTTAACAACCAAAGTGAAAAATGATCCAGTTATGATGGCAGGCTGAGGCAGGAGTAATGGCATGGGATAAACTATGGGAATATTGGTGGTGGAAAGTTGACACTGGTTGTAGGATTGGTCCTAAAACATTGAGTGTCTAAAACCCAACTATAAATAACTTTGTAAATCATAGTGATTTAAGCAAATTTTTGTTGTTGTTGTTTTGGGGCCACACTCATTTGACGCTCAGAGGTTACTCCTGGCTATGTGCTCAGAAATCGCCCCTGGCTTGGGGGGACCATATGGGACGCTGGGAGATAGAACCGCGGTCTGTCCTACCCTAGCTCTTGCAAGGCAAACACCTTACCTCTAGCGCCACCTTCCCGGCTCCAGCAATTTTTAATGAACAACATACACACAAAGAGAACATCTTAAATCATAAGCTCTCAGAAATCATAATGAATAAAGTAACAAATAGAATAGGATTGCGAGAGATAGGTTATGTGGTAAAAGTAAGAATATTATTTCCTCTTCCCCTACACAATTCAGTAAACTGTCACAGGTCTGAAATAACCACCAGTCTCAACATGGATTTCAAAAACTCTTTTCTGTCACTTTCTATTAAGATACTCCCTAAAGGAGAGGGAACCTAGAGCTTTATCTCCCAATAATGCCCTGTTGAAGGCCAATTTTCAGTTTGGCTTAGAGAGTGAGAGTCTTAGTGCCCAGGCAAGGAATCTGATGGGCACAAAGGGAGATTCATAAAGTCTTTGAGGTGAAACAAAGTCCCTTCAGGCCCAACAAACATAGGGAATATGAACTCAAAGACTCATGAAAATTGACTTGGTAAAGTACCAGTTCACTTGTTTGGAGATTATTAAAAACTATCCAACTGTCATCAGAGTGATAATTGGTCTAAGTACTTATAATCTGGTTTTAGTATTACTAATCCAATTGCTCTAAGTACTTGTAATATATAGTGCATCTCATGCATTAAAATGCAAGTTAGAGGGCCAGAGCAATAGTACAGCAGGAAGGGCGTTGGCCTTGCATGCAGTCAATTCAGGTTTGATTTCTGGCATCTCATCTGGTCTCCCAAGCCTGCCAGGAGTAATTAATGAGCTCAGTTCCAGGAGTAACCCCTAAGTATTGGCAGGTCTGACTCAAAAGCAAAAAATAAAAAAAAAATTACATTGTAGTGGGATTGATAACATTCCTTGCCTCTTGACATTCTTGCATACTAGTATATTTTAGGGAGATGTGGTACTTGGTGGTTCAATATGATAGCTCAAGGATATAGTAATGCTCAGGTTCTGCAGTGCCAAATATTACTAAACTTTCCAGGGGATCTTGGGGGTTTCAAATGATCTGATAGTGCCAGTGGCCTTCAAGTCTATACTTAGAAATGCTTGGGAAACCATGTGGAGACTGGGATCAAACCACAGTAAGTTACATGCATGTACTCTCTACCCCCTAGTATTTTATTCTCAACAAAAGTGGACCTGAAATGAAGCTGGAGAATTTCAAAACAATATATAATTAGAATGTGAATTCATTTGTTTGCAGACTATGAGCATGTTACTCAATCTGATTAATCATCATTTACTAGACGTATATTAGAAATGTAGAGCCCCTGGAATCAAAGAGATAGTACAATAGGTAAAGCACTTGCCTGCATGTAACTAACCCTGATTCAGTTCTCGGCACCCCATATGGTCCCCCAAGGACTGTCAGGAGTAATTACTGAGTGCAGAGACAGGAATAACCACTGAGCATTATTGCTCAAAATATAGAACCCCACTCCAAATACACAGAATTGCATCCTCATTTTAAAAAAGCTGACTCAAATCTAAAAAAATCAAAAACTGGAAATTGAGCTCCCATATGACCCAGCTATACCACTCCTAAGAATATACCCTAGGAACACAAAAATACAATACAAAAATCCCTTCCTTACATTTATATTCATTGCAGCACTATTTACCCTATCAAGACTCCGGAAACAACCAAGATACCCTTCAACAGATGAATGGCTAAAGAAACTGTGGTACATATACACAATGGAATACTACGCAGCTGTCAGGAGAGATGAAGTCGTGAAATTTTCCTATACATGGATGTACATGGAATCTATTATGCTGAGTGAAATAAGTCAGAGAGAGAGAGAGAGAAAGACGCAGAATGGTCTCACTCATCTATGGGTTTTAAGAAAAATGAAAGACATTCTTGCAATAATAATTTTCAGACACAAAAGAGAGAAGGGCTAGAAGTTACAGTTCACCTCATGAAGCTCACCACAAACAGGGATGAGTTTTGTTAGAGAAATAACTACATTTAGAACTATCCTAATAATGAGAATGTACGAAGGAAATAGAAAGCCTGTCTAGAGTACAGGTGGGGGTAGGGTGGGGAGCAGGAAGACTTGGGACATTGGTGATGGGAATGTTGCACTGGTGATGGGTGGTGTTCTTTACATGACTGAAACCCAAACAACACAATCATGTATATAATAAAGTTGTTTAAATAAAAATATAGAAAAAAGAAATAATAAAATACTGAAGTTTCTCTTGAAGGCCTGTTTGTGTAGCAAGCTTTATCATGGTATTTTTTCAAATCTGAGAGCGTAGATTGAGAGTGACTCTGGAACAGAATGACAGATAAATGTTAGAGGAAAGAGTTTAGCCTCCCACCCAGAAACTGTTGGTGCTATCTCTCCATGATCTCACTTTTAACATTATATAAAGATTTTTATAAGCAATCCCCAGTGGGTGTGAAGGGCAGGACGCCCACCCTTACATAACCCAACAGCCTCGACATACACGATGATCCCACTTATTAGTTTAGAAAAACAGCTGATGACAAGTGAGCGACGCCTCCTCTGGACATTCAGATGACTGATTCTGTATCAATCAATATTTAGTGCCACAAAATGTCAGAAAATACCAAATGAAGAGAAAAGAATCGATAGATAACCTTGGAATTAAATGAGTGATGAATAATCTTTACCAATTCAAATAAATTAAACCATGAAAACCAAGTTAAAGTAACATCAAGGATCTGCCTTGAAACCACACACAGACACACACACACACACACACAAATTTAGAAACAAGACCACTCATATGCAAACACGACTGTTCATTTCTTTTTCTAGGAAAGCATTATGACAAGGAACTGCACAAGAAGAGCTAAACTCATTCTTTCTAACTTCTGTCTGAATGCCATAATTTTTTAAGCTATATATTAAATAAAATACAATTTGCAGAAGCAGAAAATGTATTTAAGCTAGCAACCACACACATAAACACATTTTGTTTTCACATTTGCATGAGGTAAGGGTAGAAATGAGAAGTCAAATTTGATTATGTGTTTAATTTACTTGATTCAAGATATTAACAGTACATATAAACCATAAATTTCTAGATCCATCAAAATGTATGTCAGAACTCGAAGAACCTTTTTCTGAATCCTAAACAGGAAAGCATAAAAAAAACTCAGTACTATAACAAAAATTAAAGCAAATGCCTTTTTTCATACATATGTATTCAAAATTATATTTTGATAGTTTATTGCTCTTAGATACTAAAATATAAATAAGATGCCCACTGTGTGCCGGGATTGGCACTAAGTTAGTAAAGATTTGGAGAGTAAAGTAATACAACCATATCCAGACATCCTGAGAAGGAGCATTTGGGAACAGTAGATCATATCAGCCAAAAGTCAGTGCTGAGCTATGGAGAACATGTGCTATACCCTGCATGAAACCCAGGAATCCATCCACCACAGCCCTCTCGCCAGCTTAACTCAATTCCAGTTCTGTCATGCTGAAATATTATCTGAGAATAGTATCTTGATAAGCCAGCCCCAGTGTTCAGAATAAAACCTAGACTTAAGTTTTCTGAAATATTTCCATAGCAGTGCATACCACAATACCAAGAACAATATAACCCCAAACCCCAAGGGTTCCTTTTTCTCCAAAGACAAGTTTTCAAATCCAAATATACACAGACATTGAAGGTACTAATGTTTACAACAAACCAACTCTCCGCTTAAATTCCAGTCAATTCCTGACAAGAGAGCGAAATCTGGAGACAAGAGTCTTAACTTTCTAGCCCCAAGACTCTGATTCTTAAAGTTGCTCTATAGAGGTTGGCCAACCGGAGATTGGTTGCCTCTTTAGTTAAATTTAAGGAATGGGAGAAAATTAAATTTCTTGAAAATAAAGAGTTTTATATATAACCTTTTGGTTTCCACCTCATTGAAAACAAGTTACTCATATTTCCAATTACAGCTTCAGCTCTCAGGCACGGGTTGTGGGCTGTTCTTACTTAAAGGAGGTAAAGGAGAAAGATACCACATCCCTTAGGAGTTGCCCATCTAGAACCAACATGAAACACAGAAAGGCATCTTCTCCTCTAATTCTACCACTCTCTTAAAACAATATTAGGAATAAGGTCTCTGCATAGATATAGAAAGCCAAGATCAGGTTAGGAATGATTGTTACAACATAGTCCATATGTCTAGCAGGTTTGAATGGTCTTACTGCTCTCAAAGATTCTCTGGGCTCACCATTCTTTATAATGACAATCTTGAAAGCAGGATATTGAGTGTTAACTGCCTGCATTGTGCTTCAATCTTTAAAACCATTCTATAAAGTATTCTCTCTACCTTTCTTTCCCAGATGAGAAAACGGGAAGTATTGCAAAGCTAACTCTCCCAATTTCTCCTAGCTTTAAAGGAGTAGCACCTGGACCATGTGGGCGATTTTTGAGTCCATTCTGTTAACCACATTCCCTCCTGCTTTCCCTTCTTCAACAGCCTCCGCAGCAACAGATGACATCCGGCACCAGATTGAACATGCACCCCAGGGTCTTTTCCAAGCCACTTCCCTGATGCTGATCATATAGAGATCCACTCAAGACAAATAGAAGGAATGGATCCTGCAGGAGTATAGAAAACACTTGAAAATGCTTGGAAGAACATATAAGATTGCACATGGGGCCCCCAAAACAGATCTTGGGGGCTTAAGGCTGCCACAAAATTAGCTCTTCTCTTTCCTCTGGTCCAATGGGTATTCACCAAGTTGTTTGCTTTTAACATGTGCTTAATGCCTCCTTTCAAAAATGAATAGGGGATGGGGAAAAAACCCACATCCTCTTGAGTATATAATGAACCAGTTAGAGCCAGGGCTCTGCTGCATGTGTTATTTTTGGCAGCATATCCTGCTCCCCAGATTCCATTGGTAGGGTGCTGAAGCTTGCTCTAGTAACACAGGCTGACTGGTATCCCCAAAAGACCCCAAGGAAAACAAGAGAAACTATCCTGCAGTCTTCAGCAGACAGGGAAGGGTGAACATAAATAAACTCCCACCTAAGGATATTCTCCCCAAAGAATCCATTCATTATCTTTATTTCCCACACAGTAGTTATGAATTTCCTTTCACCAGCGGGACCCATCATAGCAAACGTCACAGCTTCGTGGTAAAATGCTGCATGCATTTTCTTTTCCTCTGAGCAAGATTCAGGCCAATGAATAAGAGAAAGGGGGCCGTGGCCCCTAAATTTAGCTTTTCTTGCAACATCATGTCTCACGGGTATTAAAAATAGACCCAAATCACTTGAAGACTTTCTGAAAAAAAAAAAATCAAAGGCAGCAAAGCTTTCCAAGAGGAAGTTTTAAGCATTTTCTGCTTTCTTTGTAGTTGAGATTTGGGGGCAAGCAAAAGCAATCCAGGAAGCTCCCCATCTTTCTAGGTGGCCAGGACAGGGTGGCCTCCTGAGGTTTTATAAATTTCTGTCTCCTACTCATCACCTCTTCAGTTTCTGAGTTTGTGGCCTGGGTGAGAAAATCTGGGCTAGCCCTTGGCAAAAAGTATGTAATAATCTCTATAGAGAAAATTCTCTATTAGCAACCTTTTCTCCATGTGGAATCTAAAATTCACAAGGTTCCTAGCATAGACATCCTCTCAGATCCAATTCACAGAACAATTATGGATTATTTTTGATGTGCCAGGCATATTGCCCAGCAGGTCAAAGGGTGCAGCAATAAGCAAAGAAAGGAATATTCTTATCAAAGAGAGGACAGACTGGTTGTTCCACAAGTAAGCAAAAACTTCCTAAGGACCTCAGACAACATAATTAAAAAAAAGAGAGAGAATAGACATCTTGTTGGAAAGCATCAGAATGGAGATGACATTGGAGATGACATTCACAACATATATGGACAGGAAGTGGGGGGGGGGATCAACATGTGCCCAGGTGCAGAAGAGGGGCAGGAATTTGTTCAGTGCAGTGCCTCTTCCATAAAACATATGCATGGGAAATCCAGAGGAAAAAGTCTTTTAGAATTAAAGGAATTTCCACTTGGACAGATCATGATTTGCTAAAGAAGGCAGCCTCAAGAAAGTAAGAATTGGCCATTTGTATTTCTTTTTTGTCAAATTGTTCATTTCTTCTCCCCATTTTTTGATGGGATCAGATGGTTTTTTTTTCTTTTATAGTTATGTCAATGCCTTGTATATTTTGGATATTAGCCCCTTATCTGATGGGTATTGGGTGAATAGTTTCTCCCACTCAGTGGGTGGCTCTTGTATCCTGGGCACTGTTTCCTTTGAGGTGCAGAAGCTGCCTAGAGTACAGGCAAGGGTGGGGTGGGGAGGAGGGAGATTTGGGACATTGGTGATGGGAATGTTGCACTGGTGAAGGGGGGTGTTCTTTACATGACTGAAATCCAACCACAATCAGTTTGTAATCAAGGTGTTTAAATAAAGATATTAATTTTAAAAAAAGAAAGTAAGAATTGGTTTTCTTTGGTATTTGGGTAGGAAGCCTATCATGGAAGGGAGACAAGGGGCATAGACTGGGCAGCAAATGGGGGAGTGGAAAATACTGGGACAATGTGGAGAGAAGCAAACACATTCAGTAGAGAGGGTATATTGCTGAAACTTCTTATGCCTGAAATCTCACAATTAACAACATGTAAATCATAATGCCTAAAATAAAGTTTCTATACCACAGAATGCAACCTCTTTCCAAAGCTGCAATGTCCCAGACTTTTGTGACTTTAGGTAATTTACATCCCCTCTCTGAAACTCAACTTCATCTAGAAATTGGGAGTGGTTCACACTAGATTGATGTGTTGATTAAATCATTACACAAACACAGAATGTGTGGTCCCATGTGCTGCTCCCGGATCATCTAAAATATTCAATGAATCAATCTGATGCACACAAATTGGATCAATTGAAATGGAATCATGTTTCTAATAGAACCCCCCCCCTACACACAATGTAGACAATTGTACACTATGCTGTCAAAGACTTGATTAATATTAGAAGACAGCAAGGGTGAGACAGTGAGCCATTTGCTTTTACATATAACCAATTTTCAGCTTCCTTTGTGACTCATACAACTTGAGAGTGTAAGAAGATCCCACAGTAACCACCAGAATTCAATCACCAAGGCAACGTTATTAAAATGAAAACAATAAGAAAAAATTTCAGGGGGGTTTCTTTCCTTTTATGTCAAGTAGCTCATCATACTTTAGAATCATTCAAAAAGAGGCTAGTTGATAAAGTTGAGGGCAGTCAAAGGGGAAGATGCAAAGGACCTAGAGGGAAAGAAAGAATATAAGGTAATAGAAACAAAAAGGGGGAAATTGATGATGATAAGACAGTGCCATGTTTCTTAAACATTAGTGTGAGATCACAAAATCCTAGGGATCAGTTTAAATGTTAACTCAGATCTTGTTCATCTTGTTAGTCTTAGACCTCTGAACCTTGTAAACCCCTCCTCAGGATCTATGCCAAAGTTTCAGAGACCTTCCTGAATAACAAAAGATTTGTACTTCCATAGAGCATAGGAAAGGACTGAGTTGAGTACTAAGAGCTCTGCAATAGAAGGAAACGAGCAATAACCAAACAAGACCAGACAAGATGGCAAGAGCACTGAGTGGTCTGAGGGGCAGTCAAATCAGACATGTAGATATATTGTCCATGAGGATTTTTCCACTCATGAAGCTTCAGTTCATTCCTCGTGTGGGCCATGAACCTTATAGATCGTTGATGGCAAACATTTTGGAGAGTGCTACTGTAAAGAAATGTGCACATGGCGATTAACTATAAAGCACTAACTCATTTCAGCAGTCTGACACAAATTATGCTCTGCACTTGAAAAATAGCTATTGATCAGGCCCTTCTTTCTCATGCCTTCCAATATTCTAGATCAGCACTTGCATTTACCTCCCTCTTCCTAAAGATGCCTTCACACAACTAGTTAGACCTTTCTCCAACTTTCCCCAAATAACCCCTGAGATTTTACTTTCTTCTAGAGGGTTTTTTTAAAAATTTTTTTTGCCTTTAACTAACAAGTCCAGAAAGCAGAAAACACAAGAGCTTCTGATGAACTTCCCAATCTTTTATTTTCTGTACTCATTACAGCACAAAGGCAACAAATCAACTGATCTATGATTTCCTGTGTTAGGAGATAAGAAACCAAGAGGGCATGGAAAGGACAGATTATAGAATTAACCTTTAAAGAATTAGATCAGCTCCAGGGATGAACTGAATAGTAACACTCTGAGCATCTTCAAGTAGCTGTTTGAGTATCAATGAGGTAAAAAGGAAGCTTATGTTCTTTCAATCTAGTGCCATGAATATATTTTTATGAGCACTTGCCTCTTAATAGCCAGAAAGATTAAAAATTAGGAAGCATGTAAACCTCCTATAGAAAACTGATTGCCAAAATGAATATGCTAGTTCTCCACCCCTTCCCTGTATCCATGCTCTTTTTCATGTGACTCCAGAATCTATTTTCTCATTTCTTGAATCTTGGCTGGTTTGTCTCTTCACTTTTCCGATAGAATAAAATAGCTATTGGGAGAATTGGATAACCAAGTGTAAGAAATTAAAGCTCGAGTGATAGTACAGTGGTAACAGCATTTCTCTTGCATGCAGCCAATCTGGATGTGAATAGTGGCAACCCATATGGTCCTCTGAGTATGTGAAGGGTGACTCCTGAGCACAGAACCAGTAGTAATCCCTAAGCATTTCTGGGTATGGTTCAAATAAAAATGAAAAGGAAAAAAAAAAAACTAAAGCTAAACCCATATTTCATTCCTTACACAAAAGTCAACTCAAAGTGGATCAAAGACCTTGAGATCAAACCTGAATCTATAAAGTACACTGAGAAAAACATTAGCAGAACTCTCCAAGATCTATTCCTCAAAGGAGTCCTCAATGATTTGATGCCAATGGCAAAGGCTACAGAATCCAAACTAAACAAATGGGACTTCAACAAACTAAAAATTTTCTGTATGGCAGAAGAAAAATGGGTTCAAACTGAAAGACAGCTAACTTAGTGGGAGAAAATATTTGCACTCAACAAATAAAAGTGTTGCTATCCAGGATGTATAAAGTGCTCCTAAATATTAACCTCCCAAAATCGAAAAATTCCATAAAAAATGAAGAGGGAAATGAACAGACATTTGTCTGAGGAAAACCAACAGATGGCCAATAGGCACATAAAAAAAAAAAAAGGCTCATCATCACTTATCGTTAGGGAAATACAAAGTAAGACAATAATGAGATGTTATCTTACACTAGTGAAAATGGCACATATCAAAAATATCAGAAGCAATCTGTGTTGATGGGAATTTGATGAAAAGAAACTCTCATTCACTACTGTTGGGAATGTTTTCTTGTTCAACCCCTATAGAAAACAGTATGGAGAGTTCTCAGTAAACTCAGAACTGAGCTATAATACAAACAAACTATTCCAATTTAGGGACAGAAAAACATTCGTTTAAATGCAAACTACTATTTATATTTAATACCCAACAATAGGTGAGTGGATTATGAAGATGTGGTACCTATATACAATTAATACTACAATAAATAATAATGTAATCATACAATTCATTGCAACATGGATGAAACTAGAAGATAACATGCTAAATTAAGTAAGTCAGAAAAGGAAGGATAAATATAGGATCATATCACTTATATGTGGTATTTAGAATAACTTGGCACTAAAGTATTGTGATGAGAAGAAAATAAAGAGAGTGGAGGGAAAAAACACGTGAAATAATGGAACCAGGGACAAGGAAATGTAGGTATACTGATGGTGTTAAGGAAAGATGAAGCTAACTATAAAAACTAATGAGTCAACAACATTAGAAATCATGAGACTCAAACTTTAACAACCAATATCTAGAAGATGGAAGGCTGGGTGTGGGAGGTTTGGGAAGGAAGATGGAACATTGGTGAAGGGAGGCTGACAGTAGTGATGGGATTGGTGCTGAAACATTGTGTGTCTAAAACTAAACTAAGAATAATTTTGTAAATCAAAATGCTTTAATTTTTAAAAATTGAAAAATAATAACATAGATGTGATTGTGTGACTGCATATGATATTATTTGTCTTCTTTTTCAACTTTTATGTCTTCACCAAGAGAAGAAAGTAGGCTATCTTAAAACCACTTAAGAAGAATCAATTTATTCTCAATCTGCTAAGCCTCAGATGGTCCTCTAGCTGGTTAGAGATTGAACCTTGATGAGATCACCCAGTTCTGGTTTAAACTAACAGAAATGCAGAATCTTAACCATTAGACTCATTATTAATGAACAGTAGTTGTTTTAAGTCACTGTTTTGATGTAAATTGTGATTTAATAATAGAGTAATGACTATAAATCTTCTTTTGAAGTATATTTCTAAAAATTCAGACCTAAAAATATTTCCAAGACACTGACTTTACTCAAAAATTTATAAAGCCAAAGCAGTGTGATAACAATTGCCTAATTTATAAACATTTCTATAATTGATAAATTTATTAAAAATAGAGAATTATATAGTTGAGAGCACATGTTTATATTCATTTTGAGTGGGTTGATCAGACTTTATATACATATAAAAACGTTCATAGATTTTCTTAAAATTCTCTGAAATTGAGATTTAATTAATTTTTCCTTCTTTTTTTATTAATTTGTTGAAGATTATGATAGAGTTGTGAATTGGAAACTGGTCATTCTAAAGATAAATAACTCATAGTCTCTGGTTTCAAATAACTTCCATGTATTCTTAAGATATTTCAGAAAATAATCTTACTTCTATCTCTACCTTTTCAAATCTGTCCAACTGTCCAGGTACTGATAAAAGGTTCTTTCATTCTTCAGATCTTCCCCATCCCACCCATATTTTTGCTGTACCCAGCCATAAATAAACTTTCTCATCTTTAAAAATACAATATGGGTAAGTAAGGTGAGGTTCTGTTAATGATTCATGTCGTCAAATCCAAAAAAGAGTAAGGATTTATCAAACAGAGCATTAAAGTCTCCAATATTAATCAATACTTGGTAGTCGAATCTACAAAAAATGTGGGACTCAGGGAAGGTTTCTAGATAGGAAGTGACATAACCAAATTTAACATTTGGGAGCCATCATTTGAAAAGTTTTAGGTCTTTACTGTAGAGTTATGGGAGCCTTAAAGTACATAGCTTCAAAAAGAGTGAGGTGATGAATGCAGATATTTCATGGAGGTAAAATATGATGAAAAATCCTTTGAAAATGCCATGGTAATAGTTTCTGGCAAGACTACCTTTTCCTTGGAAAGGATAAGTTCAATAAAGTACAAAAGGTAAATGGAGGGATAGCTGGGTGGCACATTCAAAGTGCAATTCCCAAATACTTCTAAGGAAGAGGGAAATTTGACTGTCTACAAAGAGAATTTGTAGTTGTGGAATGTTGGAGAGAAATGAATTGGTTTTGCTGATAAATTGCTTTGCCTTGTCAAAAGTATCCAAGAAACCTAGTGCTTCTCTGAAATGCCTCCCAGGCTGTTAAAGAGTGAGAGCATGAGGTCTTTGGAAGCACCAGTGAGTAGATGGGATCTATACTCCAAATTCTCACTTCGACAAGTTTAATCTCATCTATCTTCCTTATGTACTGGGGATTCATTTTATATATTATATATTTATATAAAGTAGTATTTCTTCTGTTGGTTTAAAAACCAATCGCAAACTTAAATCCACTGAAGGTATTTTTTTTATCCCAAGGATCTGTTTTAGGTTTAAGGAAAAAAACTGTTTTACTTATCTTCTAAAACTTAAAATGAGGAGAAAATCAGAGGTTGAATAATAATCTAACATCTCTTGAGCATGTATGTGATAGGTCAGGCAATATGCTGCACACTTTCCTTGGATCTGCTCTTTTAATTAATCTCGCCATTCTCTGAAGAAGGCAACCTTATCTTCATTCAATAGATGCAGCATTGAAGCACAAAGATTAAATAATTTGCCTGGGAACTCAGTGCTCATTCTAGGGCTGGGCTCTTGACTAGTGAGTGAGTCACATCATGCATTGTCACTGTGCACTCTAAGGGAAGAAAAAGATTGTTCCAGGAGTTCTTGAGGGTCTCTAAAATTAGATTTCCAGGAGCATCTAAAGGACTCGTTTTGGCCAGAAACATACTATTAAATGAAAGGAACAAAGTAGATATTGTGAGAGAAATTTATGGAAAGCATGGGGGAAAGAACTGAAAGTATTTGAAGAGAAAATTAAGGATTGGTCAAATTGTAGAGCCTAGAACTATTGGTGAAAATCCTATTTCTGGAGATATATACACACTTATAAACACATAAACTTGCTCCTGTAAACTTCATGTCTAGAGAGAATATTTGCATAACAGAATAGGCATTCTTTACCATTGCTTGAAACAAATTTTAATTTGAGGAATCCAAAGTCTGGTAAATCCTAATTATTAAAATATAGTCTGTGAAAAGTCTTTCCTAGCCCACTCCTTTTGTAATGGTACTTCTTACCATCTTCATCACTTTTCTGCTTAATTATTTTCTCAGAACACTGAACTTCATGTCCTACATTCTGTATTTTACCCATTCATTTGCAAACCACCATCACCTATCTCTCCATCAGAAATTAGTGTCCTAGGCAAAGATAGCAAGGAGGTTTATTGAGGATTCTGAGTTGTTGTTTCCTTTATATCTCTAGCAACTGTCTATAATGCCTGGTTTCTAAGAGGCTCTTGAGCACTCAATAAATATTTGTTGAACAAATGAATGTTATTTGCTCATGATATTTATGGAATAGCATTTCTATCTATTCATCCCCATCCCACCTCTGACATCTGAAACGCTCAAGTTCCCATCAATTACAAGTCTATTTAGCATTTATATGGCACTTCATATTTAAAACTCACTGTTCAATTATTGATCCTCACCATCGACCTTGAAAATAGATTCTGTAGAGCATTACAAAAGAGAATCCACACCTCTTTCACTTCCCGGGACTTCATCACAGATGTGAGCCAATGTGAGCCACCAGGTGGGCTATATGGGCAAGTGAAGGATGTAGGAGAAGTGAAGAGGGATGGGAAGCAAAAAACATGGAAATCCTATTGTTCAAACTCAATTTGTGATCTACCTTTGGCTTTCTCACTAGGCTGGCACAGAGCCAAAGATCCTCCCTCCCAGCTGCTACAGAAAAGTTCAGCCTCCCCACTGAGAAGGAGGGGATGGAAGAGGCTCCCAGGAGCTCCAGAGGAGGTGAGCCATGAGGAGAGGAGAGTTTGCCAGCAACCAGCTCCCAGCAGGTGCCTCCAGCTCTGCGCTCTGAGCATTCCTTCCTTTGCACAGGTGGAGACTAGACTGCAATTACTTCCGCATCATTCCACTGCTTCCCCTGCTCTTTGCTCTCTACTCTAGCAAGTCTGGATCCTAAGACCTGGATGCTGGGACCCTCGCCTAGGCCATCTGGCCTGTCCTTCCATCTTGAGCATATCTCTTCGCCATAAATGAGAAAACCAAAGGATCACATTGAGTGTGGGGATGACCCAGAGATGTGGGGAAAACCACCCCAGATTTAAAACTCAGAGAAATAAGCCAAACTTTTTTGCTAAATTTCTCAACCCTGTGGCTTTTGCAATGCAGCTGACCTAAGAGTAGAATCAGAGGTCTTAATTCACCATTATGTGGCCTAACATGCTTGTGATAACTACGAAAAGTCATGGAATTTGATTTTATGGGACTTAAAAATCTTAGCTTAGCATATATTTACCCTCCAGATAAGCAACAAGCATCACTAAATCATCAAGAAATACATCAACAGAGAAGATGGGTCAGGTATGGGTCCAGGTAGGTATATTTTAAGAACATCAACAATTACTATAGTGATGTTGTTCAGTAGTAGAGTATATGCTTTGCATGTGTGAAGCCCTGGGCTTGATCCCTAGTATGGCAAAACTATAAATGTAAACCTCCCTAAATAAAAGCCAGAAATAGGTTTGTGATCTTGCGACAATAATATTCGACATTTCTAGAAAATTCCTAACAAGTCAGGGAGAAAAAAAAATGGGTTGAGGCCAGACGAATAGTATGATAAGTGCTTTCGCCTTGCAATCAAGTGACTGAATTTCAATCTTTGGCATCCCATATGATCCCCCAAGTAGACAAGGAGTGACTCCTGTGCATAGAGCTAAGACTAAACTCCGAGCACATCTGGGTGTGGCAAAAATATATTTGGTTATTTGGAATGAAAAAGGAACTCAGCCAACATACTAAACATGTCCAATGTACCCGGCACAATGTACAATCTGCACAGATACTATCTGCAGCTTCTCAAGACTCCTGATGGCTGTAGAATTTATCTTCACTGAAAAGGGAAAATTGAAAACAAAAGTCTTATAAATGTCGAATAAAGTGCTTAAATCATAGTTAAAAAGTGGAAGTGGGCCTGAGAGGTGACACAGAGGTAGAGCACAAATTGTGTGGGTGAGCCCTGGGCTAAATCACTAGCACTACAAGAATTAATTAATAAATTAAAATACCAAGATAATCAAAAGTAAAAGAATCAGCTCTAAAAATGGGGTCTGCTTGTTGTGAAACACATTATATATCAACAACTGAAATTCCACTCTATGTCCCATTGACTGGCTGTTTTTGTTATCTCTGACATTGAGGGCTTAAGAGAGAAAGCATTTAAGGTATTAGATCTTCTTTTGTTTTACTCAAACATTACACATTGCTCTAGGATATCAACACAAACATTATTTATCACAATACTGTTTGATCACGGGGTATTTATTGAATACTTTTGATTGTTAATAGGGCTTCCTATTTGAGCAAAAAAAATGGGAAGTCCAGCTGTCTTTGTTCATTGTTTTGCTTATTGACTTCATGATTTAAAGCCTTCATCTTCTTCTCATGAACATACTCAAGACATTTTTGATATAAAGATATGTTCACTCCATACATGTTTCTCATCCTCAGTAGATTAGATATTACATACACATCATCTAGCAAATATATTCTAAAAGCTATTTTTGACATGCATAAATTTACACTGCATGATACTTCATGCAAGAAATTTTCAAACAGCTAACTTGCTACTATACCATTAATAAAAAAAATTATGGTGGAAATGACTTCTAAAGGATGGCAATCAGCTACAAAAGACAAAACATAATTCTACATTAATTTAAATTGATATTTATGTGTAATTGTTTTTAGTTCTGTGGTGTCAAGCCAGTGCATAAATCCATTAATACTATTATTTAACTGCCAATAGTAACAACCTCAATAACTCAGCCAAAGTTTTTGGAATTGCAATTTGCCAGGCCAAAAGAAGTGAATTGAGTGTTTGAAAAGTGACTTATGAGGGTCAAGAGACAGTAGAGTGGGTTCTTCAGCATTGCATAAAGTTGACCTGAGTTTAATCCCTGGCATACCATATGGTCTCCTGCGTCTTCCAGGAGTGAGTCTTACATGAAGAGCCAGGAATAACCCCTGAGTATCACCAGGTGTAGGCCAAAAACCAAATTACAAAAATAAAAAATATGACATCATTTGGATAATTATTATTCAATTGAAAGCATGGAGATAGTTGGTCTATACCACAACTATATGACAATATGTGATGCATCTAGAAACCAAGACTAAAAAAGCCTATTAATTGACACATTACTAAATTAACTCTGCCCAAATAGTTTTACTCCACTTAAATAAACTGAAATGTCAACACATTATTAAAAAAGGGCTATTAGCAATTCAAATATGAAGTTATTCATGACTTTAGAAAATAAAAACAATAAGACCTTTAGAGATAGTAGATTCCTCTGAGAACTAAATTTTTTTATTTATGACTGAAAGCCAATTACAATCATTTTTGTAATCATGGTGCTTAAGTAAAGATTTTATATTAAAAAAATAAAAATACAAAATAATTTTTTTTATAAAATAGAATCATTTCTACATGGATGGATTCTATTTGTTGTGCTTCACTTAAATATGAAGAAAACCTTTGAAATCCTGCATGTTAACTACAACATTTCTGGAATTCTCTAAAGAAAACAGAAATTAAAAAAAAAAGATTCCTGAGAATTGCAGGCAACATATGTTGGCCGATCTCACAGTGCATGGCTTTGTAGAGCACATGGAGTCTTCAATGTTGACCATCACTGCTGTGTGCCACTATGAACCGATAATTCCTATATCTTCCTATTTTTAAAGAGAAATCTCATATCTTATTTAATAATTTTCTTTGTATAATATTAAAACACCACATATATACAAGATAATATGACTCACCTGCCTCTCCTTTGCCCCTTGACTCAGAATAGTTTCTGACTTGCTCTAAGTTGGCAGGTAGGTCATTTGTAGATGTATCTAGAAGCTATTTATGTCACTATGTTCTGGAAATGAAGCCAGGTACAGGGTTGTCTGATTCCAATAGCGAGGAAAAAAAAATGGGAAAAAAGACCACATCGATGCCAGGATCATTCATCACTGCTAATATGGCTGATGATTTCTACTTCTTCTCCCTGTTTTTGCTGTAGTGATCTTGCCCTGAATGCATCACTGGGAGTCACTGGTGACATAATTCCAATAGCAATCTCATCAAAACCAGCCACCCAATTCATCCACAAATTCAAATGTACTCATTATGAAGTGAAGCATCAGGACCTATCTCCACTCCTCTCACCACTCTGCTTAACCATAGATCCCTCTGTCTCAGATGCATCACTGGAAGCCACAGGAGTTAGAGTAGAAGGAAGTGTCAAAAATACTACCAAGATGGGCCTGAGCAATACTAAGTATGGGTAGGGCATTTGCCTTACACACAGCTGACATGGTTTTCTTCCCTGGCATCTTGTATGGTCCCCTGAAGTACTACTGCCAGAAGTAATTCCTGAGTGCAGAGCCAGGAGTATCCCTGAGCATTTTAAGGTATGATCCAAAATAATAAATAATACTTAAGATAAATATAATAAATAAATAAATAATAACTCTAAAAGTAGCATGGAAATGTTTTCCAGTGAGAATGTTTGCAGAAAAAGCCAGCACATTTAAAAAGAGTACTAAGTATAAGATGTTCAAATACCATCTTATTTCAGAAAGAGTCCTTAATTTTTCTACCTCCAAGCTCTCAGATAAATTCATACTTTCTAATTTGAATTATGATTACTTGTATATGTGGCCAATTTCAAAAATATCAGGAGTCCTGTTAGAACAGAAACTATATTTAATTTTTATCCAGTCCACAGAGAAATGAATATGAACTTAGTAAATAGTTATAATTTTTCAAAGGTTTGCTATATAGGTAAGTGGGTTAATGAATAGATGAGTAGGTGGACAGATAGATGATTAAGTGAAGGGAAGACAAGAAGAAAAACATACGGCAATATCTTTTTCATCTTGATACAGAAATGTGAATATTTATTATAAAAAGTCATTGCAGAAATTTCTGTGTGACCAATTGGAAGTGGGGGTGAGGAGATAATGAAGATTGGGTATCTATTACTCATAGACCACTTTCTCTTTACAGTGGGATCCCTTGATATTTGGAAACTGAAATATCTTTTATCCACACTCTTGACAACACTAATGATTTTCTTGTTCTTTTGGTAATTTTATTGGCTTAAGAGAACATCAACCAATCAAATTTATTTTTATTTCCTTAAGTCAATGAAACTTAAAAAATTTCTAAAATTTTTCTGAATGAGTTTCCTTTGTACAGAAAGATAGCAAAATTCAAACTTCTAAGATTTTTGCTTCATTTATGTTCGCAACACAGTGTGAGGATGAAATGCATTGAGCAAGAGCAGCAATCTTGAGCCCATGTAACAATAATCATGAGAGTTAAAAATAAAAAAAAAAAGAAAACACCTGAGAACAATAGAGAAAAAGAAGCATTCTTAAGGACACTGCTGAGCTAGTAAAAAAAAAATCTAGGCTCATCTCTATCTCTTGGTAGCTAATAAATGTACATATATCATAAACAATTCTTAGTTGGACTTTTCCAATCTCAGAAGATAAATGATTGTGAAGCAATATTGCCTTTCACTCAGAACTAGATGACAATGAACAGCTATAACAAGGATGAGAACGGGACAGAAAAATGAGTGGCTGGACCTGAGTTTCTTCCACTGTCCTACCCTGCAACAAAGGCCAAGTCTTCAAGAAAGCAGAATTTGAATTCAATGGTTCAGCATCCCCTGGCTCCACTTCATCAGGCAACCACACACTCCAAATGAGTTTCCTTCCTCAGACTGGCAACTCAGCCCTCATTCTGTTGTTCCCATTTGCCTCCCATCACAGTCCTCCAGGATGCCACCTCCTGGACAATATTTACGCAGAGCTGAATAGATGGCTCACATTAGAACAAACAGAACTTCCTAAATTGGGCAATTTGTGACTTTGCACCTCAAGTTTCACTCATCCCTGATCTGAAATGCACTAAAAGCACATTATTACTGTTTAAGATGCAAAGTACTGCCCTGAAAAATATTGCTTTTTACCTGAGGTGAAACAAGTTATAAATTAATGGTTGGTTGAGGGGTAAGGTGTATGGGTAAATAGAAATTCCTTAGAACCATGCGGAGGCCATTCTGCTAATATGATGAGGCTATACTTGCTAGCGGATTAATTACTCTTTTCTTCTAACTTAATTTATTTCATACTTTAAGAAACCGAAATGTCCAGTAGCCACTATGCTTGTGACAAAGAAACACAATAAAAGCAATTTCTCCAGTACAAAAAAAAAAATAAATAAAGTGTTCCCGGTAATGCATTTTTGAATCCAGCATACCTTCCCCTAATGAGGTTTCAGCATGCTATAAATAACACTAATGAGACTTTGTCTTGCCCATGTAATATATTTCCTTGATATAGCCTTAGATCCTCTGTGTTGCATGGAAAACTAACAGCCTCAGAAAGAAATGTCGTCCAATAGCACATTAAAACCAAAAGCACAATTAAATATAAATGAATTCAGTAATTTAATTGCACAATTGTCGCTTTAAAAAATTCAGAAGAAAAGTAATGATGTCATTCTTTTTAAATCGGTAAATAATAAAAGTGCTTGTGGGGATGGTACAATATTTAAATAAACATTTTTCTGGTAAAGGGTCTGTAGCAAAGACAGTCATACATGCTGAGGAAAAGCCAGTGGCTTGCAAAAAAGCTGAGTGTCTTAGTGTAGATCACTCTGCCCATGTGGTGCATGGGAGAAAAACATCACCATTTCAATCGCTTTTGAAAGGGAATCCATATTTACAGGCTTTTTGAAGACTGAACATAGCCAAACAGGAGTCATAGATTACATTTCAAACAGAATGCAAAGCGGCAGTGCACCCAAACTTCTTTGAGGCAAAAACCTTATATGGCTACCCGAAATGCAATCGTTCTCCTAGACTGATAATGTGGTGCTTTCATGCTGACCAAGTATTTGAAAATCATTAATGGCTACTCTTGAGTTTCCTTTTATCCAAAGACTGACCCAACACATCCTCCCTTTGATTGTCCTCCCAGATAAGATCAGAGAAGTGGAACTTTGTCTAAAGGATAATCTAAAAGAAGACTTCGGGCTTCACTTACATTGATTTTTATTCAATTTCAGCCAAGAACATAATCCAAGAAATCACTTACTCAGTCACAGCATTATGATGAGGGTGGTTGGGGGAAGAATTTTAAAGTTTAAGTTAGATATCACCTTGAATTCCTGTTCATGGAACTGACGTCAGCAGTTGACATAAAATTTTTTACACAGCTACTAAAGCTAATGACAGAGTTTTTGATATAACACTTGGCTACATTTAAATATTCTCATTTAGTTCTGGTCCCTTGTTTCCATTGTATTTGTGCTTTATATTTATAACAAGTTATATGCACATATATATTATTTTATTCACTTTATCTGGAACAACCTCCCAACTATATATGCATTAAGTCCCTCACTCTTCTTTTTTGATTTTGTATTTGGGTCACACCTCGGGGTGCTCAGAAATCACTCCTGGTGGGCCTAGGGATGGATGTACCCCAAACCCAGGTTGGCGGAGTGCAAGGCAAACGTCCTACACATTGGACTATCATTCTGGCCCTATCCTTACTCATTCTTTTAAACAGTATTTACTGCCCTCTATTTCATATACCACCATGCTAGGCACTACTAATCATATAATTAATGATGGTCATGTTCCCAGATTTTAGGAACTAATCCTTTGGTGTATTTGCAGTACAGATTGCAAACTAGAAATAAAACTAAAAGATAGTTTCTGAAAGCAATATCAACACACAATAGAGGTGAAGCAGAAGAAAACTGTGGACAGAATGCAGTAGCAGCTCAAGAACATAGGCTGTGATCCATTACAAAATGACTTTTCTGAATGATGACTTGTGGGCTAAACATGACCAGTCAATTGCCAGCATTTGGGAAGGGTGCTCTCAGTATAAGCAACGCCAAATGCAAAGGCTCAGAGAGAACATAAAGCAATGGACAATCACCCCAATTTGACCTAGGATGGGACACATTCAGCAAAGGCAGCTGTCTTGAGCCCATGTTACAACTAAGTTATAATAAGAGGAAACTAAGACCCAGACAGGAATTTATGGAACTCCCTCAACTTCAAGTACCACTATCCCCATAAATACTGCTCTTGACGCTATCCCAGAAAGACCAAATGACCTGGATTCATGCTCTGCCAATAGTCTTCACCACCTGCGTTGCCTTGGGCTCATCCTACATTCAAGTCTTCTTGGCTAACACGGAGCCAACATAAGATCCCTGTTTTCCCAGACCTGTGATGGTGAAATAGGGATCTCACGCAAAGTGCCAGTTAGGACAGGCTCAAGCGCATACTAACATCACTATCTGTTGTTGCCATTGCTTGAGGTTACTTCTCTAGGATCGAGTTCATCAAGACAAAACAAAACTTCACCCCTTCTTTTCCTTTCCTTGCAAAGGGGTTGTGAGTGCATGCTGAGCATGTGCAGTGGCCCTGTCTCCTTTTGCTCGAAGTGCCAAGTAGGCAGAGGCTTGTGTCAATTCATTAATGTTCACCCCCACCTGACACACACACTAGCATATCACACGGAGCCTTCCTGGCTCTCTGGAAAAGACTGCCATCCCCTCTATAAATATCCACCACTTGGTTAGAGGATAAAATGAGATGACAGATACAAGGGCCCTGAGGAACTCAATTCCCTCTCAGGAGGAAGAAGTCACAAGAGCGATTGATAATAAATAGGAACAGATAAGGAAGATCCATTGGAGGGGATCAGCCTCTGCTTCACAACAATTATGGAACCAGCACCTGAAATCTTTACAGAGTATCCCCCCAAAAGACCCCACATCATTCTACCAATGGAGCCACCTTTCTAATGCCGTGATGTCCTCGGCTAGCTCTGTCTCTTTTGCAGACGCAGTGACAGGAGCAACAGCTGTGTTAGGCCAGCCTATCCTTCATCGGTGCGCCCCTGGCCATAATTCAAAAAGCCCATGATCACTTGGAAAGCACCTCTGACGGTAGGAGGCTGCGGGGAAGACTGGATTTACAACAAAGCCCTGCCTGCAGAAATCTTCCTGTCACCTGTGGGCCACATCACCCATTAGCATCCCACCACTGCAACGAGCTACACAGGCATTTCCAAACGGAGCACTTGGCCTCTATTTATGGGCCAACTCCGGGACTCCAGCAGCTCTCTGATTTTCTTGTCGGCCTGCCAAAGAGAAGCCACAAAAGAAACAGCTGCAGCACCCACCCCTCCCACCGTGTGAATGTTTGAAGAAAATAAAAAGAAGAATCCACCCCCCCTCCCGTACATACACACATTCAAAGGTGCTGCGTGGCCTATAGGGGCCTGCGCTTTGTGGGGTGTCTCTAGCTCTGCCTTCTGTTCAACACGAGAACAGCACCACGGAATATCATTTGTGTCTAATTGCCCTACACCCAGCCCTCACCGAAGGCCTGGCACAGGGGAATGAAAGTATTTTTAGAACACTATCCAGTTTTAACATTTTAGCAGTCATGTGATCTTCAGCACCACAATGCTCCTAAATGAACCATTTTTATCCCATTCTGAGAAACAGATAAATATAGACATATGTATATATTTATTTAAATAAGCCCTTTACCCTTACCCAGGCAGATAAAAATATACTCCAAAAGTTGTGCCGACATCTATTTATAAGCAGAACATACACACATGGGATATTTAAAGTGCTGATGGGGCCTCGGAAATAGTTTTTCTTTGCTTGCCCAGAAGATTAAATAAAGGTCAACACAATGAAACGTTTTCTAAGTCACTCCTGTTTATTAGGAAGTTTGGAATAATAGGCTTCAACCTAAAAAAAATGTCAATGCAATCTAAAAATAACAAAAGGTGCATAACAAATTTGTCCTCATTTTGTTCTTAATAGAAGGTGTTTCTAGAGCCTCGTCAAGAATGACCTACCAAACACATCACCTTGTACAGTCAATTTATTCCTTTATCAGCCAGTCATTGGGGAGGAATTCTATTTTGCATTGTCTCAACATAAAATGCAATGCCAAGCCGGCTCTCCCTGCCAGCACGAGGGAGGTTCTTTTGTTAGGAAACCTTTCTAAAAGGCTTTTGATCAAAACCAAGATGACAAGACCCAGACATTTCCTCCTTCTCCCACCCCTGACTGCAGTCCCCAGCACCACGGAATAACAAAACCTCTCCGTCTCCAAGCTCAGAGTCAAGTCCAAAGTCTAACTGCTCTGGGCACTCAAAACCACCACTTCCCCAGAAGCATCAGATGCATCCCCACAAATGTCTGTTTCACCTGCAAAAGCCCTGGGCTTGCAAGACAGGAATGTACCCTGCCAAGTTTTCTGTTGTCAGAACTAAAAGGACGGAAAACAGGAAGGCTTTCCTGCAGCCAAGGAGCAATTGCTGCCTGATCTGGGGAGGATGGAGGAAAGTCCCAGGATGGTCACCTCTCCATTTGCACTTTGTTATGGTAACAAGCCTAACTGAGAAGCTGAAGCCTGCCCAACTTGACAACAACATGAGGTACACACTTGGCAGGAAAGGATAAAAGTGTCTAAGAGCAACTGGATGGGGCTTTTCATTGAATTTCATCTGGTGAATGTCCTAATGCAGAAAGAAAAGCAAAGAAAGCAAACTTTTATCTGATGACTTGTGGGATTGTGGCCGATCCCAGGAACCATCTTCTGCTCCACACTCCCCCCCCCCCAAAAAAAAAAACCCTCTTCTTTTTGGGATTGGTTGCTTGTTTTTCATTTTTGTTTTTTTAATGTGGGGGCCCAGGCTACACCTGGAAGTGCTCAAGGGTTACTCCTGACTCTGTGCTCAGCAATTACTCCTGGTACTCAGGAAACAATGGGACAGCAAGGATCAAATTGGTCAGCCACATGCAATGCAAATGCCTTACCTGCAGGACTACTGCATTGCTAACCACCCCCTTTTAAAACCACAACTTTTTACATATCAATCTTAGTGTTTACTGCTACAAAAATCAAGATCAAGAAAGACAAGACAATGTTTTCTTAAAACCTTCTTCAACTCTACCAATGTCATCTTGTTATACTTGTAAAAAAGAATCTAAAATTACACACGCATACCCCTTGAATGAGGTGCTTTATAGTTCCTCACAAAAACCCTTAATAGATTAAAAAATAACCTGGGATGGTGGCCCTGTTGAGGACCCAAGAACTGATCACAGTCTGCTAAAAGCAGTCCAGGAAAGGAGAGTGGAAAAAACTCTCACAGATATAGAATACTTGCCATGTATTCCATGCCATGCTGAAACATAACAAATACCATCACTTAATCTTTGCAAGGAAAAGAAAACCCCCTTTAAAGTAGACATTTAACACCACCATCTGCTCCGGCTCCAGCTTGCTGTCAGGGAGGTGGGTAGAGAAGTTTCCGAGACAGAAGGCAGAAGATCATTGAGTGAACTCTGGCAGAAACTCAGCAGGATCTTCTCAACCAAGCCTTCCAGAGCATGTACTAGGTGATAATCCCTACCCACTGCATGACCTCTCAGTCCTTCTCTTGCTCTGTCATAAACAATGCTCCATTCTAGAGATGGGAAAATCAAGACTCAGAATAAGTAAGTTACCTGAGGTCTGGCAGTTTAAGAATGGCCACGCCAGATTGCAAGTAGGTTCCATAGATCTATTAGCTTTACTCTATCCAACAGAAAGAGGAGCCTCCAGAGCTGAGACCCCCTAAACTGCCATCCATCATTTGAGCAAGCAAGTTTCCTCAGTTAAAAAAATGGGGAGAGATAAGAGTGGTTCCTAAGCTGAACCAGAAGGTAGAATGGGGACACATCAGACACTTCCACATCAGAAGGCCACATCAGAAGCCCAAGCACATGGGTGATCCAAGCTACCAGTAACCTGAGAGCGGTCAGCCTTGACTTGGGCCAGGACAGGCTGGAGAAAGAGAATGAAGGCTTTCAGCTCTTAGGCAGAAGCCTTTCTCCTAAAGGTCTGTGTCTGAGCAAGTTGGTACATTAACTAGTTATCCAAAAGGAATTCTAAGACAGATCACCCACCAAAGAGTATCTCCTCAGGTCCTTCTCCTGCTCCTTCTCATTAAGGCAGTCACCTAATAAGCACTTGGGCAAGAATCGAGCACACATCACCAGGTCTGAGACACCTGCCACTGAATGAGAAAAGTCAATCAAATCTAAAAGCCCCTGAGCACCCAGTTCAGCAGACCCCACCATGGGTTAGTCTAGGGTTCCTTTTTGCATGAAGTGAACTGTACCCCACCTTAGTGGAAAGTTTGGGAGAGGAATGAAGAGAAACCAGAAGCCCCATCCACAGCTATATATTTGAAATAGCATCTCCTCTCTGCAGCCTTACGTGGGAGAGGAACATATGGTCCTACATTCATTATACTCCTGAGTTTAGGTTGGAAACATCATATTTTCATTACAAATAAGCTTTGATGACATTGCCTATTGCAATGATTTCAACGCATGGTTAATTTTATCTGCGGCAGTGGTGAGAGTGGCATACCAATTTACTGCCAGGGAAGAACAATCTGATTTTAGCATCTTAACCCTGAACTTGAGTTCCCTTTGTTCCTGAGAACCCCGTTTTTAGCAAGACTTAAGACTCGAGTAGCTGGGAAGAGTGCACGTCACTGATGCTGACTTCAAAGCAGTGGAAAAGTTGAGGAGGAAGGAAGTGAGTGGTAGAGCAGGAACCTGGGGCACTTAGGGGGGTTGGGGGGGACAGTGTGCGGGTTCCGGGTGGCAGTGTGCTTAGAACTTCAATGAGCGAAGCGGATCAAGTGTTCCCAATTTGGCTGGCGACCCAGCCCAAGCAGACCTATTTGTGAGGTTCCTTTCTCCTGCCTTTGACTCTAGGCCAAGCCAGGAAGCAGTAAGAAAGGCCCCACTCATGAAGACCTTTGTTCTGGGCCAGAAAGTTTGGAGGAAAACTAAAATGCAGAATCATGTGACTAGCAAATGGGATCAAGAGAAAGGTACTCCAACTTCCCAACTCCTCTGGAAGAGTTCAAACACATTTCCCAGTGTATTAGCTACCAGAATATATACAAATACACAAAATAGACGTAGACTGAGATGATATATCAGGAGAGATGACTCAATACTGCAAAATCTATGATCGCACATCATATTTTATCTTATAATGCAGTGCATATTATATATATACATATATATATATACTTTTCAAAACATTTCATTCTTGGAAAATTTGAGCGAGAGAAAGAAAAAGTACAGTGTGGGCAGGGTGTATGCCTTGCCAGCAACTGATCCCGGTTCGATTCCCAACACCTCTTTTGGTTCCCGGAACTCTGCCAAGTGTGATCCCTGATCTCAGAACTAGAAGTAAGCCCCTGAGCACCATGGGTTGAAGCTCCTAAACAAACAAATAGAAAATTTCTGCAGCCATTTGATTACATTTTATTTCCATTCTTCTATGCATTCACCAAACACTGCATAGTTACTTGCTGAGAAACATAAGGAACTGGGAAAAGAAAAAAGATATAGGAGGAAGATAAGTTTACACAGGCCTAGTATGGCTGGGAAACACAGTTAAAAGAACCAGAAAAATGAGGTTCAGGGGTTTCAATAATTCTGAAGAAGTAATATTGTACTCCTTCCGGGGCTCAGCAAAGTCTTCAAGGAGGTGGTTAAATAGAAATGGAATCCTCAAAGATTAAAAGAGAGTTAACCAGAGTAATGCCACCAGAGAGAACAGCCTTTACAAAGGCCCAGAGGCTAAACACAGCAAGTACTGGATTTGAAAAACTATAGGTAGAGGGAAACCCCAGGGTAGCATGTTGTCCAATAATGAGAATTTGGACATAATTAAGAATTGGCTCCCGCGTTGTCTCCAGTTCTAGTTTTCTAATGGGGACAGCTTTGCTGTGTGTATTTGCCTAGAGGTGGGGTTGAGAGGGAACGCATAAGCCTGTTAATATTCACACAAAGCCTACTGACCCTGGGTCTCAGTTCCCCTTGTAATTGTACCAGAGAAGCAAACAAAACAGATAATAAATAATTAGAGATTGTTGAAATCACTGCTGTTCCTCTGAAAGTTCAGACCAATCAGAATGTAGCTTATCAGCAGCTACTCCTGGAGGCTTCTCTGCCACCAGGTGGTACCAAGCTACAGGTGAGACTGGGGAGAATTTGCATCTAGTGACAAGATCTTTGCAACCTGATGCCTACCTAGCAACATAGGCTCTGCCCAAGCATTTCATACACCTCACAGATTATGCCTCTACCCTTTCCCTCACTGTACAAACTTCTGAATTTAGGAAATCCACTCATTGCAGGAAGGTTTTACTCCTGCAGGCTCCAAGTGAATAGCAGAGGGCCTAGAGAAAATGGTAGGCAAGGAAGATAAGAATGGAATCAAAGCCTGATTATAACTATTACGAGTTGCATGTTTCATGCTTAAAACTTTGACAGATGACTAAATCCAGAACTCTGGATTAAGATGGTACACAGAAAATTGATTCGGAATATGCAGATTTGTTGAAATCAAGCTATTTTGCAGAAATTTGGATCCCATAAATTTTCTTCAAAAGTTTGACAGACCTTCCCTTTAGCCAGGTTGTCAGTATGATTTTTCAGGAAATGGAGATGGTCTTCCCAGAACCAAAAGCTCTGTTTTCTTAATGCCTTTGGTTAACTTGATCCTTACAGGGCCCTAAAAGGAGGATTATAAAGAGAAAAAATGGTGGAATGCTGGAAAGTAATTAAATTACATGTAAAAAAAAATAAAACAATTTTTAAAAAGTAACTGTGTATTCAGAATGCCAGAGCAGGTGGGCAATAAGAATGGGAACAGATTGGAGGCAAGAGAAGCTTTTAAGGGGGTTACAATAATTGTTAAGGTTCGACACACAGAACCCAAGCAAAAGTGTCAGAAATGACTTTGAATGCATCACTAATAACCACACCAGAGCTGGAAACACTGCCTTACAATGCTAACCCATAACCTCATAATCTAAATGCAAATGCTGAGGTGTCATAGCAGCACCATGGTTTGACAATACTGATGAGAAACACAATAAATACTGAGGCAACTATACCAGTCAGAAGTGAAGCAAATTAATAGTACAGCTTAGCTGGGATCATAAATGAATCACTCCAAAAGCAATTTTGTCCTGTTGTAAAATGAGATAAACACCTACTTGCCTGTTATTTTAGGAATAACACAAATCAGCCCATCTGTCTTAATTCAGTGGTACTCATCATACATTTCTGAAATTATTGCTTCCTGAAGCGTCATCCTATTGAGACACCATGCATTGACAGTCCATGGCCTGACCTGTAATCTTAAATGAATGTCAGTTCAGAGTAGCTAAGAACTCCTGAGCTATGAGTCTATACCGGAAGTGGCTTGTTTTCTTTCTTCCTGGCCGGATACCAACTTCAAGTGACATTGGATAGGGAGTTGTAAAGAGAGATTTTTTTTTTATTTTTTCAAGAAAGAGATGCAAATGTTAGCTCAAAGAACACTTTACTGTCAAAGAAATTACTAATCAATAGCAGAGATTGGGTAGACTGTTCCCCATGGATGTAAGAATCATATTCCCCCAATGATGGAAGATGTTAGAAAGAGGGACTGTCCAGTCCAAAAATCTGAATGTGCGTTCTGTGTTCAGACATAAATATACTTGCAGATTCTATCACTGCCTCAGATTTATGGTAAACACAAGAGAACACAAGAATTTCAGAAATCCTCCCTGGGCTTTGCAATTTCTTAAAGTAAATACTTTACCCTCGCTTCTTGAATAAAAGAAAACAAGAGATGAGAAGTCAGTACAGAAAATGCTTGAAAATCACAGTTACGAATCAAAAGCCTCATAGAAAATAGTGGCTTCAGGCAGCTCTGTACAAAAAGCTCCAAATATGTTTTATGACCAACACACACTGCATGCAGAATAATGGTGCCCTGCAACAGCGAATCCAACAATGATATTTTCGACATCTTAAATGAATCGTGATGGGGATCACATAATTAACTCCCACTTATCATTATTATTCTGGGCTCTTGAGAAACTTGCCAGGTCTTCCCGCCATTAAAGTGCCACAGAATGCCTACAAATTCATTTAAATCCCGAAGCTCAGAGAAAGGCTCGTTGCTTTCCCTTTTGCCCTGCAAATACTCCCCTTTCTGATCATATATCACAACAAAAGACTACTGGGAATTCATTCTGAGATATACATGTCCCCATCATGCAAGCATCAGACACACATGACATAGCATATTGCACACCTAGGCTTTATATTGGCGTCTACCACTGGAAAGCAACGCTCTGTTAACAAAATAGCTTTACTCATTTATTTTTGGGGTTTGAATCCTCCATGTACTGCTCAGTAAATTGGGTTCCCATTGTCAATAACTGATCAATTCTGTTGGAAGTTCATAGCAAGGGTCTGGGGATATGATGAAGCTTAGGTCATAGGGTTGAGTATACTCATACCATCCTAAGTGTGGGAGTCCCCACCATTGCACCTGATAATGCTCACCTTGTGGTGCTTAGAATCAAACCTTGGTGAGGCACCAGCTTCCTAATGTACTATCTCCTGGCACAAGTATCCTTTACGTGGCAGGGGCTGCGACATGAAGCTGTGGAGTGTTAGCTTCTGAGTCTTCTGAGAAAGCCCAACATCCCCCCACAGCATCCAAAATAACTTTTTGATATAAATGTCTGTGCATCACTCTTCTACCAGAAGTGTTTCTCCTTTCTCTTTTCTACCTGTTCCTCACTATCTGTAATCATCATCTATAGGAGTCACCAGAAACTTATAAATATTTGTAAAAACTTACCCCACACCCAGTATCTCCAACCCCAGGTGAACAATTCTGAATCAGGATCATGCGTGAAATAAACCAAACCAGGCTGAGGGTGAAACATGTGTAGTCTGGCCATCTTCAACTACCAAGCTACCTGCCAGAAATGTTTTTATTGAGTACAGGGACCATCCCCAAGTGAGGCAGTAAGGACATAGTAAGAGTAGATAGCTCAGTTTATTCTGAGCCTGTCCTGATCAGGTGTACATATAAAACAATCTTTGTTTTGGGTAAAATCAAGTTGTAAACAAGCAGATACAAAGAAACCAGGGATGATCTTTGTTTTGGGTAAAATAAGGTATAGCCTAATAAATATTGGCACCTAAATCTGGAAATGTTTCCAATGAGTTTTGTAGGATACTGTAAAGTCATGTGGAGATAAAAGAGAGAGAAAGTGCGTTCACACCACAAATGCTGAAATATTAAATGAGGTTCTAATCTGCAATCAGACAACTATGTACTTGATTCCTAGAAGTGAAGTGAATGGTTGTGCTCTTATATTCATTCAATCCACTCAATTCCTAGAGCTAAAAATCAGCAAACATTTTATATTCCATGAAATGGAAACCCAAAAAAGAGTAGGATGATTTCAAAGTGTTATTTTTGTTTCTGATTTTAGGCTACACCTGATAGTTCTTAGGTCTTACTCCTTGCTCTGAGCACAAGGAGTCAGAATTCCATATGTTCTCCTGAGCCTGTCAGGAATAACTTCTGAGCACTACCAGGTATGGCCACAAAATAAAAAATAAGATTTGTGTTTGGTCTAATATTCTTTGCATCAGATGCAAATTGCTTGAAAATTTGTCTTTATTTCATTCTATTTGTGGGACTAATTGGGGCCTTTAGGCATTCTTTTTTTTTTATGCATAATTTTTTTTATTTAAACACCTTGATTACATACATGATTGTGTTTGGGTTTCAGTCATAAAAGGAACACCACCCATCACCAGTGCAACATTCCCATCACCCAAGTCCCAAATCTCCCTCCTCCCCACCCAACCCCCGCCTGTACCCTAAACAGGCTCTACATTTCCCTCATACATTCTCAATATTAGGACAGTTCAAAATGTAGTTATTTCTCTAACTAAACTCATCACTCTTTGTGGTGAGCTTCCTGAGGTGAGCTGGAACTTCCAGCTCTTTTCTCTTTTGTGTCTGAAAATTATTATTACAAGGGTGTCTTTCATTTTTCTTAAAACCCATAGATGAGTGAGACCATTCTGCGTTTTTCTCTCTCTCTCTGACTTATTTCACTCAGCATAATAGATTCCATGTACATCCATGTATAGGAAAATTTCATGACTTCATCTCTCCTGACAGCTGCATAATATTCCATTGTGTATATGTACCACAGTTTCTTTAGCCATTCGTCTGTTGAAGGGCATCTTGGTTGTTTCCAGAGTCTTGCTATGGTAAATAGAGCTGCAATGAATATAGGTGTAAGGAAGGGGTTTTTGTATTGTATTTTTGTGTTCCTAGGGTATATTCCTAGGAGTGGTATAGCTGGATCGTATGGGAGCTCGATTTCCAGTTTTTGGAGGAATCTCCATATCGCTTTCCATAAAGGTTGAACTAGACAGCATTCTTATTGAAACTTAAGGACTGGATTTTTTGCATGTCCACACATCATGTGTTTGTATATATGTATATATACACATATGCATATGTACATATATGTATATATGATTTGGTGATGATCATCAATCCTTTTATACTTAGTTTAAGTTTTTATTTCTGAACAATATTTCAGTTGAATGTAGCATCCTTGATTATGGAAATTTATTTATTTATTTGTATTGTTTCTTTTAGGGGGTCATACCCAATGGCGCCCAGGGGCTAATCCTGGCTCTATGCTCAGAAATCGCTCCTGGTGGGCTCAGGAGACCTTATGGGATGACCAGAATTGAACCGGGTCAATCCTAGGTTGGCCACATGCAAGACACATGCCTTACTGCTGTGCTATCTCTCTGGCCCCGGAAACTTTTTAGTGATAAATGAAACCCCAGAGGTTAAGATTTTAAGGAAGTGACTACTATTGTTATTTATATAAAGCTATGCTTATATATACATACATGTCCACAAGCATGTATGCAAACACTGTGCCATTCCCCCAGTTCTAATCAATCTTGTATCTATTTCATAGATTGATAGTTTCTGGAGAATTGTTGTACAAGAATTCTAATAGCTAACAGATGATCCACTCCATTACCATACTTATGCCTTTCAGATAAAATTGTTTCTAAACAAAGACTGATGTGGTGGAAAACATCATATGTAAAAGTAAGATTATGAGGGTTTGGATTATGCTATAAAACGACTCTTGCTTCTCCTGCCCCACCCCAATTTTTAATACTTGAAGTTTCCAAGGGCAGGAGCACATTTCAAACTTTTCAAATACTCTGCCCATGACAGCTAATGCTGATTGGTGCCATAGCTAGGAAGTTTCTCAAGGCCAATCATTTCTCAAAGGAAGGGTGGATAAAAACAAAACCAAACAAAACTCCCAAGCAGATTGATAAAAAGGGCACAGTGTTTTTGATGAGGCAGACAAAATCTCCAGGCATGCTTCATCCCCTCTTTAATTATCCAGTTCATTTAGTCAGCCATGATCCAGGACTTTGGGAGGTCACCTGCAGTGGGAGAGGGAGGCATGGTGGCTATTGACCCCTGGTTTGGTTCAGGGATGGAAAAGGGGCCACTCAGGGTACCTCCTCTTTTTACAGATGAAGCTAGAAGCAGGACTCTGCATCTTATATATGGTGCTGAGAAGTCCTCCTGATGCCCTGACATTCCTTGAACCCCATCATAAAAAATGTAATTGTGAGTGAGGAATTGGCTGCCCAGCCAACTTTTGTGATGGCTCATTCACTTGAGTGGAGAGAGAAAGAGAGCTCCAGAATAGGAAGGTAAACGTAATGTCATAGGACTGCAACACTTGGGAGATTGTCATTAGCATCTGTGCATGGGTCTTCCACCTATTCGCCACCTTGGCTGATTTATTGAGTACACAAGATGCCTTTTAGGGACCTTCTTCCATCATGGCAGGCAACTTCTGAGATTTCTGAAAAGAAACCCAGCTCATTCTTGCATCCTTCACTCTGAAACTCACTTGACCTAGGATGACTAAGGAAAGTTGTGATTTTTGCCTTGTTTTGACCAGACTTTTACTCCGTCCTCTTAATCATAATCCCCAGTTTAAACTATGGACCATCTTGTAAACCTTTTTTTTTCTGTAAGGCACTTATATAAATGACTTTGTTCCTTACCTAATTTTGGACTGCAAAGGGGGTTACACAGAGTGGTGAACACAATTAGAGAAATAACTACACCAACAACTATCATGATAATGATAGTGAGTGAGAGAAATAGAACGCCTGTCTTGAAGACAGACAGGGGGTGGGGGAGGAGGAAATGGGAGGGACAACGGTGGTGAAATGGTTGCACTGGAAAAAAGAGGAATAAAGAAAAAAATGAATGTTAATACCAAGACAAAAGTCAGTCCTTGTCTGAAGAGGCACTATTGGCCTCTACCCCAGGTAGTAGAGCTTACATTTCTGGGTTAGAGTTTGAGATTTTCACTTCCAATAAACTGGACTTGGTCCTTAATCTCTCTACTCTTTAATTTTGGTTTTGGTATCTGTAAAGTGGGGATAACAGTGATTATCTCACAACAGGAGATAAGATGCTTGCCTTGCAGGTGGCCGCATCATCTGTGACCCTGTTTCAAATTTCCAGCATCCAATATGGTTCCCTGAGCCTTGCCATGGATTGCTTTTGAGAAAAGTGCCAGGAGTAGCCCCTGAACACCATAGGTGTGGTATAGTCTACATCCTGCCTCTAAATTGGAGTAGGAGAGTTATTACATGGGTTGAGGAATTTGCCTTCATGTAGCTGACCCTGGTTCTCTCTCTGGCACCATGTAGAGTCAATTGGCACCTCCATAATATCAAGAGGATAGAAATTTTTCAGGCTACCTTCGCTGACCACAAGGCCCTGAAATTATATGTGAACTACAAAGGACACAGAAGAAAAACTTTAATACCTGGAAGTTAAACAGCCTAATACTGAATAACCAGTGGGTCCAAGATGAAATCAAAGAGGAAATGAAAACCTTCCTGAAAACAAAAGACAATGGAGACACAAACTATCAGAACCTATGGGACACAGCAAAAGCAGTACTGAGAGGAAAATGTATAGCTTTGCAAGCACACATCAGGAAAGAAGAAGGGGCATACCTGAATAGCTTAATGATGCAGCTCATAGAATTAGAAAGTGCTCAACAAAAGGACCCAAAAATAGGGAGGCAGAAGGAAATAACAAAGATGAGAGCAGAAATCAATGAAGTGGAAACTCGAAAAACAATCCAAAAGATTAACGAAAGCAGAAGTTGGTTCTTTGAAAAAAAATAAACAAGATTGATAGACCACTGGCAAAACTAACAAAGAAAGAGAGAGAGAAACTTGATAACTCATATTAGGAATGAAAAAAGGAGAGATCACTACTGATATGGTAGAGATTCAAAGGGTAATCATAAACTACTTTGAGAAACTCTATGCCACTAAAAATGAAAACCTGGAAGAAATGGATGAATTCTTGGACTCTTAAAATCTTCCACGGTTGAAGGAAGAGGATGTAGCATATCTAAACACACCCATCACTATTGAGGAAATTAAGACAGTAATCAAATGTCTGCCCAAAAACAAAAGCTCAGGCCCAGATGGATTTCCAATCCTGGCAAGACTCTTTCATGAAATCGAAAAAACAGGAACACTTCCAAATAGCTTTTATGAATCCAACATCACCTTGATACTTAAACCAGACAGAGATGCTACCAAAAAAGAAAATTACAGACCAATATCGCTAATGAATGCAGATGCAAAGATCCTCAACAAAATCCTGGCAAATAGGATTCAATGCCTCATTAAGAAGATCATCCACTACGATCAAGTAGGTTTCATCCCTGAACTTCCTTTTACATAAATCAATGGGTGTCCAACTCAGGGGGATGGGGGGCCCTCATGTCCTCCATACATATCTGTAGAAAGTGGGTGCTACGGGCAGGTAGAGAACTTAGAGCCGTGTTTCTTATTATGGGGCTCTCTCATATCTATGGCACCAGCAACCAGATGTGGGATTCACATCCTGGAATTACTAATTATTGCCTCCAAGCCAATGAATTCACTTCCCTGTTGCTCGAATTTTATTTCTTTGTGACTTGATTTTAGTAATCAGAGTAAGAAAAATAAAATCTGTATATGTATAGAGCCCTCAATATTGTGACATATAAAGCCCAAGCACTATATAAAAGAAACCATTATTATTATGGTTTGTTTGAAATACTGAATCAAGCCCTGAGAACTTATAGAAAGAATCAAAGTTGCTCTCAGTTCCCTGAGTCAAAGTCAACATTCAAGTCCACCTCATTCTATTAATGAGTATGCAAATGTACTTTTGCACTTGTATTTATCTATATCCAGTAATAGGATGGAAATAAGGAAAAACAAGCAAATATAATTATATGTGACATACATTTATTTTTAAACTTTCTTTAATACAGATAGGTGAGATTTCCAACAATTACAAAAAAAATAAAGAAATAGACTCTTATCCCCTCTTAATTCCACTTTTGTTTGTCAGATGAATATCTAGATGATTTTATATCCCCTAACTAAGACTCTACACCTTATCCAAAACTTGAGAAAAAGATCTGAAGTCTGTTATTAAATGTGGCTTCACAAGTTAAGGATGTCTATAATTTCTATTACGGTTAAAAGCAAACTTATTGGGAACTTCCATTCAAGATATCAATAGTAACAAAACTGCACTTAACAAAATGTAATGGAATGCCAAGTAAATTTTTCTACTTCATACAACCATTGTAACTCAAGGTTATCACCTAAGGGTACCTAGACCTAAGTGCTTTAGGTGATAAGGATAACTTTAGAAATTTCTCTAGTGAAAGCCTCAATGAACAATTGGGAAAAGATTTATTTATGGTGTCCCAAGTTCTATGTGACTAGGACTGTATATATATATATATATATATATATACACACACACACACACACACACACCATACCCTACCTAATATCTCAGCATTAGTGTATCTTATAAGAATGCACATCTGATTCAAATCTATGGTTTTAAAGCTATCTGAAAAAGGGTCAAAGAGAATCAGCAGGGCATATTCAAATGGATATTTGATTAATAATCCTTAAAATAATAAAATTTGATTGTTGATTTTCAGTGCTTTGTAACGTACAGGACTTTGTTTCACATGCACTGCCATTAATGCACACAATCGCCATTACAATCAGTACTATAATCTCCATCTATAATTTATTTCTGCTTTGTCCAGTTAAAAAGTAAAAGGTGCCAGGTTTTAAATCCAGTCAGCCTGAAGTTACACACTGGGTCTTTAACAAATGACATTCACATTTCTCTAAAACATCACTTTTTCTATACCCCACAATATACCTGTATACCCATCTATGAGGCAGGTAAAATTACTCTCGCCATTTGAAAGACAGAAAAGTTTGGGTTTATAAAAATTGCTTGGTCCATGAAATATGATTAAGAAGATGGTAGGATCTACTTTGGGCTGCAATCTGTCTCTCCATCTCTCCATCTTCCAGCTGTGTGCAATCCCCTTCCAATTATTTAATGAGTCCAAATTTAAATTTCTTCATCTGTAAAATAGACCTTCAGCTCAAACTGTGGGTGCATCTATAAAGGAAATAATCTCATGCCACAACCTACTCAAGATCCATCAGTAGCCACTCACTATGTACAAGATAAAACCCATCCTCAGGAAAGAACTCATCTCTACAAGTCATCTCCCCAACATTCTCATTCCTATATCCAAGCACAGGCACATGAGCTTTGTTCCATCATTTTACAACTCTCTACCCCTATGATCATTTAATAGAGAAACCTCTTAAAATTTCCATACACATGGGCCCGGAGAGATAGCACAGCGGCGTTTGCCTTGCAAACGGCCAATCCAGGACCAAAGGTGGTTGGTTCAAATCCCGGTGTCCTATATGGTCCCTCGTGCCTGCCGGGAGCTATTTCTGAGCAGACAGCCAGGAGTAACCCCTGAGCAATGCCGGGTGTGACCCAAAAAAAACAAAAACAAAAAAAATTTCCATACACACTTCCTACAGGAAATGTTTCTTGTCCCTTTTACATAGAAGGGATCACTTTCTAGTCTCAGTCTCTTATTGACCACTTCCACTTCACTGAGCTGTTTTGACTCATCTATGTACCCAGGGGCCAGGTCCTTCTCTAAGATCTAGACTCTTACCAGGCACACAGGATGTGGAGAAACTATTGCTGAATAGGAAGAGTCTAACTTGTAGTCCAAGAAAGAAGTGAAAATGGATTTCATCTGAGTTCCCAAAGTTACATCCAGCATTTGAATATGCTAAAAGCAGAAAGAACTGAGGACTACTTCTGTTCCCACTCTACTCTTGCAACTATAATCAGTCAGTCAAGGATAATTGAATATCTAGGAGGTGGAAAGAATTGTTTTGAGGACATACTCTGAGGATATACTGCACCAATAAATAAGACATGGTCCCTACCTTGATAAAGATTATATGCTAGCTGATGAAAGAGATAGTTTATACTGGACCACAAAAAAGAGGTTAAACATCCCTCTGAATATTTCTACAACTAATTCAATTCGACAAATGGGAAAGCATTCACTTCCCTTGATTCTATATGTTTTCTCTTTTTCAATGTGTCTAATTAACCAAATAAAACAAAGTCACCATCATTAAAAGTCTATATTTCAAAAAAAAATAAACTAAATGTGAGGTATTTAAAAAGTGACGTAGGAGGTCAGAGAGATAGTATGGAGGTAAGGCATTTTCCTTGCCTGCAGAAGGTCGGTGGTTTTAATCCTGGCATCCCATTTGAGCTTGCTAGAAGCAATTTCTGAGCATAGAGCCAAGAGTAACCCCTGAATGTTGTCGGGTGTGACCCAAAAACAAAAACAAAAATAAAAGTGACCTAGGTTCTGTTATTTTAAAATGGGTTTAATAAGCCAATGCATATTGAAAACAAGATCAGAAAGTAAGCCAAGCCTTCCAACACTTGAGAAGAAACAACATTATATCTGAACACACCTCCCAAGAATGAAGTAGCTGCCAGCAGTTGATAATGTATACTATAATTCTCTAGACAGTGTAAAATGTGGCCTAAATCTCAGCCACATTTCAAAATTACAAACCCAGATTTATGTTAAAATATGGGGCAGAGTTAGGCTTTCCAATAATTCATACTGATCATCACACATTGGTCTAGAATAGTTAGTTGAGTGCTGAGAATAATAATTGGCATGCATTATCTTATTGAATTCTTTCAAGGATCCCCATTATTATCAAGATGAAATAGAAGACACTGAGGCAGAGACAAGAAACATGATACATGGGCAATGTTTTTGCCAGTGGTGGAACCCCTTGCATTGCATTCTCGACTCTTTCTGATTCATATATTATACTTCATAGAAGCTCTTACCATGTCAAAGAGATCGAAATCTACGATCAAAATCATTATCAAGCCTATTTTGGGGTTTGGAAAGGAATCACAAACTGCTGTAAAGCTTATGCCAATGACTGCCTGGAGTCCTGATGACTTTGCTGGGACAATATGCAGTGTTTCCCCACTAAGTAGTTAAATTGTGCAGAATCCTGGAGTAATACAGCAGCTGCTAACAACGCTGTCACCATTACAGTGTTTAGTCAGCGATTGTACCTCAGTGACTGTCTTCTCTTGATATGTGCTTAGGTTACCAAGAGAAATCTGAGAGTCTGTTAATGCAAAATTCATCTCAGACAAAACGTTTCCCTCTACCCTCTGCTCTTCCCGAATTGACCTTCGCTATGGTGACTGGATGGAGATGCCCAGGACAGAAAGGCAAATTCAGAAGCCAGTGGAGGAACTGGCTCAAGTATTCACCTTTTTCAGTAACAGTCACAGTTCAGACTCGTTCCGCCCCACCCCACCCCCTGACAAACAACAACAGCCTTTCAAAGGGCTCCTCTGGTACCTTCTTCACTTGGCCTACCTTATATAGAGTAGTCCCTGGTGATGGTTTGGTGGCAAAGCTACTCTGTAATAGCTAATACCCACGCATACATTACTGCTGACATTTAAAAACATTCCTAACAGTTTGTGTGAGTACATGGTAAACAGATGCTATGGGATTTTTTTTACCCATTATCAGTCATCTCTCAAGACTGCAGTCGAGTGACAGGTTTTTGAGAGTTTCTGGTCTAACAGTAAGAAATTTATTTTAATAGAATATTGATATTGTGGCATTAAATGGTATGGGAAATATATTCCCCCTTTCCAGCACCACAACCAATGCAGTCCAATGTGTGTGTATATGTGTGTATGTGTTTATGTGTGTATTGAAGGGGGTGTTAAATTTCGGAGCACCCTCTATTTTATCTGCTACTCCGGGTGTTTTTTTCCCCCTTTGGTGGTGATGGGGGGGTTGTTTGCAGACTTTTATGAACTCTCTGATTAAAGTACCTCCATCTGAATGCAGATTAAAAGTTCCAACACCTGAGAGCTCAAAACCGATGAATATTTATACTGAAAACCAGCAGATGAATACACTCTAAATCTTCAAATGCAAGTCTAGTCATGGGTTTTATCTTATTTTAGGACTTACTTTTTATTAAAATGAACTCTTGCATATTTACACTACAGAAATAAATGTTATTTGCAAGCACAATACAGCAAAATCCTGACAAATGCACTACCTCTGGGTGACGCATCCGCACCCAGATTTTTGCTGCTTTCTCAGACAAGAGGGTTTTCATTGTACCTGATGGGTGCAACCAGGAATCCTAAAAATACATGCACTTTGAGAAGATTTTTTTAGGAGTAAAATACTGTGAATCCCTCATGATGGGGGATTTTGTGGCTTTGACCATTTTTTTCCAATCCAACCCTGATGCCATCTTTGGAAACTTATACCAGGACAGCTTCTCCAGGAGAAAAAAATTTGTATAAGGACAAAGGGACTCTAGGCCAGCAACAAGTATATTTGCCTTCTCTGTCAGGTGGCTTAACACATCTTGGTTTCATAGTTAATGCCCCAGTTAACAGCTGCTAGGTGCTTTCTCTACCAGGAAGACGGCATGCCTGAAGTGTTAAAATCATCACTGTTTCTTCAGCAAGCTGAGGAAAGGAAGGTTGGACCTTAAAACCATCAGCTCTCTAAAGTAGCCACAGGTTGCTGCATGAACAAGCCAAAATATGAAGATGTTAACATGGGGATACCTCACCTAACACATTCAATAAGATGAGTGAAAGTAAATAGCATCACCCATAAGTAAATGACCCCCCAAACACATTAAGGAGTGGTTAGTTGGGTATGCAGAGCAATAGTAGAGCAGGTAGGGTGCTTATCCTGAACACGGTAGATCCAAGTTTGAACCCTGACATCCCATATTTCCTCCAAACTGCCAGAACTTATCCCTGAGCACAGAGGCAGGAGTAAATCCTGAGCATTACATAAGGTCCAAAGATACAAACTAAAATGAAGAATTACTTAGAAGAAGGAGAAATGTTCTTTTTTAGAATCACATAGAATAAAGAAGGTAGGAATAAAACTAAGTCCTCCCTTTTCTAACCTAAAAAAAAGTAGCATTATTAGAATGTAGGAAAATGCAATTTGGATAGAATCACCAAATATGGGATGAAAATCCCATTTTCTGTCAATCCCAGAACTAAGAATGTGCCAATTTCCACAGTGTTCCTAAACTTGTTCCTTCTTTTTCATAAAGTTTGGAAATAAATGCTTACAAATCAACCCCGTCATCATTTCTTCATTTTAATGCTTAAACGCTTCATTTTTGATTGCTGCCTTTTTGACATTTCACCAAGGAAATATGTTTGCGTGTTCGCAATGCCATTGAATCAGCAATTAGATCTCCATATTCCAGATGTCATAAGAGTTTGCAATGCATCTCCCAATAAAATTTATTTTCAAACTTTGAAAACAACAACCGAAAAAAATGTACTTTGTATAAATTAAGTACAATGCCCTTATTTTTCTAATTGCCACATTTAACACCGCAAGGACTTTGGAATGTATTATTTGTTAGGATTTCATATTATTCTACATAATTTTTCTTGCAACGAATACAATTTTGGGTTATTTATAGGAGCAACTTGGGCATTTTGATTCACTAATTTTTTTTCCTGTGGAACAGGAGACATGGAGACAAATTTGTGCTATTAGCAGCATGCTCCACTCTCCCTCCTGAGGATCTCTCTCGAGCCTTGGCACTCAGCTAACATAGGAAATTTATCGTCAAAAGTGGACAAGAATAAATGTAATTCTGATTTTGCTCATGCCGTAAGATGTATTTGTTTCTGGGGCCAGAGCAGTGGCATAATTGATAGGGTATTAGCCTTGCACGTGGCTGACCTAGGACAGAACACAGTTCAATACCCTGGTATCCCATCTGGACCCCAAGCCAGGAGCTATTTCTGAGCGCATAGCCAGGAGTAACCCCTGAGCATCACCAGGTGTGGCCCCAAAACAAAACATAAACAAAAACAACAAAATAAAACAAAACAAAAGATGTGTTTGTTTCTACATTCCCCCTCACGCAATTGCTCTGCTTCTCCTTTGGTTCAGGAGACTAGCTCAGAAGTTCTACTTCAATGGCGCTTTGGCCACCTCATATCCACTTCTCACCTATTTGCAACTATTTCTAATAGACTCATTATGACTGTTCTTTAGGCACCATGATTTTCAATACTGATTCTAGAAATGTTTCAGCAATACAGTGTGACCACTCCATACATACCATGAATATCAGCCTCTCTTCACTACTGACTCTTGATTCTTGAATACAATAGACCAAATGGCCATTTGGTGTACTATTAGCACTGCAGTGATGTAAGATCAGAGTTCAGAGATATCTTATATTTTTCTGGGACTCGTTTTAGGTATTTTCCCCCTCCTCCCTCCATTTTCTTTCCAGGTCTCAACTCACCTGAATTGAACATGCATAGCAGGGTATTGCCTACATTAACGTAGAACATTGCTAAGTGAAAGAGTCATCCTTCCCCTGATTCCTTCCTGCAAAGCAAGTCCACCATCACACAAGGACCCAGAATACAGCATATTCTATGCTTTCCCTAGGCAACTTTTTTGGCGTTTTTCTTCTAATGAAAAAAGACATAGTCCAATACCTTTTTCTCAGAGAAGAATTTTGGCCTCTATTCACCCATTTCTAAAAGGTAACAACTATAATATCTTGACCCCCTGTTCCTTTTCCATCCATACAATGGTTTACAAATGCCTCCTTCAAGCCTATCCTATCTCCTGAAAAAAATGCACCCGAGCACAAACTCATCTGTTAAAGAACTGAAAAAGGCCTCATTCCAGCTAGAAGTGGTATGAGAGCTGCAAATTTATTTTGCCTTTCAAGGGTTTAATTGCACACAACATGGTGCAGTTTTGATTAATCCTTCAGAATTTAATATATACTCTGGGGGGGTCAATATGTTGATTCTTCATGCACCACTATCAGGGGAGTAACTGGAATGCATTTAAACACCACAGGAGGTATGCTTCACAAACTTACCTGGTCTTGCCGAGGGTAAAAAGTGCTCATTAATGACTCCATCCAGGAGGGGAACTAACAGAGGGGGTGCATTTCCTCTCTGACACTATTTCTGGTTTGCTTGGCAGGCACATTTCCCTTGGGGAGGTCCCAGGTGAGGCACACACTGGAATCTTCCAGGCATGTGCCCTGATCATTTTAATGAGAAAGCCATGTCGAAATATTGGCACCTTGCATTCAGCCAACATATGGAGCCACTGTACAGCCACTTAATTGAACTGTTTTAAGATTATGAAAGGTAAAGTCAACCAGTTCAGTGATTGCCTATTCTGGGAACTCCAGCAGAGGTTGTTCAAAGGTAATGGACTGCAAGTCCATTTGCAATTTCTACAAAGAAGGATCTTTTTTACATTCTGGAATTCACATTTCTAAAGTTGAATTTCTTCAGGAACTTGGGAAGGCCTTGCATTAGGGAGCAATCCTGTACACAAGAGGCCAGGTAATAACAATAATGTACCATGGTTTGGATATAAGACAGGTGACACACAATTCTCTATGGAAAGTCAGAACCAGAGGTGATAAATTAATTTCAAGAACAGATCTATGGCTTCACTACCCTTGTACAGCCATCACACCAACTTTCCCCCAAAGTAATATCTGCTTCAGTAGACACACAGGAACAAAATGTAGCATGTGAAATCAGAGAGGAATTCAAATCTTGCTTTGCTTCTCTCTGCAAGGCCAACTAACCTTTGCCAGACTCTCTTTTTTTTTAACCTAATAGTTGTTAGAGTAGAAAGTCGAGAGATAGTACCAAGGGTTAGTAAGGTACTTGTCTTGCACACAAATCATTCAGGTTCAATTCCCAGCACCCCATTTTTCCTGAGCCCCATAAGAGGTGATCCCTGAGTTCAGACAAACAAACAAAATCAGTTGTTATATTGAGTCCACCACCATGCTCTCTCGTTAGATGCATTAAATTCTTCAACTCCAGGACTTTGGAATGCTGCTGTATTTGAAGATAAAGCCTTTTTAAAAAGTTATTAAAGCAAAATGAGCACAGATGGATAGGCCTATTTAGTTACAGCAACCTTAGAGGTTAGAGTCTTCATGGCTATTCTAATTCACCAGTGGGATGGCACATTAGAGAATGCTCAGCAAAGTTTCAGTCTTTAGGGAATGTTAGTTCCTTCTCCACTACAATCTACCCCATGCTACATAGACACGAAAACAGCAGGTCCATCAAAAGGAACTACAGAAAAGCAATTAAATCACTAAAAAAGAAGGAAGCCTTTCAAAATACTTCAACTCCTACCCCAAAACTCCCAGAATCCTAGATCTACTAAGCCAGACTCTTTACATCAAAAGAAAAATGAAAAAGAAGAAAATTTGGTATAAGGAATCACATCATCTTAAAAAAAAAAAAACTACCTAGATTATATTCCTGACTTCTGACCAAAGTCAGATACATTCATACTGCAGTATTATTTTTATATTTCTAAATCACAAAATAAGGAGTCACTGAAGATTGTTGTATACAAGCAAACAACTTTTTCAAAATAATCACTTTTCTCATGCCAGAAAAATAGTACAGCCTTGCACACTGCCAACATAGATTCAAATAGTTTCCCAAGTCCTATCAAGAGTGATCTCAGAGTAGAAACCCTAAGAATCCCTGGGTGGAGAACATATTCCCTATTTCCAAATCCGTTTTTATTCATTGGCCTTTTATGTGACCAGTACCCAGTTCAGTCCCTGGTACCACACATAATTCCCTGAGAATGCCAAACTACTCCCTGAGCACAGAGACAGGAGTAGCCCTTAAGCACTGCTAGGTATATTCTAAACTTTCTTAGCTCTTTCCAAAACATTCTCTTCTCTGAAGTGATATCCAATCAAGGAAGCAATAGAATCCACTTTTTATCACCCTCACTCAAAGATAAAACTACCTAACAATTCTGAATAACACCAATCCACTAACCCATTACAAACCTCTCACTACCAAAAGGGCATTCTAACAGTGAAAACCCTTATCAGTGGCAATCAGATTTTTGTACTAGCATATGATGATGTTTATGCCAAAAGAACATCGGGCCAAAGAGACACAAGGAGGTGTGGAGCCTGAGAATCTGAGTCAAACTGCCCACACCCCTGAACTGTGTGCTCACCAGATTAAACCAGCTATGAGACATCTAAAAGTTAGAACAACAAAAACACTGCCAGGTTCAAAGTTAAACTGCAGTCACACAGGGCCACCAAGTCATGTGTGCCCCACCTAATCCCCCCCTGAAGGTCAGTGAACTCACCCACAGCCTGAGGAACGTGGGTTTCCACTCCTAGCCTGTTCCAATTCAGTTTCTCTAGTTAAGTCAGGTCTCTCTCAAACTCCAAATCTTGGCAGTTTGAAAACCAGAACCAAAGGGACAATTGGATGCAGTCCAACTGCAGTGAAATTAGAAGCTGCTTGAGATACACCAGGGCATAAAGAATAGGGACGTGTTTACTCAACATATAAGTTAAGGTCAACAAGGGAAGAAGAGCTTCCTGTTCACAAATCCTTTAGGGCTATTTGTTTTGGGACTCCTGCATGTTACTGGTGAAATCCCAAGGTATGTGCCTAGGAATAACATGAAATACAGTCTCTTTTGCAAATCACTAAATTCTTACAGTGTTAATAGGATTTCACTCTTGCTTGTTCCTGTTCAAAGGGGAAAGAGTAAAATTATCTTTCTTCTCACAATGGCAAAGCCTTTTGGCCATAAGTCTCCTCAGCTCTCTCTGCAGCCTACAGACAGCATTCAAGGGAAACATCCAAAAACCATGCAGAGGCAAAGAGCCTAGTGTGTGCATGTGAATTCATTTTGCCCTGCCTGGAAATAAGACAGGGGCTGTCTATTAAGCAAAAGTATTGATTTTGAGACTTGCTCCTTTAACCTACAAGACACTCTGTGGCCTCTCTCCAGCACCTCTTTTAACTTCTGTGTTTTAGACCATATATTGTGATGTGCAGAGGGAAGCTAGCTTCCATTAGCAAGACCACCTTGTAAACTCCACAGAGTTCTCCAATGCAGCTTTTCTTCCCCTGAATTAATAGTGGAGGCAAAGTGGGTGAGCTATTTTCAAAGAAGTAAAGGACTAAGTCACATTTCTCTAGCCTTGGAAACTTTTAATTACATATGTTTTCTAGTAAATTTTTTGCTAAATGGTTATTTTAAAAATATTCCAACTGACATTAATGACTCAATGTGTGAAATACACAGATTGCTTGAGTAAACATCACTTTTTTGTAGAATAATAAAGGAGAGAAGAAACAGGCTCTGGCTATTAATTGATGCAATCATCATCCCAAAAGATCCCATTGAGTAAGAAAAGAACAAAATCCCAACATGAACATTATTGTTTCCATTCTTAAGGCCCTGAAAATAGTCAAGGATCCTTGGCAATGTATGATGAGATCCTGCCTGGGCACCATGGGAAGATTCATCTCCTTCCTCCCCACATTATTAATAATTGCCTAAGCACAAGCATTGGATAGAGGAAACCCTCCACGGCTCATGAGGGGAATTCTCTCTGGGGGAGCTGCAATGCTATTGCTAAGTATATGGAAGAGAAGATTTAAAAAACTATATTCGTGAGGGCCCTACAATAGAACCAAAACATCTCTAAAACAAGTTTATCAGGGAACCCAAGTGGGTGTGATCCCCTTAAGCAAACCCATCCACCAACCAAAATTAAGCTTGCTCCTTCCTACTGAAGAATAGGGACATTCTGTGGCATTTCAAGTACACAGCAGAGACAGATGTCATCTGTCCCATTCCTTTGGAGGTCACTTGGAGAACATCACTAAGTCAGGATCTCTCACTGCCCACTTTGTCTGGCAGCCACCTGGCCCTGTGAGCCTCTTAACCACCAAGGCATGATGGCGGATTCGAGGAAGGCTTTGGTCCTCTGCAAGCACCAAGGGTAAACACAGGTTGTGGAGGACAGGCCTGCAAATAAATTCCCCAGGCAGAGGAGAGAACAGCATTTAGAGATAAAGACAGGGACAGGTACAGATAAACCTGAGTCACCTTCAGGAAGCATCCATCTTGGGTCACCTATCTGATCACAGCAGTCCCTGCAATCACAACACCTCTGAGACAGGAACAAGGGTTTGCTTTTGTTCACCACAAGATGGAGGATTGGTGATTTTGTGGCCTGATCACAGGACACTGCTTCGATGGAAATTTTCTGAAAATAGCTCTCTTCAGACCTCGGTATCACTCCAAGAGGACAAAGATAACACACTCACCCCTCAACTGAGTCACAGCATACATGGCTCCAGAAATTCCTCAAAGGAATGCCAGGCTCTGTGGTCAGGGGAGCTGAATTATATGCCAATGGCCTAAATATAGGATTCTGCTGATGAAGAGAGAAATGCAAGGATGAGTTTCTGCCTTTGTGCTCACAGACTGAAGAGGTGCAGGATTTAGAAGGCCCTTTCCAGTACTGTGACCCTGATGAACACAGTGCTGGCATTTCTCCTCAGAAGCCACCAAAAGATGCTTACCTTTTTAGATGAGAATCCCTACTTTTCACTAGGAAACCACCCCCTCCCCAACAAATGAAAGCATGATAAGGAATGAGAGTCTCCTCCAAAAACAACCAAAGATGTTATGACAAGGCCGACTGTGCTCTTTTTCATCTTATAAACTGAATTAATTCTCCAGATAACAAAAAGGACTCATAGGAGCTGAGAGCACTTGAGTGAGAACTAACCCCACATGCAGATTGCAAACAAGCATTCAAGGCACCCAAGGATGTGGGGCCAGGATCCTCAGAGCAATGAATTCGAAAGAGACCAGAGGAAATGGAATGGAGACAAAAAGCCATTCAGAGCATCACCAACATTCTGACCCCATTTCATTAAAGACACCCAGTGAGAGGGTGCTCAGCTAGTTTTGGAGTTCACATATCATCACTCTCTGCCCACATTTCAGAGAGGGAGGGGTGCATTTCTCGAAGCTATTCCAGTTGTTCCAGCCTGTAGTGATACAGTTCCTTCAGGACCTTTACCAATGGCCTGTGCTCAAGAATCACAGGTGTGATTCACTGTGACCTCAGATCTGTGTTTTCCTAACTGGTTCTGCCATATTTTACATTTCCCTGGAGGAGTTTCCAACTGGGAAGAAGAGGGGATCTCAAACAAAATGGCAAAAGGTAAGTGGTAGAGAACATAGAATTATTAGGAACTATTTTATTAAGCACTGGTAAGAAGTCCTGAGGGAAAATGTATGTATTCCCCTCCTGCTGTGCAAAGACTGAGGCTTTCTTACAACTAGCTCTCATCTCAAAATGACCACCAAAGCAGCCAACCTTCAAAAGAGTGACAGGTTGGTGAAGGAAAGTGTCTGGGATTTTTAGCATTTCTAACTTGCTTAGAGGCAAAATCTGTTGCTGCATTTGGACTCCTGAGAGAATGAACTGCATCATTTGCTTGAGAAGCTCAAGATGTGACCATCTGAAGCAAAGAAAGAAATACTCCATTTCCTCTCATGAAAATAAGACCCCATGGGCTCATGGGTTCTAGAACCAATTCTCAGGAAAGAAGACTAAGATTAGGGCACACAGTCTGCTACCAATTAGTGGCTCCAAAACCAAGGCATCGGGCTAACTGTGATTACCCATCAAACTAATAGATGGCCTTCCTGAGGTGCTCAGAGAAATGTTTAGCTTCCATAATGTCATTCTATCCTAAAACAATCGGCATCTAGTATAATTTGCACTCTACAAATGAAGCCTGCTCTAGCCTAGGTAATCCAACTACCTAAAATACTGGTGCTAGACTATGTTGTATTTCATTAACACATGTTCAGGCTCTGGTACAGACGCTGGGGTTGCAGAGAAGAAAACAGGCAAAATGCCCTGCATCCATGGAACACATGTGTTAAAAGGTACAGAAATGAAACACAAGTAAATAAATAAAACATGTATTGCATTAGACAAATAAGTGCTAGGGCAAGAAGAGGGTTGATAAGAATAACGCAAGAAAGAAAAAGCTAAAAGTACTAGGATCAAGAAGGAAAATGTTGGTGGGGAAGATCATCTAAAGAGGAGGCTATGGAAGCAAATCAGAAGACAATTGAGGAAGTGGTTCTGTGGTTTCTCAAAGGAAGCACTTTCAGACAGATGGGGTAGATATGTAAAGGTTCTGAGACTGGACTAGGCATAGAAGAGTCAAGTAACAGGAAAGAAATCATTGAGATGATAAAAAGGGGTAGCCTACTAAGTAACAAATAACATGAAAATAGAGGGAAGATGGAAATTAATATTCAGTGCTGGCATCTATTGGGAAAAGGATGAGTAAGAAACTGTCAGCAGAGGGTAAAACAACATTCATTTAAAAATGTAGATAGACAAGAACACAATGCTGAAAGGAGAGAAAATGACATGCAAGGCACCTTTCCACTGACAACAGTGCAAACTACAGTGTCAAAAAGGTGAGAGGTGAGAGAGAGAGAGAGAGAGAGAGAGAGAGGAACATTGCCTGACCTAGTGACAGGTGGGGTGGGAAGGAAAGGAGGAAACATAGGTGGCAGGAATGGTTCATTGATGAAGAGTGGTGTACATTCTATGACTGGAACCCAACAATGATCAATTATTTTGTAACCATAGTTTAAATAAATCAATTAATAATAATTTTAAAAGTTTTCAAACAAAATTGTAGGTAGATACCAAAGATGTTAACAGTGACTGTTTCACAGGAAAAGGTATACAACAATTGAGGGTGACTTTTTAATCTTTGCTTTTTGAATTGCTTCAATCATTTATTTAACAGATGTCTATGGGGATAAAGTAATATCTCTGGTACCCTTTAAATAAAGATAGTGCAATCACTATGTCAATGAGAGAAAGAGAGAGAGAAGCAAAATGCCTCCCCCAGACACAGTGAGGGGTAGATTGGAGGGGAATCAGGGATATTAGTGGCAAGACTGGTGAAGGAAGCATATATTCAAAGACTGAAACTTAAGTATGAACAGTTTTATAACCACAGTGCTTAAATAATTTATTTTTAAAAATCTGCAAGTTTGCCATGTACCAGGCACTGGAAACAATAGCAAGTGCACACACACACACACACACACACACACACACACACACACACACACACAGAGAGAGAGAGAGAGAGAGAGAGAGAGAGAGAGAGAAAGAGAGAGAGAGAGCAAACATCTGAAGTTGACTTTCCAATAGGGAAGAGGGACAGTATACAGAATAGGAAATAGATTTTTAAGAAATAAAACAGCAAACAATCATGCATTGTTTCACGATGAGGAATAAACTCTGAGAAAGAAAGGAATCATTAGGCAAGATTCACATTATATGACTTCTCTGGAATAATAGTTACACAAATTTTAGATAGTATAGCTTCTTACACACCCAGATCATATATTGGGACCATAGCTACACATGTAGTGCAACACTGACCAAAATGACATTACAAAATTCTTGAATATCCATGTATCTCTGTGCATGTGTGTGTGTTACATGATTATGTAACCATGCCAAGTCCTATGATCACTCATTTATCCAACAAGCATTGTTGAACATTCATCAAATGCAAACAACTGTATTGGGAATAAGGTTGTAAATAACAGTCATGGTTCCTGCTCTCAGGAAGGCTTAAGTCAAATCAGAGGCAAGAAGCAGGATCTCAGAACTCCCACTTGGCTTTGCTGCAACTTGGGGAAGAGCCAGAGATGAATTTCAGGAAACTGGCAGTCTCACTCCGAGTTTGCCACAAGCTTCCAGCAAAAATAGCAGCTAAACTGGTTTTTCTGAAGTGTGTGCTTCTAACTGAACAATGAGTCTATGTGCTTTTCACTTACTCATGTTCATATTTGTACTCAAGCAGCCCCTATTCGTCATGTGTTCTAGGCTGAAGCAGTTCTTGTTTGTTGTTTGTTTGTTTGGGGGCCAAATCCAATGGTGCTCAGGGATCATTCCTGGCTCTGCACTCAGGAATTACTTCTGGCAGGCTTAAAGGACCATATGGAATGTCAGAGATCAAACCCAGGTCAATTGTGTGCAAGGAAAACACCCCACCTGTCCCCAGACTATTTCTCTGGCCCCATTGAAGCACTTCTAAAAGGGAAAGGTACCAAAATGAAAGAAAGTTTCCCAAGTTAAACTTGCAGTCAATTTGATGAGTTAGACAGGCCAAAAAAAAAAAAATTACAGTATTTAGAGCAACACAAGAAAGTGTCTGCATAAATTAGTCAGGCGATGTTTAACATGTATTTTAGCAAATAGGGTGGACAGATGTAAACTCTTTTGATTACTTTAAAGTCAAAAACGTTCAATGTCCATGCCAGTGCCAGCATGTATGATTGATGATGTTGATTTCAGAAAGGTGCATATTATATTTAGGGTCTACAGTGACCTGAGGGCTTTCTAATGAAGATCTACACAGGTCCGTGATTAAAAAGTAGGGAAATGTCTGCTAGGGAGCTTCCAGTATATCTTCCCCAGGGAAGGAAAGCTGGAAATTAGTTTTTAAGGAAAGTAGGAGATAAATGGTGGCTTAGGGTTTCCCTATAGAGGTTTGCAAACTGATGCTTTCAGCCACACCAGCTCCTTCTTCAAGTTCCTGCTAGTTTGACTATAAACCATGAGAAACCTGCTTTTTGCTTTTAGAAAACTACGTGGAAGGAAAATTACCGTTTACTCTAGGTAGAGAGATAGGCAAAATGAGAGTTTTTTTCATCCCCACGATCACCCCTGCTGCCTTCATCTTTTTTCCTTCTATTTTCACATGTTTTTACATGTCCCTTGAAGCTACACTGTTGGCTCATCTATGAGAACAAAGCCAGCATTCCCTACATTGTTCGAAGAAATGTTAGCCTACCTCTGAAATTGGCTTTTGGCAAAATAACTGATTTAGTATTTGGCATCTCAGTCAGGGGCTTGTGTGTTGCCACTTGCATGTTCTGTGAGAGTGATAAACCTAGTTTTCTGTTTTACATTTACTCTTGGATCCTGGGGAATTAGGAATAATTATTCTTTGTGCAACTTCATACAACTTCACCTTTGCAAAGTCCACCTGTTGTCCATGAAAGTTAGTATCAGTTGAGTATATTGGTATATGCCAGGCACAAGCATTTATAAGAATTAACATATTTAAATCTAAAAAGACCCCTACTATGGGATGTACTTTCTAGAGGAACAAAGATTAACATTTCAGGCCCAAAGTCACTTGACCAGTAACAGCAAAGCATACCTCGCCAGTCTGCAAATTTGTCCCATGCGTACAAGAATTAGGTGCCTATGACCTCTCTAGCATAGACAATGTTGCTTTTCCACCTTTACTAACATCTCTAGGGTCACAAAAATATATCAATTATCTTGCTAAGTTCACTTCTCCTATACTTAGCTGTACATCTTAAATCTAACACCAAGTAATTCCCTGTAAAATAAATCACAAAGTTCTACATCAGAGTGTGACCAAAATGGCAAAGACCTTCTTGGAAAAGCCAAAACTGTCCTTCCCAGCTTAGAAAATTCTATTTGCAGAATTATCTGCAGAAAGGGAAATGCTTTAAGAAAATCAACTCACACACAGAAAACCAAAATACTACCATATTCTACTTCAGTTTAAAACACCCAGTATGAGACAGCTAGAGACAGGAATATAATTCCAGATCATTCCAGATGCATAACGAACAAATAGCAAATTTAATAGTGTGGGCCTTGTTTATACTTCTGCCATCAACTTTAATGATGAGCCTATTTATGCTAAACTTCACTACATTATCGGAGTCATTAGTGCCTGTAAGTGAGTGATAATGTGCTTGAAACTTCCACAAGGATGCGTGGCTTTCTCCGAGCTGTACATTTCCATGTTGGGAGAAGTAGGCCCAATGAATATTCTCATTTGTACCCCTAGAACAACTATTTGATATCATGCCTCAGAAAGCAACTCTGTGACCAAACAAGTTTAGGACTGAGTGAAAGGAAACCTCTCTCATCATTAGCCCATTAAAATGCCCATGTAATGGATATTAAATCAAAGAAGAGTTACCCAAAAATATGTTTTTAATTTATCACAAAGTGTAAGCAGACCAGAACAGAACGCATTGGTTCATTGCTCAGCTTTGTACATGCCTGGGCCTCATAATATGTCTGTCTTCATGCATATGATTTGTGAGGATTTACATGCTACTGAGAATACACATTTCAACAGAGATAGTCTTCCCTGGAAAGAACTGAACCAGTAAGGATCAAAGCTTTGACATAGAAGCCTATAACTCTCAGGAGCAATATCTATATATCTATCAATCACCTATCTATCTATCCATTTATCTCAACTGGATATTTCATGCAGTACCAAAAATCTGTACACAAAGACTAACAGCACCTGCATTCACTGGCTAGGAAAATATAGCCTTGTTCACCATAAAAGTAGGTAAATATTAAGGATCCTAATAAGCATCATCATTTCCCCTAATTAAACTGTGACTAGCAGACAAACTCAGTCCATCCTAAAATCTGAAAGTTTAAAAGTAAGACAGTGACCAACCTTCATCACAGTTCAGAATTGGACTCATTGCCACAGGACACAGGAGCATCCTTGTACAATAACCTTAGCTCCTTTGGAACCTGTACCCTTCCCAGTGAGGTCTGACCTAACCATCTCATTGAATAAGCACTCCTAGTCCATTTTGCTATTTCTTTTTTAATGGCATTTGTTTTCTAATATTTCTTACTACCTGTCTCCCTCGAACTTGTATGAAAGTTTTATGCTGTTAAAGATATAAAGGTCATAACTATCACCACAGCCCCCATTCATAGAACAACAATTACCACATGACAACCATTCAATCAATATTTGATAAACACTAACTATATACGTGAATGGTTTTCTCTTAAAAGACTTTGATTCTTAGGGCTGAAGTAATAGCACTTCAGTAGATAATTTGCCTTGCAAGTGTCCAACTTAGGTGGTTTTTTTTTTCGGCCACACCCAGTGATGTTCAGGGGTTACTCCTGGCTATGCACTCAGAAATTGCTGTTGTCTCTGGGGATCATATGGGATGCTGGGGATCAAACCCAGGTCCATCCTGGGCAGCTGCATGCAAAGCAAATGCTCACTGCTGTGCTATCGCTTTAGCCCAACCAACTTAGATTCTATCCCCAGCAACCACATGGTTCCCCAAGTCTGCCAGGAATGATTTCTGAGTTCACAGTCAGTAGTAGTGCCTGATTTCTGAGCTCACAGCCAGTAGTAGTGCCTGATTTCTGAGTTCACAGCCAGTAGCAGTGCTTGATTACCATCAGGTGTGGCCAAAAACAGAGAGAGAGTGGGAAAGAGAAAATGAGAGAGAGGAATAGAGAGAGAGAAAGAATTTGATTCAGGTGATCAAATGCCCTGAATGGGGAAGGAGGGTTTATTTTGGTTCTCCTGTCCTACCTTGACATATTGACAGTGTTCCATACCTTTCTATTAGTCATGGCTTAAGACACGGCAGAAGTAAAAGGAAAGGAAGACCAGAATGGAGAGTTTGTAGAGAAGTGTATGGTCACACATGTCCTTGAGTCCCTACTCTATAAAGAGCTCAGGCTCTTCAATAAGGCGGTCAACAGCAGCAAGTACCATGAAAAAGGAAGTACTTCCTCTCTTCTTACAGTAGTATAAACAATGCCATGTATTTTTGGCACATGTCTGATCACAAAGGAGCCCACCCAAGCCTTTCAACACTTGAGGGAACTGTTCTCTTCCCATAATTTTTCTTAATCTCCTGCACTGGAGAAAAACTCAACTGCACTGTAATAAAGTATTAGCTACTTTGAATTTCCTAAAATCCCAAATACCTCACTGACCCTAGTAGGGTTGGTCTGCCCCCTTACCTAATCTTTGCTAGTTGGACAAAGTAACCACCATGTCAAACACTGACTGACTGGGCAGATATCAGCTCAAATTTCTTCCAAGAGAAGATAAATTGGGCCACAGTGAGCATCACCAGTTGATTACAAACTAAAGAACTGTGAGCTCTTCACATATCAGGGTGTACAACCCAATGGTTCTGTGGGAAAACACAAGGAAAGCAATCACTTTATGAAGGCATTTGAAAGAAAGAGAAGGGGAGGGCCCGGAGAGATAGCACAGCGGCGTTTGCCTTGCAAGCAGCCGATCCAAAACCAAAGGTGGTTGGTTCAAATCCCAGTGTCCCATATGGTCCCCCGTGCCTGCCAGGAGCTATTTCTGAGCAGACAGCCAGGAATAGCCCCTGAGCATCGCCGGTGTGGCCAAAACAAAACAAAAAAACCAAATTAAAAAAAAAGAGAAGGGGAGCTGCAGTCAGAAAATCATAAAAACCAGTACTTGTATTCTGAGATATAACCAGGGATGTTCTTTAATTCCTGAAAATCTCTAAATCCTATTCAACTGACACATACCCAGTTTCATTTCCACATGTAGGTCTCCCATTTTCACATATACCTCTTTAATATCAATTAGTCTGTGTGGGTTTTTTTTCCCATCACAATTAGATATAATCCTGGCTTGAAGACTGATTGTGGGGTCTAAAATGCACAGGCATTCACATTTTGCCATTTGTCCCTTTGTCTCTATTCTCAAAGCTATTTAGATAAATTCTGTTTTTTATACTCTATTCATGGCCCCGTTTCTGAGCCTATCTGCTCCTTAAAGTCTTCTTTGGACTCCAACAGAAATAGTTCTATTTTATAAACTCAGTGGTGATTTCGAATTGCACATGGCATGACACTTCCTAAATTGCTTTCTCTTACTTATTAAGCATCTACTCTACACTGCCAGGTTCTACATATGCAAAGATTTAAAAACAATAACCTCAGTCTTTAACCTAGAGAAGCTCCTAATACAATGAAAAGAAATTAGCACAGAAACATACATTTCGAAAAATTGTGAATGCTGCCTGTGTGTCTCTGTCTCCTGTCCTGTTGTGTGAAAATCTTGGGAGTGGGCCAAAAAGAGGCACCAGAAAACTCGCTCTCCCAGAAGCTCATTCTAGGGCGGGAACACCAAGGAACTGCTCCATAAAGTGAAAACCGGCTATAAGCAGTACTTTGCAGAAGCCAGGTCCCCTGTTTGTGATGTCATGCTGGGAAAATCTACGAAACTACGCCTGCCCAGTGGGGCCCAACTGTGAAAAATTGTGAGTGCTGCCTGTGTGTGTCTGTCTCCTGTCCTGTCACATGAAACTCTAGGGAGTGGGCCGAAAAGAGGCTCCAGAAGAGCACTTAGCTTCGCTTCGCTACTCGGCCATGGGCTCTTTCTAAGGAAAGAACACCATCGCAACAAGAAGAAAAAATCACACTAAGAACTATGCTGGATCACTGAAGCCTAGCACTTATCTCCGGACTGTCCTCTCTGCTGCGTGCTCAGGCCTAAGATTTGATCCTGTGAGAGGCTTCATCCACGGAGGACTCCCCTCCCTTGGAGGCAAGTCGACCCACCCAGAAAGGGAGGAGCCAGAGGAGTGTGGCTGCCTACATCATTTAGCCAATGAATACCACCACAACACGTAGAAAAACCCACAATACAAGTGTGACAATGGGGAAACAATGCAGGCCAGCATCAGACATAGCGAATGAAGATGACAATTCTGATGACCAGATAATGACCAACCAATCAACCTCTCAGATAAGGACTTTAGACAAGCAATATGGAAGATGCTCAAAGAACTCAAAGAAACCATGGATTGAGTTGAACAGAACACAAACAAGAACCAAGAAAATATGAAGACAGAAATCACAAAACTCCAAACTGAAATAACATGTCAACTAACAGGCCTGAAAAACTCAGTAATTGAAGTGAATGATAAAATGGATAAGCTCTGGGACAGGGTAACAGAAGCTGAGAATAGAATTGGTGCTGTGGAAGATGAGATAAATAACAATTCCATACAGTGGGAGAGATTGGAAAAAAACTTAAAGCAAATAAACAGACAATGGAAAAATAGTCAAAGAATGGGAACAGATAAAAATAGAAGTCTATGATAAGCTCAACAGAAACAACTTAAGAATCATTGGAGTCCCAGAGACCCAGGAAGAAAATTTCCAGGAAGAATCAACAGTCAAGAACATCATCAAAGAGAAATTTCCAGAATTAAAGAATATATGTGATCAAATCCTGCATGCTCGAAGAGTACCAATCAAGAGATCCCAGAAAAAATACCCCAAGACACATCCTAGTCACAATGACAAATCCCACAGATAGAGACAGAATTCTCTATCACAGATCAAAAGGGGAAATTACATTCAAGCAAGCATCCTTGAGATTTACAGCAGACCTGTCACCAGAAACACTCAAGGCCAAAAAGCAGTGGTGGGATATTGTGACAAGACTGAATAAAATTAATGCTTCACCTAGAATACTGTACCCAGCAAAGCTCACTTTCCAGTTTGATGGAAGAATACATGGTTGCACAGACAAAAAACAGCTCAGAAACTTTACAAACTCAAAACCAGTCTTACGAGAAAAACTGAAAGACCTAATTTAAGACAAGACTAACCAAAAGACACACCAAATTTCGATATAAAGATGTCAGGAGAGATGAAGTCATGAAATTTTCCTATACATGGATGTATTATGCTGAGTGAAATAAGTCAGAGAGAGAGAGAAAGATACAGAATGGTCTCACTCATCTATGAGTTTTAAGAAAAATGAAAGACATTCTTGCAATAATAACTTTCAGACACAAAAGAAAAAGAGCTGAAAGTTACAGCTCACCTCTTGAAGCTCACCACAAACAGGGATGAGTTTAGTTAGAGAAATAACTATGTTTTGAACTATCCTAATAAAGAGAATGTACGAGGGAAATAGAAAGCCTGTCTAGAGTACAGGCGGGGGTTAGGTGGGGAGGAGGGAGATTTGGGACATTGGTGATGGGAATGTTGCACTGGTGATGGGTGGTGTTCTTTACATGATTGAAACCTAAACACAATCATGTATGTAATGAAGTCATTTAAAAAAAAAAGAAACATGCATTTCTGTACAGAGCCTTCAAATCTAAAGATAGCAATAAATGGACTTGAGTACTAAAATTTTGTGTTGATGTAGGATCAGAACTTATGAACTGTCTCAATAAATAATTTTATGCTTCACAGAATAGGAGGAACTATTCACTATCAGATAAAGGGCTAACACCTAAGATATAGATATATTTACTGATAGAACTTAACAAGAAAAAAAATCTACCCATCAAAAATAGGGAGAAGAAATGAACAGACACTTCTTCAAAGATGAAATATAGATGGCAAAAAGGCACATAAAAATGTTCCGCATCACTAATCATAAGGGAGATGCAAATCAAAACAACAATGAGGTACCATCTCATACCACAGAGACTGGCTCACTTAAGAACAATCAGTGCTGGATGATATGTGGGGAGAGAGAAACTCTCATTCACTGCTGGTGAGAATGCGATCTAGGCCAGCCTTGATGGAAAACCATATGGAGATTCCTCAAAAAACTGGAAATTGAACTCCCATATTATCCAGCTATACCACTCCTAGAGATATACCCTAAAACAAAAAAGCACAATACAAAATGCCCTCTAAACGCCTATGTTCATTGTAGCTCTATTTATAATAGCCAGAATCTGGAGACAACTCAGATGCCCAACAAGAGATGAATGGCTAAAGAAACTATGGTACATATACACAATAGGGTACTATGCAACTTTCAGGAGAAATGAAGTAATGAAATTTTCCTATACATGGATGTACATGGAAACTATTATGCTAAGTGAAATAAATCAGAGGGGGAGAGATAGACACAGAATGGTCTCATACATCTGTAGATTTAAGAAAAATAAAAGACAGTATGATAATAATATCCAGAGACAATAGAGATGAGGGCTGAAAGGACCAGCCCATGATATGAAGCTTACCACAGATATTGGTGAGTGCAGTTAGAGAAATAAGTACACCAACAACTAGCATGATAATGGTAGTGAGTGAGAGAAATAAAATGCCTGTTTCAAAGACATAGGCACGGTGTGAGGGAGATGGGGGCATTGGTGGTGGGAAGGTTGCACTGGTAAAGGAGGTGTACTCTTATATGACTGAAACCCAACTACAAATATGTTGTAATCATGGTGCTTAAATAAATATATTAATTTAAAAAAGAATTTTGAATTTGAGGGACTCAACATTTACTTAAAATGATCATTTAAACAAAAAATCTGAAAGTATCTTTAGGATATGATCTTAGAAATGTTTTTGTTATGTAGACATGGACATAATGAATGTTTGTAAAGGCAAATGAAAATTATTTCCTTTTCACAATTAAGTACATTCTCAAACAACAGCTGATACAACCTATGAGTGACAGAAGACTAAATGCCTCTCTAAATGCAATTTAAACATATGTGCTGGATTTATCACTCAAACCTCAAACAAGTGCACAGCATCAAAGACTGCATTCAAATCATGCTGTGTCCAAATATTAATCTCTGGTTGGGCTTTCACTATGCCCATTAAAATTATTACTGCACTTATCTTTAAATGGGGGCAAAAGCACACTTCAATGAATGACAAAAATTAAATTGGAAAAATAGAGACATTGCTCAATCTGCAAGGAATTAAAGGATAAAATAGTTCTGATCAAGAATTTCTATAGGAGTACCATTGTTATTAGTTCTTTCTATTGTGCATGGTAAATCAAGAATAATTAACAGGTGCCACCTGTAAATACTTTCATAATTCAGTATTTGCTCCCACAGCCAATATTTTTAAAAGATAAAACCCTGATAAGCAGTATTAATCAGTGTTGGATTTTAAAGCTTTAAAAAAGAATTTAATGTCTAGGATCCTTTTTTATGAAAATCTGCTAATAAAAAAAAAATAAGCTGGCAGTGAAAAGACAGAATGAGGCCTAAATTTAAAAAAAGCCTGTTGGGTTACCATTTTTATTACTAATTTGCTTTGTTCATTTAGGGAATCAATTTGCTGCCATTAAAGGCTTAGGTTTCATATATTTTACAATTTACACATACTTCCTGATGTGAATGTGCTCTGAAGTTTGTAAAGAGTCCAAACAAGCTGCCTTCTAATGGTCCAATAGATGCCCATATTCTTAAAATGCATTTTCAAATAGAATGGAAATGCCAAGATACCCAACAATCTTGATAAAGTGGGACAAAACACTGAGTACTGTGAAATCTTTGTTCAGCAGTTAAATATATATTTATAGATCCTCCTACAATAAGCCAGCTATGAAATAATAGAAATTAAGAGAGGCCTTCCTAGCCTTGGCTATTTTCAACTAAATCTAAATCTAATTTTTCCTTAAGTTAGAGCAAACCTCAGAAGAGAAATTGAAATGCATTGATTTGGAAGAGGATGGATGACTATCCTTCTAAAACCCTTCAGGAAGGTGGAATGCTCCCAACTTTAGGGACAAAAGAGTTCTTACAGATCATGGTAAATCAATAACTCATAGACACCATGACAGTTACAGAATATCCTTAGTTAAGATGAAAAACAAATTGGGCATTGTGATCTTTGATCAATAGAGAGCTCACAAATCAACAGTGCAAACAAGATGAGAGAATCTTATTTCATCCTCAGTCACGAATTGAAGAGATACATCAGGCAGTGTTTTGAGGTTAAAAATTGCTCCCAGGATGGTATGCTTGCACACTATTGAGAAAGAAGGTCAGTGGAGACCAACTCACTGTGGGATTTGCAATGCAGAAAGGACAAGTGGGTGGAACGTAAAAGGGCACTCTACACAAATGTCAATTAATGTATTATTCTTCTACCAACTTCCCTGAGCAAGTGTTTTTGGTGACTTTGAAGCCTTTGTTCTTTGGGGTACAAAATGAAACCTCTTGCTTTAGCTTTTGATTAAATAATATTCAGAAGAAAACCTATCAATGTAGATGAAATCCTGCACATTAAAACTAGAGGACTTGACCCACCCTATTAATCCAACTCCTTTGAAATTTATAGCCAGCAGGTCCTTTTTTTCTTGTGCAAGTTAACTATAAAAAAATTCCATGTTGGGGGTAACACCTCATTTTCAAAACTGTGGAACCAGAATAATAACACAGTGGGTAGGTCAATTGCCTTGCATATGGGCAAGCAAGTTTTGATCCCCAGTACCTCAAACAACCACACAAGTTTGCCAGAATGATTCCTGAGTGCAGAGACAGAGGAATCCTTGAGTATGACACTCCTCAAAGTAAAATAAATTAAAAATAAACCTCAATACACTGAACCAGAGAAAACTAGTGAATGTAGTCATATAACTGAGTTTTTTCAGCATTATGACTCAATGTGCTCATATTATAGATGAGGGCACTAAACCACAGAAAGGTGTAATGACTCAATAGGATAACTAAAAAGGCAAATTTGGGACTCAGATGTCATTTGATTCTAAATTCCTTCCCTTTATGCAGCATACTGTAAATGGGTACTTCTATCCAAATTTGCTCATTCTAATTTTGAACTCACCCTATCCTCCCTCTTCTCACATTTCTCCTTAAGGCTACAAACCTGTCTTGTGTTTTGCCACTTGCACAGTGATCTATGTGCACTTCCTAGTTCTGGGACTCCTTCCCCTTTCAAAATCTACCACGTCTTTAGCATCATTACCCTAAATTCCTATTGCTTCTCAGAGCTGCCAATGAGATTTTTCAAATGCCATATAATCACTATCAGAATATTTTTCTACCTTGCTCCTTTTCTTAGATTATTCCCAAGATTATACTGCTGCTTCATGTGCCTAGTGTCTCAGAATGCTATAATAAAATACTACAATTGGAGGCCTAAGCAACAATAAATTTATGTATTACAGTTCTGAGGGTGGGAAAATGGAACTTCATGATCAGGCAGGCTGCAAGCATACTCAGTTCTTGGTATGGGCTTTCTTCCTAGCTTGCAGAGGCCTTCTTAGATTCTCACATGATGGGGACTTGACTTCCATGTCTAACTGGACATGACTTCCAGTATGAAAGTCTTACCCTCATGATGTCAATTATGTCTAAATCCTCCAAAAGATCTTGCCTCCAATGCCATCACATTAGACTTTAGGTCTTTACCATATACACTTTAAAATTACACCATCGTTTGTCCTATAACATCTAGCTAATATTTGAGTCCACAAGTTTTTGTGCCAAATTCTATCAATTTAATAGACATACCAATTCATGTACTCACTATACGAGGCCAGTGAGGAAGTAGAATTACTTTCTATTACCATTACAACCCTGCCCTACAGTTGGGGAACACAGAAGCACTGAGCTGTGAGAAACATGTTAGGACACTAATTATAGGTCTCATGACTTGAGAGGTCATACTCTCAATATTAGTTTCATCCTCTATTTCCCTGGTTCTGAAAAACACTTCAGTTAAAGTCAAGAACAAATAATTGCTCAGTGGTTGTAAAGAGAGAAATCAGTGAGACTCAGGGTCTACAGTCTCACAAAGAATCTATCTCACTTGTTAAAACTATAAGACACAGAGCAAATGGAAGGCCTAGAGTTTGAATAGGACTTTCAAGGAACCAAAGAAAGAGAGCATTGCTTTTCCAGGGAGGGAAATGCTAGACCTTTCAAGAAGTTTTCTTTTTTTTTTCTTTTTAAGTCACTTCTACCCAAAACAAAAAGTAATTTTGAAAGAATCTATTTCACTACAAAGACATGGTGACTGTCTTATTTTTCATCTATACTTCCATTTTATAAAGATCTCCAGTCATGCTAACATTGGTGGGGCATTTGAAATGTGTGAAACACTGGGAGTGATTGTGGGACCCGAATTGTAAGTCAACACTGATTGAGAGGGAAGGTAGTTTTTCAACTGATATGAAGTCTTTTACCATCTGAAAACTCAAGAATCTTAGAAGCACAAAGCAGAAGCATAAAGTAAGGTGGATTTATGAAATTGTGAACAATCAGTAGCGACTTCTGCCCTATAGCAGATAAAATAGGATGGAGCCTTTGTTAAAAATATTTTTAGAGTCTGCTATTTACAATGATGACAATGATGAAGATGATGATGAGTTCTGGAGTAGTTTACCTCCAGTGACTAGCAAGGTATTTGTGGATTTTAAAACACTGCAACCCCAACTCTGGATCTTGAATGAATAAATGTCTAATACGTTAGAATGTTTAAAATCTCACCTTGTTTGCCATTAGGCAACACTTCCATGTGGTAACACTTCTGTTCAAGACAGAAGACATTAATTAAATAATTAGCCTTGAGCTCAGATATGTAAACAAACACAGTTCATGAATTTGTTAATTGTTCTTCCCTGCTGTGGACAGGAGCTATTGTTAGTATCAGTAATAATAGCACTGGCTTTGATTTGAGAGCAAAGTGTGGGAAACAGAAGACAAAAAGGAGCTGATATAAAGAAGGCAATAAAAAGGAGCATAACACTGATTCTATGGCGACTCTATTCATTCAATCCTACAGAAGAGGACTAAGAATGGTCTTAGGAATGGATAAACCAAAAGTAACCTAGTCATGGGGCTTGAAGTGAAAGCATAGTGGGTAGGGCATTTGCCTTGAATGCAGGTTCAATCCTGAGTATTCCATATGATTCCCAGGGCCTTCCAGGAGTAATTTCTGAGTGGAGAGCAATAGTAACCCCTTAGTACACCAGTGTGGCCCAAAAACCATAGTAATAATAATATTGAAGAAGAAGAAAAGAAGAACCCAGACAATAAGTTGTCAAAATTTCACCAAACACTTAAATGCACTGATTTTTGCAAGACCTCCTGCTTCAGAAATTAAAATAGGTTAGATCATGTCCTTCAATAGTAGCACTCTTTGAAAAAGGTATCAATCAGAAGTCACTCCTCTCCTTTCCCCAATGGGAAGATTAGATCTCAACCAAAATGAAACTGCTGGGTGAGGCCAAGTTTTCCAATGTTCCTTGGGGGTACTTTTATAAATGAAGTATAAATCACAATTATCAGTAGGCATGTATATACTGGGCATGGAAGACATATGCCCATTGACAAAAGGTTTCCAGTAGGAAGTACAAGGATAACTAGAAAACCAACCAAAATACTTTACTGCAGTCTATGAATATGCCAATCACTTCTGAGCCCATAAAAATTTCATAAAATGTTGTAGCCATCTCCCCAAGCTTCTCATTTACATAAAAACCTAATGGTATTATACACTGTGCCATGTTCATGGTAACTGTTGATGGTTACCATCATGTTGAAGATAAATGTTGATGAACAAGAATCTTGCGATGTCCTGTTTTGGGCTAGTCTATGCTCTCTATCACTACAAGTCAGGGAAGAAGATGGGGAGAAGGATTCAAGTGAACCAAACTATGCCATAAGCCCCTGAGAAGAATGTTGGTTTTTATAAGAGCTCAGGAAATATTATATCAGAAAAGCCAAATTTTCATACCAAATTAAAATAAAATAGAGTTCATGGAGCAGATATGAAAACACAAATTCAGAAGCCAACTTTCCCATAAGACATTTTAAATTGAGGGCTGGGATGACAACGCAGCATAGGGTGATGCTTTGCATAAAGCCAACTCAGGTTGGCATCCCATATGGTTCCCTCAAGCACCAACTGGAGTAATTCCTGAATGTAGAGGCAGGAATAGCCCCTGAGTATCACAGGGTATGACCCAAAAACTAAAAGAAAAATGTTTTAAATGAAAAAAGACTTAAATTTGATCATTGCTGTTATTTTCAATTTTCTTCACAGTTGAAGGCCTGATTGGAATCCTGTTTCCTACAGGAAGTTGTCCAGGGTCATCACCTGCATGATATGCTTCCCCACATCCTGTGAACTCACAGCTGCCTAGGACCTGGATGATGAATGTGTCTGTCCTGGCTCTCCAGTCCAGACTGTGAGTTGCTGCAACTTCATATTCTTCCAATCCTGCCCCCCAGGACTGGTACGTGTCATCTCATACACAGCCACACAGCAGCAGATGCACCAAAACTTAAAAAAAAAAAGTAGTCTGTCAAAACAATTAAATCAGCAAATGACTTTCTTCTAATAGTCATAGAATCTGGGCATTTGCATGGTCTGACAGAGAATTTAAAGTTAAAACAACAAAATATCTAATGGGAAATGCTACAGGAAGAATCTTTTCTTTCAAGTCTTGGTGGTCAGTTCTTAAATCCCATTCAAAATGTGCAGCCAGGAACTAGAGAGATAGTACTGAGGGCAGGGTGCTTGCCTTGCATTCACTTACCTGGATTCAATCCCTAGTACTTCATAGAGTCCTCTGAGTCCACTAGAAGTGATCCCTGAGTACAAAGCCAGATGTAAGCCCTGAATTTCACTGAATCTGGAAAATTTAATAAATAATAAAATAAATATGTGTGGTCAGCTAACCTGCTTAGAAAGTCTTCCTCTTCACTTTCTATTATCAAAACTTCCTAACAATTCCAAATTCAATGAAGTGCACGTCCTTTAGCCTTCATGATAGTAGTGGTTGTCTGGCAACCTTGAAGGAATAACTGAATGGCTGAAGACACAGAGTGGTGAGAGATAGGAATTTCAAGTAGAATGAGTTTTTATCTCTGCCTCAAGAAGTACAAAAGTGCTCAGAGCATAAAATAAGATACAAATATAAAAAAATAATAATTTTAAAGGTAAGATAAGACTAAGTTGGGGAAAAAAGAATAATGTTGGACTGGGGATGTGGCTCTTTTGATGGAACACATGGCCTGAATGTGTGATCACAGGAACCAGCTCCACTATAACAAAAATACCATGTTGATTTACCTTGAGGCAGAGTGGATAGAATAGCCATCTAATGTACTGGCAAAGCTGGTGGGTACATGGAGGAGAAACAGGAGATAATGATGGAAAGAACAAGCACTATGGTAGTAGACATAGGGTAGCATATATAAAACAATGTTTTATATGATTATCTAAAATAATTAGTTTTAAAATACATAATGGAAAATAACACTGGGATATCACATGGATGTACAAGTACACACAATCAGTACAAGTAACATGTATTTTATGGCTAATATCAGTTGAGAGATTCTAAAAATCCGATTTAAATTTATAAGAAAGATTCTAAGGACTGTTGGGGGAAGAACCAAGAAGCAACTGAGTAATGAAGCAAATATCCATGCATCTGATGAGGCCAGGACAGTGAAGGCTTGGAAAACAAGAATTCGTAAGAGGCAGTCGTGTAAGTTTGATCTCAGTTCTGGTCCTAGGTCAGCTCCTTCCAAGATGGACAGTCTTATATGAATCATTGTCTACAAGAAGGAAAGCCACTGCTCATCTCAATAGGCATTTAGGTTACATGGGCTAATGTGTTTAGAATTGCCTGGCCAAATGTTTTGCATATGGCTGAGCCTAAAGAAAGATCCTAGGGTACATTAAAAAAAAAAAAACAACACAATATATTAAGGAAGTATATCAAGCAAGTAAACTATGAACTGCAACAATTCCTGATAAAATAAGAAGAGAATAAACATCAATCAATACAGTTCACTTTTTATGTCCCTCTAAAGCTGATGGAATGGAGAGATACTACAGTAAGCAGTCTGAGTGGCTTATATGTGGTTGACCCAGATTTGATCCCCAGTATCCCCTGTGATTCCCCAAGCACCAAGAGGACTAATTTCAGAGCAGTATCAGAAGTAACCACTAAGCATTGCCAGGTGTGGCCCCCAAATAAAAAACAAACAAACAAACAAAACACCTAACAAGTGTGAACTCAGTGGAAATTAGGATAAACTATTATCTAGGTTTGCTTGAAACTGAACTAGCTCCCAGAATCTGGGAGTATCTGCTCTAAAATCAGGAAAAATTCCAAGCAAACTACAAGGAATGGGCCACTTTTGAAGAGGAATAGAGGTTTCCTCTGTTCCAAGAACTCCAGGAAAATGACTGAACTGATACTACTAGCCTCTGTATAACTAAAGGGAGCTCTGAGTAAAAAAATTATATTTGAGCCACTAACACCCACCTATTTCTCTGCCTAGTCTTGGGATTCTGAACATTTTCTTTTGAAAGAAGATTTACTCACTTCAAAACTCAAATTTAAACAAAAGCCTGAACTTTGAATAGGAATCACAGCTTTCAGGTTCTGTTGGGTATAGGCAAACGCTGTTTTTCTCATTTTGAAGATGGATAAACTGAGCTCCATAGACAGGTTAAACAACTTGTTCAAATCAACGGCACAGCTGGAAATCAAACCCAGTTTCTTTACCTCCTGGTTCAGCATGTATTTTGGGATATAAAACATAGACTTCAAACAGTGCCTAAGTTCTATTTAACCTTAGTGGGGAATATTCCAATTAACATATCTACCCCTGGGGTGTTTCTCCCACTTGAAATCGTCTCCTTATTTTTGTAAAAGCGAAGATGCCACTTCTCCCAACCCTACTCTTTGCTTTTCCTTTACTAAAGCTGGAAAGCATCTCTGACTGCTTTGGCTTTCTGCTCAGTTCCACTCAAGAGAAACTTGAAATGTATTTCATTTTCTGTAACAGTTAGGAAAGGACTGTTCAGGGAGGGGGGAGATCAATCACTTTTGAAAAATGTGAGGTGTCCCATTATGGAATGATAAGTTCAGCTGCATAGCATATGCATTTTTTTTACTCCCTGAATAAATGGCAGAAGTCAGTTCCCCATAAATTCAAAATGTATATTAGAACATAAAATCATATTTTAAGTGGATTTCACATATTGCTTCTCTTCATCATTCTAAATACCAAAGATTAAGCTTGCCACTTGCTCTTGCAGTCCTTTCTGTGCACTGATTTTTTTTCTAACTTTTGTTTAATCAGATCTGAATAGTGGTTGGTGGCCCTTATTGCTCAGAACTAACGGAAAGAGGAAGGGACAAAATAAACCCATGCTCTGGAGATTGAGCAATAGTACAGTGGGTAGGACATTTTAATGACTTGCACATGGCCAATATGTGTTCCATCCTTGGCATCCCATTTGGTCCTATAAGCACCACCAGGAATAATTTCTGAGTGCTAATCCAACAGAGAGCTCTGAGCACCACTGACTGTGGCCAACAACAACAACAAAAAAATACACAAAGAAAAAAATTAACAAGCTCATCCTGTTCTTCCTATTCCAAATAATATTTATTTTCATTATAACTGGTTCTGTTTGCTTTCAAAATGGGGTACAGCTGATAAAAACACTTTTTACTAACTCAATTCTCCTTAGTGTCCATCTGGTTGCTAAAGTGATATAAAAACATTCTCTTTTGATGGCCCCTCATTCTGTCTTCAGGAAAACCCCATAATATCGATAATAACATGGTGGGTTTAAACCCCAATCCTGAGTTTAAATTCCAACTCTCTCTTCTTAGCTCTGCCCCTTGGTCAAGTCACTTGGCCTTTCTAAATTTCAGAAAGGTAGCAATCTCTTATTATCTATATTGTTCCCAGGAAAATAGCTGACATTTCACAATGGTGCCACAGTTTATGCTTAAGACCCACTTTTCAATGTCTTTAATCATTTGCAAATTTTTCTCCTTTTCACTGAGTGTCAAACTTTAACACCTTCTCATCACCCTTCCAAGGGTCGCCTTTTGGAATTCCTGTCGGGCCTCCTTCTTCTTATCCTCCAAACATTGCTGCACTATGGCCTTTCTCTCCTAGAAAATCTCTCTGGATCTTTAAATAAAAATCTCAAAAGTATAGTCTTTCAACATTGGCTTTTCCTCTGAATTCCTGGTTCATCTAGCCGCATACTGTCCCCTCTACTTTGAATGATTAATAGACATCAATCAAGCTGTAGAGTGTGACTCCAAATGCGTGAATGGGATCCTCAATAAATGGCAGGATGGAGCTCAAGAGGTAACTTAGACGTTAGGGGTTTATCCTCAAGGATCTGAGTTCAATCCCTGACACTGTATGGTCCCCTCAGCACCACCAATGTTGGCCCTGGGAATAGTCCCTAGCATTTCTAGATTCATGTGGCACCACTTCTCCTGGTTCAGGTGAACAGATATTACTGGTGACCCCTGGCTCCCGAAGAGCTGTTTGGGAGTTCCGCCCCCTCTAAATTAATTAATTGATTACGTACATGCTCTGACCTTGATTTTTGGGTTTGATCCTAAAGTCCTCAAATCAGCTTTAATTTTCACTTTCTTCACACCTTGAAATTATATCCCATGAATGAAATCCCAAAATCTGCCCTAGTCTTATCATATCTCTCCATTTTTGTCCCTACCATGTTAGATTTGGTGTTAATTTCTGACACACTCTATCCAGTCTCCCTTCTTGGATTTTGGGGAGGGGGTTTGACCACATCCACTGGTGCTTAGGGGTGGCTCTGCACTCAGGAATCACTCCTAGTGGTGCTGGAGGGATCATATGGGATACTCAGGATAAAACCAGGGTTGGCCACATGTAAATGCAAGAGGCCTACTCACTGTACTATTGTCCCAGCTCTGTTCCTTCTTCAATTTTTGTCCCCCATTCTTTACTCTACATGGATCTCTATTTTTTTTTTAATTTTTATTTTGATCATAGTGGTTTACATAGTGTTGACAATAATATTTTAGGTACATATTTACATAAAATCAGGGGGGATTCCCATCACCAAATTGTCCTCCCTACACCTCCGTTTCTGTCCTACCTCCCATTTCCTCTTCCCTCACCCCAGGTCGGCTAGAATATGTCGTCCCCTCTGTATCTAACCCACAACTTAGTAGTCTTGCACCTGTTTGGTCTTGATGCCTCCCTTACTTCCCCCTCTAACTGGAGGCAGGACTAGCTAGTTCAAGTTGCGTGGTTTTGTTTGAAAAAGAGAAAAGTAATAAACTGGGGTAAGGGTCTAATACACCGAAACTGGGCGGAATCCTTCTAGAGGCTCTCATCATCGATTTGAGAGATGGAGAAAAAGAAGGTGAAACACTCCACCAGTACCAAAAGAAGTGTCAAATATCCAGTGAGGGCTCGAGCTATATCGATAAGCACCACAAAAAAAAAAAAAACAGGCAAACAAACAAACAAAAAAAGCAAAACAAACAAAAAACAAACAAAAACAAACAAACAAAAAACACGCCATGGTCTTGAAATGAGAAACATGGCATAGCACATAACGAAAGAAAAGAAAGGAAGAGAAAATATAAGTATGATTGGGGACAATTTCAATACTCACTCCCAAACAGAGAAATCGACCAAAATAGATAGGTAAATAAAAATAATAATAACAATAATAAGGATCTCTATTTTCTAAGAGAAACTGACAGGAGATTGGGAGGCAGGAGTCCACAACAGTGTATTACTTATCAATTTCCAATTATCTGCCTTCCACTACTTGTTTCCCTTATCTGTAAAATAAATTCTTTACTTTTGATTTGATTTTGTCAATGTTCATCATGATCTAGGCCTTGCCTAGCTCTTTACTTTCCTTCCCCTCCACCCTGCTTACATTTATTACATTCTTCATTTCTTTGTTTCTTTAATAGTCCAGACCCATTTTTAACTTTTAGACCAGAATATTTTCCTTTATATTTATTATATGAATGATATCAGAATATATTCCGGGGCCGGGCGGTGGCGCTCGAGGTAAGGTGCCTGCCTTACCTGCGCTAGCCTAGGAGACGGACCGCGGTTCGATTCCCCGGAGTCCCATATGGTCCCCCAAGCCAGGAGCGACTTCTGAGCGCATAGCCAGGAGTAACCCCTGAGCGTCACCGGGTGTGGCCCAAAAACCAAAAAAAAAAAAAGAATATATTCCTTCATTGTTCAATAATAATTCCCCTAAAAAATCGCCTGCCTAAAATAGCCTCAGCATCTCATTCTCCTAATTCTGCTCTAAATCAGAGGTGTCAACATTTTCTTTAGTTTGTTTTGGGGGACCACACCTGGCAGTGCTCAGGGCTTAGTGTATTATCAAGGGACCATATGCATGCCCAAGGTGAAACCTAGGATAAGTGCATAAAAGGCAAACATCCTACCCAATCTGTATGTCTCCAGTCCCTAAATTATTATTTACTTAGTTTGTCATCTATTATTTTTCATCCTACAAATTCAATACGTGCAGGGACCTTATCTGGTTCACCATTCTATTCCCAGCATTAAGATACATGTTATGATTTTCATAAATATTGGCTGGAAAGTGGATGAATGAATGAATAGCAGACGTATGAAAATCTCCTTATTCCCTGAAATCATCCACATTATCTTGGTGAAAAAAGGCCTAAATAATGATATGCTAATTTGTCTGAAAAGAGGCATTGAAATGGTAGCTTAAGTTAATAAGCAGATAAATGAGTGTTCTGAGGAGACTGGCCACTTGTTTATTATTATAAGCCAATTCTAGCTGCCTACAATTGTTGTGGGACAGCTTGACTTGATGTAAGGAAAATATTTTTGATTTTGAAAATCATAAATAATTAAGAGAGGCAATAAAAAGAAGGTGCCTTCACTTGAAACCTAGAGCACTTGGCAACAATAGCCAATAATTTGCCTCAGATGCTTCAGCAACTTGTTTATATTCATTATTAATGAGTTATGACATACTCTACACAATATTTAATCCATTCTAAAATATATATTTTACCATTTCCCACAATCTCTGGTATAAGAATATATCTTTCAGCTCAGAGTGCATGATAGATAGCTGATATATTTTCTAAATGGTATATAAAATAATAGTACTTAATATATGGCACCTTAGATTCAATAAAGTATAGCAATTTATTATGAATCATATTCATTAAATGCTGGCTTTAGGAAAGCATTATAAATGTTATTTTATTAACTCTCACAATAAGCCTATAGATAGGTAACATTAGATGTATTTATAACTAAGAATATAAAGAACAGGGAGAATAATTTTTCTATGTCATACAGTATCTAAATGCAAAAGCCTAGAGTTTAATCTAGACTCAATAGAGATACATGAGTTTAATCTAGGCTCTTTAAATCTATAGGAGCCTAAAATATTCTTATAATTGTTCTCTTATATAATTATTAATTATCTAATTAAATTCACATCACAAACAAAACACATAGCAGGTATTCAATTCACGTTTGCCCTTCTTCTATCTTCCTTTATATATGCCCGAATGTAAAAGTATAAACCATACTTGGATTCTATGATTTATGTAAAACCTCTTAGAGGGCAAGCTTTGGCAGTCAGAGTCTGAGGTCTGGCTTTTTAAAAAAATCTGAGTCCATATCAAAGGCAGCAAGTTAGCTCAGAAATAAGTGGGACCATATAATGATCTGCCTGCAGAAGGACCACTCCCTGGTGAATAGGGGAAGTTAACCCAAGTGAAAAGCCAAATTAACTCCATGCCTCAGTCTTGACTCAGAGTAACACTAACAATATTAAACTTCAGAAGCATGTGGGTTGATTATACTAGACCCAGCATGGCGGGTAGAGCATTGTAGGAAATGCATCAACTGTCAGACTCAAATCCCAATTTACCATTTTAATCTCCTGAATCTCAGTCATCTAATCTCTAAATAAGGGGTGTTACTTCCACTTCAGGGGTGTGATAAGAATGTGTTTAGCACACAAAGATGTACTGAGTATATTCTGTGTGGAAAGGGGAGAGTGAGGAGAGGAAAATAAATATCCTCAACTTCTTTTGTTTTACATTTTAACAACTAGTACTGATGGAAGTGGAGTTGCTAATCTATTACTTGGTGATGCATAACACTATTATTAAAACTATCAATAATTAATCACATCAGATATTATAATTATTATTATTATCATTATTATTGAAACTGGTACCTAGTTGAAATTTGCACAAGAAAAATAAAAAGGACCAAAGTGTCTCCACTTTAGACAGTGCCCTATACCTGTTTTTTTTTTCTCCCAAAAACATCCTTTCTTAAAATTAGCATGTGTCTGTCTTCTCTTAATGCCATATGCAGCCCTAAAACACCTCTCAAAGAGAAGATGCCCAGGGTTGGAGCTATAGTACAGCAGGTAGGGCATTTGCCTTTACACAGCTGAACCATGTTCAATACCCAGAATCCTTGAGCACTCCAGGATTCCTGAGAGCAGGGCTAGGATTAATCCCTAAGCATAGATAGATGTGGTCCCAAAACAAAAACAGAAAAGAGAGAAGATGCTCTAGAATCTAGTTTCATCTTCCCTGCCTGTCTCCCACCCTGTATAGGTCCTATCATCTTACCATGATTATTTGTGTTTGGCTTGACATCACCATAATTTTGAACTTATCTTTATAAAGTTTTTTTTAATTTATTGTCTTTTCCCTAGTTCTTGTCTTTATAACCTAAATAGACCCCTGGTACATTTTTTGTAGAAACAAACATAAATAAGGAAGTACCTTATATTGTTGGCAGGGGAGGTGCAAAGAACCACACTTTATACAAATGCTTTGACTTCAAAGCTAAACTTGGGAATTTCCCAAGTCAAAAACTCAAAATGTTTGCCACCAGCAGCCAATGAAATACAGGTAATTTTCTCCCAGATCTTAGGATGACAAGTCATTCTACTTCATGGGGAGACATGAAAACTCATAAAGTCAATTATTTCTGATCAAAGGACACTAAAGACAACAAAATCAATGAAAGAATAGGAACCAGGATTGAGGAAGAATGTAGGCCTATTGGAGAACACATCAGCCAAGAAGGCACGCATGGAATCTAGGAGAAATTACTTCATAGAGTATGTAATTCTGGTGGCATTTCAAATCCAGGGTTCATTCAAACTATATTGTTTTAGGATTGTGAGAACTGGACTGACAAGGAAAAGGGGATTAAAAAAAAAAAAAAAACAAGAAATGTATTGAACATGTTACATACCTAACTGATGTCAGGTAAATTGGCTTAAAATAACATAGGATACAATACGATGCAACAAGAAAGAACTCCAGAGGCCACAGCTATTGACCTCCTTTAATATATTTATAAATGATGTAAATCAAAGAATGTACCCAATTCTCCAACTCTACTGAGCCAAACAAACTTCCCAGGATACTAATTTTGGAGCTGATTGAATGAAAGGGCAGGAGAAGTCCACAAAGCTATCTGATTGCTCAGAAAAGTAGAAAAGCATGGGCTTTTGTAGTATAAAGGAAACAATATTGAAATATGAAACCAGTATCTTTGCCATCACCCCACTCTGCCCCCCCAGCACACACACACCACACACACACACACACACACACGACCCCTACACACACACACACACACACACACACATTCAGCTCAACTAGAGGAGAAAATAGAAAGGTTTATAAATGGCAAGACACTCCTATGTATTCAGTTTGGTCCCTGAATCCCTAGAACTAGAAAAAGTTGAGCTCCTAAGCTACTTTTGTGAAATGGAAGGGGGGAGGAGGAGAAGGTCAGCTAGTAGTAGTGCCTTCTACTGTATTTTTCAAGGTACTGCCATGGGCTTATACGAGAGAAGGAAATGATAGAACTAACTATCTTATTGCCAGCCTTTTTTCTCTCATTTCCTGAGACCTAAGCAGCCATCGGGCTGTTAAGCCAAGAATAGCATCATGATGTTGGGATGACCACAGAGATGGGGGCTAACCTTTAGCCTGACAAAAACAGTCAGTACCGAAAGCCTTTTGTAAGAGAAACACATTCGGGAAAATTTAAACTCTCCTACCTCCCTCCACTATTGCCATGCAATACCTGCACAGCTAAGAATTTTTCCTTTGTTGCATGATCTAAAATAAACATTTGACAAGCTTGATATTGCTGGGCTTTCATATTCTACCACTTTGTCACGGGAGCTCAGCGGTGACACTGTTTGTGGTCTAATTTCTTAACTTCAAGAGATTCCCTAGACAGAAACCTGAAACTTAAACAACAGCAGGAGAGGAGAAAAAGCAAAGCCATTTCATCAGGAAGGGGCTTTTGAGAATCTCTGGCTCTGTCAAATGTTTTCCTCCTAATGCCAAAAGAACCAGGTGTTCACTGTGAAGGTCGCTAAGGAAGGCCTTGGTAGAAAACAGGAAGGGACATTTTTTTGTTTATTTTGAGTTTTTATTTGTGAGTTTAGGAGAGCGATACTCTATGGTTCTCAGGGCTTAGACTCCTGGGCTCTGTGCTCAAGGGATCACTCCTAGTGGGGCTCTGGGGACCATATAGGTAGCTGTGAGATCAAATCCAGGTCAGTTGTTTTGCAAGTCAAGCACCTAACTCACTGGGTTATCTTGCAGGTCCAAGGGAGGACATTTTTAATTGGAGGCACCACACCAGACTTTGCAACATCCCCAACTAATGTGAAATGGACCCAGATATTCTTATTTGGTTAGGAGGAAAAGCAGTAACAGGAAAGGCAAGGGTATGAGTTCTCCAACTATCTAGCCAGTTGATTGCAAAGTTTAACTAGTAACTAACTATGGGTAGTGCAGGATGTGGGGACTGTAGTGTTAAGAACAGAAGAACAAATATGATGAAATAGCCCAGTCACCTTTTCTGAGAGAATCTAAAGCACCAGGTTCTTCGTCGTTACCTTTACAAAAAGGACCATTCACTGACGTAACATTTATGAGTTTCTCAGGGCCTTCTTAACTCTAGCCAGTCCATCACTAAGAATGTCCCACAACACAACTTTAGTCCCATCATGACTTCCTAGCTCAGATCTAAACAACAGGGGGTCCCAGCCTTGAAGGAAGGGTGCGTTGGAGATCAATCTGGGCTTACCCCATAAGAGATGTGTGCCTCACCACTTACCCCTGAGCCTCCATTTTCAACCCTGGAGGAATGATGCTTGACCACATCTATTCAATCCAGAGGATTTAGTGAGATACCATAAAAGGATTATTAGAGAGAAAAATGGGTGCCTATCAAGCAGCAAATTATAAGTCAGCACAACACGGGAGCTTTTATTTAGTTAGGGATAAAATATGAGGGGATATGTAGGGGGGTGAGGTATTTTGTGAAGGTTCAGGGATGGCAAACTCAGTGTCACAGGAAGTGATGGTTTGGGCAGGCAGCAGTTCATTCACGAAATGCCCACCACTACATTGGACGTTTGGAGACAAAAGGTGAGCAAAAGGAATCTGACCCACTCATGCAGCTTCATTTTAATGAAAAGAAATGAGTCTTTGAAGTCAGGCTCCTGTGTATGAAACCCACCTCAGCCTCACTTTGGTCTATGGGAAAGTGATTCAAACTCACCAAAGCTGTTCCCTTTCCCTTTAAAATGAGGTGGAATCTTAGCTAGCTCAGAGAGTTCTTGCAAAAATTAAGTGTGATGCAGATAGAAAGATCATTTTCAATTGGAGCAGGCACTAATGGAATAGGGACTTAGTGTTTTATTAAAGTTTTTTCTACTATTTTTGTTTTTTTTTTTCTAACTGTAATGATATTGTGGAGGAAAAAAAAGAGCAAGTTTTGTTGTTTACCATCTCCCTCCCTAAATATGTAATATACTTGTTTGGTTTGGTACCACCCCCAGAACTGCTCAAAGCTTACTTCTGGCTCTTCACTTCTTGTGGAACTCAGGGGACTGTATATGCTGTTAAGGATTGAACCCATGTCTGCAGCATGCAAAGCAAGTGCCCTACTCACTGTACCATTTCCCTGGTCCCTGAAAAATAATATGTTCCAAACATGTGCCATATTTGTGTTTTGTGGGATGAGTCTCAGATCCTTTGCGTAACTGTTTATTTCTCCTTTGAAAAATAAAGGATTTAATGATTTGAATGCTTCCTTCTCCCCAATGATCAACAACAATGCCGATTTGTATGTGTTTCTACTAAATTATGTGCCACATGAGATAAAAGTATTTGTTTGAAAAACAGCCACTTCCAAAAATAAGAGAGTTTATCAATTCCAATCATTCTACTCCAAAATTAGTTGTCAAGTTTCAATGGCTGAAATGAATTTAACAACATAAAGTCTTCGGCACCAGGGCTGCATGACTAATGCGACCTTTGTGGAGCAGCCCTCAGTCTGAAGCCCTGTTGGGGTTCACCAATTCCGTTCAAGATATCAGCACTTTTGTGTTCTAATAGAGGTCTATTAACAACACTTGACTGACACTAGATGGGGTCAAACTAAGCATCAATTTTAAAAAAAATATGCTGACCTTCACTCAAAAATTAAGAGCAGGTTGTCCCATACTCACCAAAGGAAAAGCAGAGATAATTATCATGGCCTTATGAAAGCAAGGCTCTTTGATGAATAGATGACAATTTACCCACTGCCTAAAAAAAAAATGCCAGCGAATACATGAAGCTGCTGTAGTAAAACTGATATTCATAAGTTCTCATTAGGGTCAACTGGAAGTCAAGCAGATAGCCAGATCATGTCCCTGATTCCAACTTCTAGCACAAAGCAGTAATACGTGCTTTAGCCATTTAGAAACAAATTTGATTTTGAGCTCCGCCTGGCTCTCATTAAGTTAGCACTCTGTTAGGCTGTGTTTAAGATGAACAGCCCATGGAGCTTTTCCCAGACCAATGAGAAGGCCTCCTCCCCCATCGAAATTCCATGTCTATTCATTTAAATAACATAGTTTTCAGGCCGGCTGGCTTGGCCACATCTCTGCCTTGCCTCCCCTTGGTCATTGTAGCCTTAGACTGGTTTGCTCCAACAAAATGAAATCTGCTTGAACAAAATCATTCTCATTTTCAAAAGGACTCTCTCGTCCTTGTGTGCCTAGTACAACAGGCCAACTTCTCTTCTTTGCCTGTTTATTCCTCTCCCCCTCTCTCTAACCTTAGCTTTTAATTAAAAGGAAAGACAAATCCGCTGAGTTAAACAGGTGAGGCAGTGAGCAAAGCTCCATGCACTGGAGACAGGCAGTGACAGAGTTGGCGCTGAGAGCTATTGCAGTGGCGGGGTGGGTGGTTCATGAGGTTAGAGGCATGGGGGGGACCCTTTCTCTGGGTGAGGTTACATTTTATAATTCCAATAAAAAGCACAGCAGCACCCGCCAAATGTGTCTCCCTTCATGCTGAGTATGGTTCGCCGCCTCTTCTATATCAGTTTAATAGCCCACAGTTGGGGGTGATTCCATTGGGTTGCCAGGCCAGGGAAGCAGTCCAGAAACTGATATATTTTAGTTGAGTCTTCTGTCCTCCAAACTTTGTATCCTCAGGGTGTCCTCTCTCTCTCTCTCTCTCTCTCATCTCCCTCATCTCTCTCTCTCTCATCTCTCGTCTCTCTCATCTCTCATTCATCTCTCGCTCTCTGTCTCTCTCTGTCTCTCTCTGTCTCTCTCTCTGCTCTGTCCTCTCTCTCTCTCACATACACACACACAGACAAACACACAAACACACACATGCAAGTGACATACCACCTAGTTGAGTTTACCCAAGGACATCACACTAAAGGGTTTGGTTATTGGATCCTATTGTACCCTTTCAAACCAGTTGCCTTGGAGAATCTGTTATAGAATCTCTGAGCGCTCTACCACATAACACATATTGCATAGCCTCAGAGCTTGCAGTTAGCAGAACATGGGGAAAGTATGATTTATGCTTTGTTTGTTTCCTGGTGCACAAGTTGAATGGTAAATAAACCTTCTGGCTATACTCATTTGGAAATCCCAGTATTTCTATAAAGAAGGAAGGGTGGCTAGCAGATTGGGGGATGAGCGTTGAGAACAGCTCAAAGGGAACCATTTCCACATAGCAAGTTAACACATTCCTTGAGTGTGGGAGGGGAGCCTGCTGAAGGAAAGGGCTCAAAATCCCTCCAACTTGCTCTGACTCAACTACGAGGAGTAGACTAATTGTCTCATGAATAGGAGCCCACATACAGTTATCCTTCTGAAAAATGCTTAAAACAAATAAACTTTAGATGGCAAGGAAAACAAAGCAAAATATTACAAGTGCTTTTTTTAATATAGAAAGTTCTAATCGACATAAAATAAATTCTAACGTTAAAAAATAACTCATATTTTTCATTTTTAAGAAATGACCAAGATGCTTTTTTAAGAACTACTGTCTTGAAATGCATAAAAATGTGTTCAAAACAAAAATTAAACAAGGACAAGGCACTCTAAAATATTAGGGATATTATAAAAGAAAATGAGTCTTTATATGGACTTTTCGATTCATAAGGTAAACAGGATACCAATCTGCGTTTACTATCCAGAGTAAACAGGCTCATAGGTGAAGTGACTTGCTCAAATAATACACAGAAATTACCCAGTGAAGAGCAGGTTAGTGCCTCAAATAGCAATTTCATATTCATAGCCCATTCTAACCATATCATAAATTTTTCTTTTCAAAAATAATCAGACCAAGGGAAATTTCTCAGGACAACCAAAGGCAATAATAGCCTCCAAATAATGAATATTCCTTGAACCTACTTTCAGTTTCTAATATCAATCAAAAAAAAAATCCTTACAGAAATATCTGTTTCTTAAACTGGGATAAGAAATACACAATAAAGGGACCAGAGTGATAGCACCAGTGAGGATGGGACATCTGTGTTACATATGGCCTACCCCAGGACCAACTTGGGAATTGAGCTGGGTTTGATCCCAGCATCAAAGGATCCCCTGAGCCTGTCAGTGAGATACTTCTTGAAAGGGGAGGGAGGGAGGGAGGATGGATGGTCGAGGGGATGGAGGGAGGTAGGGAGGGGAGGGAGGGAGGGAGGGAGGGAGGGGGGAAAGGAGTGGAGGGAGGGAGGAAGGAGAGAAAGAAGGGAGGGAAGGGAAGTAAGGGAGGATAGGGAAGAGGGAGGGAGGGGCAGGAAGGAGGGAGGAAAAAGAAAGACACAAAATGCCCCTAGAGGTATCTTGCAATACAAAATGAACGAAAATGCTTGAAAACATACACGATTATGGGAATGTTTCAAAGGAACACTGAAACTAGCTGAAAGATGTCCTAATTGCCAAACCTCAGGTAACATAGTAGCAAAAGATGAGTAAAGAATAAATCTTGAGTTTATGCATGTAAACCTACATGATTTGAATAAATAAATAATGGAGAGAACATGTCTCCCCACAGCCAATTTCCAAATAATTTCTCTCCATATACTCAAAAAGGGCAGCTTGTCATTCCACGTATTCAGGATGACTGAGTTGTGAGTTTCCTCCCAAAGTGTTGTACAGTCAATAAAAAAAAAAAGGAAAAGATAAAAAATAACGGTGCAATAGGAAAAACTGGCAAATATCACTCCAGCCAGAAAATTAAATTCAGCATTAATATGGCTGAATCATGATGCCAGTACAGTAGATCAGGTCTGCATGCAGGCTGACCCGATTTGATCCTCTGCCTTGCAAGCACTGAGCCAGAGTATGATTCTCAAAACTACATACGGCACCCCAAATACCATCAAGAATGATCTACTAAGTGTGCCCCCGTCCAAAAGAAAGAGGAAACCCTTGAAACTGTAACAGGCAAAAAAGAACCTATTAGACAAGGAAGCTATCATAATATGGTGTTGTACTCTGGGCATAATTCTAGAACAGAAAGGGGACATGAGACAAAAGTCCATAGAAAACCTTAATAAAGTTTGTAATTAATAGTAAATTATTAAGATTGCTTCATTTAGTTATAACAAACGTGCATCTTAACCTGTGAATGCAAGGGAATGCGGTGGAAGATATATGAGAATTCTGTTGCTTCCTTGGCAAAATTTTTCCTGTAAATCTGAAACTGATCTAAAATTAAATGACTAAAAAAGAAAGGGCACTCTCAGACAGGAAACTATACACAGAACCCATAACACATTTTAGTATGAACAAAGGGCAGGTTTCGTTTTGGGTAAACAAGGGAACTGAGCTGTGGATTCCTATATATTGGGCCCTGTCGGCAAACCCAGATTCTTTTACCATCTACATTTTTTTACAGTGAGTATTTAAAAATTATAAGATCATACATAATCTGTGGGCCATCATTCCACACCACTAGAGCAAGCTAGTTAAAAGACCAGAGGCAACAGCTGCGGTTTTTAAAAGGAAAAAAATTAAACATTTAAAAAAAGCTTTAGAAAAAAGAAAAATGTGTGGGCAGGGTGGTACCACCTGTTGCTCTCTGTAATCCAGCCCCAACAATCCGCTATGGGAGTGGTGTTGAAGGGTGAAAAATCAGTTTACTCACAGTTGGGGAAAGTAAGAGGTAACAACTTCTGCATGAGTGTGTTCTCTACCCAGTGTGAAAGAGATCCTAGAACTGCAACAACTTTTAAATGCCTTGGGTATGGGTGAGCAATCCATGTGGGTAATAAGTGAGCATTAATATACTAGTAAAGTAACCTTATTTAGAGGCCTCGTCACATAACAAAATTATTTTCCCCTCCGCCTAGATACCCAGAGGTGGATATAATCTATGAAGGGGCAGGAGCAGGGAAGAATTACTGATTTTAAAATTGAGGCTCAATTGCAATGGCATTGGGCATGGAAGGGGGCCCAAGTATAACTCAATTCGAAGATTGAGATGTTGTGATTTTCGCTTCTGAGATGCAGTCCACTTAGTAGATGCCCACTGGCAAATGCCAGAGCAGTCTCTCATCAGCTCACTGACAAAGTGGAGGTCCTCTGGCTTGATATAGGTCCTATTTGGTACAAAACAGCCATATTTCTCCTCCGGAGAGTCATGGTGCTATCTTGGTTTTAATTGGGCCCTGAAATTCTAATGTAGCAAACGATCATTTGCACCTAATTCATCACCTAGATAGGATCCCTGCCATGTGTTCTTTGGCCTCTCTTTGGGACAACCTCATCACTTTCCATGGCAAACCCAAAGGTCATCATTGTCCTGGTTGAATTCCATTTCTCAGACATCATCTTACTCCTTCAGTTAGAACCACTTCTCTTATAATTGTTTGTCACTCCAACATTCCTGCCCCCAAGATCTTGCCATACACTTTCACCTCTCTTTGGAATTCCCTTCTGCTCTCTATTCAAATGACTTGTTTCATCTCCTTATTAGTGAAGTTTTCATTGGATATTTTATTTTATGCTATTCCCTTTCCATCTGCAACACTATCCTCTTTCAGCACTTAATTTTTTACTCTATAGTATGTGTCACCATCAAATGTACTATATATTTTCCCAATTAATGTTTTATTGTCCTTGTCTCTCCTCTCAAGGGTGTAGGCTCTATGAGGTTAGGATTCTATATTATTCATTGTTATGCCCTGGTACTCATAACTTTGGTTGACACATGTCCCCAAACTCATATAAATTCATGAATGAATGCCTTCCTAACACTCAAATAAAATGTTCAATTTGATGAGCAGGTCATGTTTATGGAAACCTTAGACACCACCCCTATAAAAAAGATAAGTCATGATATGAGTGTGTATGTGTATGTGTATATATGACACTTGTGGTATTGTAAATTTTTACCAACATGTCTTTTTAAGACTGACTCTTGGTATTGAAAACATCACTTTACATATTAAAAGTGTTGATAAGGATGTGGATTATTTTTGTGTGTTTTATGGACATTCATAAGCATAAGTGAAGTTTGTCATTTATCTCTGTACTCCTTTCTTCTACACAGAGCTTTACTCACTGATTTCACTAAAAGTCCACACAAAGATCTATATACAAAAAGTCATAGCAGTATCAGAATCAAAAAGTAGAATACAGAGGGGCTGGAAAGACAGCAGATAATTTCTTGCCTTGCATGCAGCCAACCTAAGTTCCATCCCCAGCATCTCATATGGTCCTTTAAGCCTGTCATGAGTGATCCCTGAATGCAGAGCCTCCAAATCACAGGCTTATATTGTCTCCCAAAACAAGATAATATAAAATGAAAAATACCCATAGAAAATTCATATGATGGAAAATTATTCCTCAATTAAAATTGATCAAAATATTATGTCAGATGAAAGAAGCAAAAGGGAAAAAGTACATGTTTCCTTACTAAAAAGTATAAAAAGATAAATTTACAAAGACCTTAAATAAATGAATAATTGCCTGGCCTGAGGACAAGAACAAAGATAATACCCAAAGACAAAATAAACAAAGAATTGGTTTTCAGTAGGAAGCCTACCATACAGTTCTTTAAGTGAAAAAATGTGTTGGGACTGAAGTGATAGTACAGCAGTAGGGCATTTTCCTTATATGCAGAAGACCCAGGACAGACCAGGGTTCAATCCCTGGCATCTCATATGGTCCCCTGAGCCTGCCAGGACTGATTTCTAAGTGCAGAGTCAGAAGTAACCCTTGAGTGTCACTGGGTGTGACCCAAAAATAAACAAACAAAACAAAGTATTCAAGAAGCACCCAAGAACTAGCTTACCTGAGTACAAATTCTGAATCAAAATAAAATCGAGGGAATTAATGTTCCAATAATAGTCCTCTATCTACAAGGGCATAGACTACCTCCAATATTATCAAAGGGAAAAAATATTGGCACTGAACTCAGGCCTCTCCTTAAGCTATACTACAGTAACACTGGAGAGCACTGAAACATGGAGTTTCAAAGTAGCCCCTGATTTTCTGGGTGGTTCCCAATTGGAAAAAAAATAAAATAGATTAATTCCCTTCTATGGAGTTTTTAAAAGCTGAAGCCCCAAAGAAAAGGAAGTGATTCAGCCAGCATTTGTTCAATCTTCAAAACCTTACTGAGAATCTATTTGGTTCAATCATTTGCTAGATGTCAGGGACACACAGCATTCTCTGAAACAAACCCCCAAAACTTCAGATGCTGTCGCTCAAACCTCAGTGAGATCAAAAAGAAAAGCCCAAGACCTCTCTCCCTATAAGCAAGATTTTCTGAGAACTACGCCAAAGGAGACTCAGGTAAGTACACACATCTTTCTCTCCTCAGGAATGTGCTTATGGGTTAAACATAAAAGAAGAGTGCAAGTGGGGTGTTTTGTATGTCATTTCCTGCCTCCCTTGAAAGGCTCAGACCATCTGAGTTTGTGCTTCACTGTCAGTCTCTTCCTTCTAGGCAGACAGTTCATCTATTGAAATCAATAAGTAGGAAATCAATAAAATGCAAAGATGGCACTTTGCCCTTGCTGGTTTAGACTCTTCCTTCAATCCTGAAAACACTGCAGCGTTTTTCTATAGTATCCTTCTTGGTGACTTAAAATCTTCTGTGTTGATACCATCTTAATTTCCTATGTGCTGAATAAAAAGGTTTTTTTTGTCGTTTACTCAAGGAAGGTGAGTCTTCACAAGTCCAGGGACCCTGTGTCTTTTCAGTCACCCACAATTTCCTGTGCATGGTACCTTAGTACCTTCAAGCTGTCCTATCAATCCAATGGAAGAGACTAGATGATGTGAATATTATCTGGTGGTTGTGTTGTAGCTGCTGTGGTGACAAATTCTCCATCTTTGGAGGCATTCAGTCAGAGGGTTTATGCTGTGTCAGGAAATAGAATGTGAGAATTCTGACATTATTCTGGAGTTGTCTAAAATGACCTTTAAAGCCACTTCTAATTCTGAGATTCTGTTATATTCAAAATGCAGGTGATGGACCTATAAGATATTATAAAGCAAAAAATGCAGTGGCTAGTATTGGGCTAGACAAGGCAGTCTCATCACAGAAATTTTCATAACAGTGAGAAGGAGGTAAGTTGTCAAAGATTAGACAAAGTGGACTGGCAGAAATAGACCCTAAGTATGCAAATATTGATGAGGGTTCACATAGCCAAACGAAAAGCTTGAAACATTAGGTTGGGTTGTAAGGAGACTGGCAGAGAACAAAGGTTGAAAGTTTGAGCTTCCATTTTGCTGCTCTCTTTGCTATGTTATACAACCTTTTTCAAAATATCAGCCTCCACATTGTAAAATGGGGGAATAATTCTCAGGATGCAGATCTTAGCAGTAGAGGAAAATCTGTGTGAGGTTACTCACAACACAACCAAACCAAAAAAAAAAGTGGAAGTAGCATTTCAAAGAGTTTTCATGAAGATTCTAGAAGATTCCATGTGAAAATTAGGGCCATCTCTGATACATATGAAGTTTTTCCAAAATTGTGACTCCTATGGGGGACCAAAGAGATAGCACAGCAGTAAGGCCTTGCATGCAGCCCAACTGGGAGGGACCCGGTTCAATTCCTGGCATCCCAGATGGTCCCCCAGCCTGCCAGGGCTGAGTGATTTCTGAGTGCACAGCCAGGAGTAGCCCCTGAGTACCACTGGGTATGGCCCCAAAACTAATACATAAATAAATAAGTAAATAAATAAAGCTTAAAATGTGTGGTTCCTATTATATTTATAAACTTTCCAACAGTAAGAACTAGGACCCACTAAATTAAATAGAACAACTACTTTCACTAATAACTATGCATTAGTTATATATACCTCGTTATATAAATAACTATATTAATAACATTTCTTAATTTTTTACAGTCAACATGCTAAGGAATGACCAGGTATTCCACAATAAGACTTGAGGGGTACAATCCCATACAAAAATTACCAGCCTCGGGGCCAGCATGGTGGCGCTAGAGGTAAGGTGTCTGCCTTGCCAGCGTTAGCCTAGGACGGACTGCGGTTCGATCCCCCGGCGTCCCATATGGTCCCTCAAGCCAGGAGCGACTTCTGAGCCCATAGCCAGGAGTAACCCCTGAGCATTACCAGGTGTGGCCCAAACCGCCCCCCCCCCAAAAAAAAATTACTAGCCTGGCAAGATCCTACTCCTTGGGTTTTTCTTATGTACCTGAGATGATGCAGGAAGAGGAGACCCTTCGAAGACTCATTTCATCATCATTCCCAAGCATCATACAACCAACACTGAAAGTGCACAGAAGGGCTGTGTCAGCTCGAAGAGGGCTAGGCAGATCTGTCACTTTGATTTCTCTCTCTTTGGGGAATCTTGATCCAGGATTGATTTTCATTTGAAGTTTATCTGTGTGCCGTGCAATTTGGAATTATGCAAAGAGAAAAAAATTATTCCTCCAAAGAAATTTCATCAGCCCGGATGCAGTGAGAAGTCACATTTTCACACACCTGAATCAGCACATAACTAGCCATGATGAGAAATTATATTGCTGACCATGGAAATCAAGAGCTACATGAATTGAATGGACTAATAACAAAATCATGTATTTGATTCAACTTTCTAGATTATATCTCCACCAACACCCCATTAAAAAAATATCTCATCAAATAACACTTCTTTTTTTTTTTTTTGGTTTTGGGTCACATCTGGCAGCGGGGCTCAGTGTTTACTCCTGGCTCCCTGCTCAGACACAGGACCCATATGGGATGCTGGGATTCGAACCACCATTGGTCCTGGGTTGGTCACTTGCAAGGCAAATGCCCTACCACTGCACTATCTCTCTGGCCCTCAAATAACTCTTCTGAAGCTTTTTTATCTTCACTTCTGTTTTCAGCCAAGTTTCCTCATAAATGTCATTTGTGTTGTCTATTAAAAATATGATCCCAGGATTCTCTTCTAAACAATTTGTTAGCAACTTGAGTCAAATTTTACGGAATTTATTTTAGAAAACATTCCAGTTCAATAATGAAAGCAAACAACTTCAAAGAAGTTTGTGCCTAACTATTTATTGTTGATTGGGTTTCTTTATGTTCCCCAGTCTTACTGAGATTTATGATTGCATAGCTTCATGGTATTCAACAGGGCTTAGTTTCTTAAGAAGCAGTTGTGAGGACTGGCATATGTCAAAAAATAATTCTCTAAATAGGTATAGTCTTAATTCCCCCAACTTTTGTGTGATTAAGTAATAGTCCTTCCCATCATAAAAATACAAAATCCCAGAAAATAATGGACTTGCTCCATAAATGTCAGAACTGGGGTCTCTAACCTACCTCTCTGCTGTACATGACCTTTTTCTATGATCTCATGTTTGCCTCCATATCTAAATCACTCCTCTATCAACAGCTTTGAGATGGATGATCCAAGAAGACATATGGGACTAGTCAGAGGATCTTCCCAGACTCATTGTGACATATCTTTCATAACAGCAGAGAGCAGCTGCATTTCAAATGGGATGTCATTGGCCGGAGAAATGGCACCCTGCCCAATGCATGGCCTCTTTAGACATCCTGTGAAAATGCCCTAAGAATGCTCTTGCAAAGTGTTTATTTTATCTGGTAATACTAAATACAAATATTGTCTCCCTGGAATCTTGTAGCTCAGGGCCTATGTACAACTTTAGAAAAGTAACTACTGCCTCCACACAGTTCCCTACAGAGGCTTCACTATATATATCATTAGTTCACGAGTTGCACTGTTGGGTAAAAATGCCATTAGAAAACATATCATTTACCCAATAGACTGAAATGGATCCCAAGGAGCTATTCCAGTCTATCAGGTAATTATAGGGGAAACCCTGTATTATTTACTGGAGAAAATGGAATACCACCCTGGGAGGCATGAAGGTCCATCCCTGCTCTCCGTGATAAAGAGATGATCCCATTTGGTGATAACAACCATTGCCTTTACTTTTATTTCTGGGACTTAAAAAAAAATCCCTTTGTTGCTTTTCTTATATTTTATATATAGTTAATGCCTTCAGGTCAAACATAAATAATAATATGCCCCAATTTTATTTTAATCTGATTTATAGCTTTACTTAGCAGTAGAGAGTCTAAAATTACACTTGGGTTTCATTTATTTCATCACTTCACTAATGACCACTTAAACAGGTAGCGTATGGAGTCCTCACATCTTTTTTTTTTTTGGGCCACACCCGTTTGACGCTCAGGGGTTACTCCTGGCTATGCGCTCAGAAATCGCCCCTGGCTTGGGGGGACCATATGGGACGCCGAGGGATCGAACCGCGGTCCTTCCTTGGCTAGCGCTTGCAAGGCAGACACCTTACCTCCAGCGCCACCTACCCGGCCCCGAGTCCTCACATCTTGAAGTCTCAGATTATAGCAAATCTAAGGCTAAACTGACCCATACTCAAATGCAACCGGGCTTTGTATTCCATCTAGAAACACACATGAAATTAGTAATATGAACTTAGTTTTTACTCTGGCCATATCAGATCTTAAGGATTCAAGGTCTAACAGGGGTCCTCAAACATTTTAAACAGGGGGCCAGTTCTCTGTCCCTTAGACCATTGGAGGGTCTGACTATAGTAAAAACAAAACTTATGAACGAATTCTTATGCACACTGCATATATCTTATTTTGTAATGAAGAAACAAAACAGATACAAATACAATATGTGGCCCGCGGGCCATAGTTTGAGGACCACTGGTAGAACATTCCCTACTTCCCAAAAAGCTGGGAAGTAAACTGGGCGATGGCTCTGCCACTCTCCCTAAATTCCAGAGAAATGAAATAAGCTTGCATTGCCTAAGATGCTTCCCTTCTTCCCACCCTCACATCCTCAAAGCCCGTCACTATTATTCACTACTTTGACTCACCTCTAGAATAGGACTAATATAGAATAGAATGATATTTTCAGTGAACGATTCTTTTTCCTGTTTTCTACGTGCCTAAACCACATTATTGCATGACCTTTACTTCTTGAGCTTATAAGGTCTTGAGACATTACTAAAAAAGTAAAATGATGGGGTACAGAGCATAAAACCAGAATCATCATGGAATGCAGAGTTGAATAAAGGAGAGAAATGAGATGAGGTCCAAAATGTAAGTGAATCTTAAGAAGTACAACATAGAGAAACAGAAAGTAACTTGGTGCTAGAAAACCTAAAGATTACAAGACAGAATCTATTTAGACACTTTAAAATCTATTTCTTGAAACAAGGAAAGTAGCTCAAATATCTGGAGCACAGACTTACCAGGCAGGAGTTCTAGGTTCAAACCCCAATACCAAATGTTATCCAAGTTCTAATAATAATAATAATAATTCCTGAACCAGAGTTAGGAATACTTCAAGATGTGGCCCTCAAAATTTATATTTCCATATATTCAACCTATGTCCAAAATTTTGTGTTGGAAAAGCTTCTAAATGTCATGGGGAAAACTACCACATTTTAGCTAAGAATGCACAGTCCTTCTCAGAAAATAGTACAGACATATCTCAGATAAATAAAATAATAATAAAAATTTACAATTTTAGTATTAATTTAGAAAAATACATTGTAGAGTTACAAATGAAACGAGGGATTATAGCCAAAGTAAACACCTCAGTCTATTGGTAAGATGTTCTCATCTTTCTCCATTCTCTCCTGAAGTCAATTTAAACTCCTCATGATTTTTTATAGTGAATCTTGAAACTTAAGGTTTTTAATTCTCTGATGCATCCATGCCAGATGGAAGGGCCTATAAAGACTGATTTCAAGGGTATCATCAGGTTATCAAACTATTCCTCTACTTTTTACTCAGTGCCTGGTAAGATTCCAGACATTCTCAGAGGTGACAGGCGTACAAGTGACAAAACCCAGCTATTCTATCTTTAAGGAGTTTACTGTCTAAAGAAGAGGACCAATGGGAAAACAGGCCATTTTTAATTATATCTCGGATGTCTTATGCTAGAAGTAGGTAATGAGTGAATTGCCACTTAAATGTGATAATTCAGATTCTATATCCAGGAAATAATCTGCAATTTTGAAGGTTACACTGTAAGGGAATTTACTTATCTTTATATGACATACAGATAATTTTATAGAAGTATACTCTTACAAACAGCATGGGGGAAAATATCACGACTGCAAACATCCTTAGAGGAATGTTTTCCTGTGTCTTTAATTAATTATGTGAGATGTGAAGACTTTCAATACAATAGAACCAGAGAAATGATTTATAGAACTGGGCTTACAAAAGACATGGGTGATTGGGAAAGGACCCACTATGGTGGAAGAAAGTTGACACTCTTTTTGAGTGTTGGTATTGTATTGGAACATTATGTAAATGAAAACTTATCATTAACAATATTGTAAATCACAGTACTTCAATACTTTAAGTTTAAAAGGTAACTTTGATGAATATTACATAGATGAGACACAACTATTCTTCAAAATATACAGTCCTTCATTAATTCATGTCATTCATTCATATTTGTTTTAACATTTATTTATCTAGAATTTGTTGTTTGCCACGCATTGATATTTAACTAAAATTCAGACCATATCTTCCAGAGTCATACAGTCTAATTCCAGAAACAGAAAAATTATAAGTATTTTTATGAGCGGGAATGCTTGCTATTATGATAGCTATACTTATTGGAAACAATACCTGTAAGGAGTAAGAGTCACAAGTTCTAAATGGTATTCTGTTATGAGTTTTTTAAATATCATTATTCAATTAGCATAATAAACATGAGATGGTACAGCAAAGACAAAGCAAACAGCAAACTCAATCTCCTGTAAGAATGAAGTCTTGGGCCCGGAGAGATAGCATAGCGGCGTTTGCCTTGCAAGCAGCTGATCCAGGACCAAAGGTGGTTGGTTCGAATCCCGGTGTCCCATATGATCCCCCGTGCCTGCCAGGAGCTATTTCTGAGCAGACAGCCAGGAGTAACCCCAGAGCACCGCTGGGTGTGGCCCAAAAACCAAAAAAAAAAAAAAAAAAAAAAAAAAAAAAAGAATGGTCTTTTATTATTATTATTATTCTTACTCTGACATTATAGAACATTGCAGCATATTCTATAAACTTACTTCAGCAGTTAACCCAAGTGGGAAGGACATTTGAATATTTCTTGGGAAAAATTGTTCATTTCTACCTGCTAATGTGCAATCTAAAAATGACCATTTATATGCACAATCATTTACCTGATGCATAATACTTAACTCGAAAATTATCACTAAGAGGTATTGCCAGTGCCAGCATTCGAGCACAGGTTTTTTGGTGCAAATGCTAAAGCATTTCAACAGATAATGAAGCACTCAACAAAGTGCCCTTTGTTAGACAATAAAAATAAATGATTTCAAAAGCCATCAACTGGTGATGAACAAATACATTTTATAGAGAAGTAGTTAGAGATTTGGGGGTAAGCTCATATTTCACTACAATAGGTTTGTTTTGTCTTTTGGTTTGTTTCTTTTTTTTAATCATAACCTACTCAGTATTCTTCACCTAAGGCTTATTTCCAATTTTTTCAATTAATACTAAAAAGAACCACTCTCATTTATATATTCCTTCTTTGTGCTAGAACTGGACTTAACAGTTTACAGCCATATTCCTGCTGGTGCTTTATCCTCCTTAGGAGACAAGTTCTGTTAAGATTTCCTATTCTAAGTATCAAGAGACCCAAACTACAATCTAAACACAAAATGGACCTGTTACACTGGTAGACCAGGTGGCTAAGGGAGGATATAGAAGGATCCTTGGTGGAGGGAGGTCAACACTGGTTGTGGGAATGACCCTAATTCACTGTCACTTTATGCCTGAACTACAACTATAAAGAGCATATTAATAAAAAAAAAAGATTTCCTATTCTAGAGGAATTGCAGAGGCAACACAAACTATTCCCCCCTTTTTTTGAGCTTTTTTTTTATTTTTATTGTGGTCAAAGTGAATTATAAATCTTTCACAGTAATATTTAAGGCACATAGTGACAATGAATGAGGGGCATTCCCACCACCAGTGTTGTCCTCCCTCCACCCCTGTTCCAATCATGCATCCTACATCTCCCTCTTTACCCTATAATGGTGTGCAACTATTTTCCCCACCCTTGTGCAACTTGCTGTAGATTGGGTATTGATTCTTTTGTCGTTGACTTTGGATTTGGTATTCAAGTCTGATCATTTTTATTTCCACCAAATGAACACACAACTGTCTGGCCTTGGTACCATCCATTTATCCCCCTCCAATTATGAGACTGATCAAGGTGATTCCAGTAATTTGGTTGTAGTGGAGATATAAGAATAATATGGAAGAAGAAAAGAGAAAAAAGAGAAAAAAACTAGGAGTACATTTATCCGTTTAGAAGAAGAAAGAAAATAAAGAAGAAAAGGGTAACAAAACAAAATAAGACAAAAATAAGGGAGTAACAACAAAAGTACAAAAAGAATTAACCAAAAACCAAAACCATCAGCTATGAAAAAAACAAAACAAAACAAACAAACAAACAAAAAACCAGACCAGCAACTTTTTCAAAAGGGGTTGTTTCTTCTCTTCCTCCTTCTCCTCCTCCTCCTTCTTTTTTCCTCTCTCCTTCCCCCTTTCCTTCTTCTTCTTTTTAACCATACCCCTTTAAAAATATATGTTGCTTTCAAAGTGTTTTACATGGCTTCTTGGCACACTCTGAACTGAGGGGTTGGCATATTACTACTTTTATACACCAAACATGTCATAACCTACAGAAGTGTGGGGACCTGTCCAAGGTAACCTATTTGCCAACTAGTTGTAATCTATTGCAAAAGCAAAAAATGGCCACTGATTTCTTTCTCATGATGCCTTTCCTTTGCAACATAACCACACTTCTAACCAGGATATAGGGTCTTTTTATCCTGAATCTAAACTGGCCTTGAGAATGGCACTAAACAGTCCAGTATAGCAGATGTAGTAAAGCACCAATTCTGAGGTACACGATATCTTGCACTTTTTTTTTCCTTTTTAAATAAGAACTTTGCCATGCCAAGAGACCAAGTCCATCAAAGCCTAATAGCTAATGAGGTACCAGTTATTCAAACAACCTCCTCTCCCCTCCAAAATCTCAAAAGCCTACCTATCTAAACATCAGCTCCTTGAAAATAGAAGCATGAATGCAAGTAGGATAGAGCCAAGTTGCAGAAACACAAAATTGATAGTTAAAACAAAAATTATTAATTTTATAAATAATCTTTCACAGAATCATTATGAGATACACAATGACAAAGTTATTCATGATTGAGTTTCAATCGTAATCACGTCCAACATCCTTCACCAATGCACATTTCCTGCCACCAATGTCCCCATTTTCCCTCTTGCCCTTCCCCCTGCCTGCCTTTATAACTGATATTTTTCTCCTCTTTCTATCTTTCTCTATATATATATCTGTCTCTCCCCCTCTCTCTCTCTCTTTCATCCTTTTTTCCTTTGAGGAACTGTGGTTTGGAATGCTATTACCAAAGAGGTATTGTACATATTACTTTATCTTCTTTCAGCACCCAGTTCTTGTCAAGAGTTATCATTTCCGACTACTACTGTTATAGTGACCACTTCTGTGTCCTGACTGCACTCCCTCACTTTTCGTGGCAAGTATTATGCTGAGCAAAATGAGTCAAAAAGAGAGGGATAGACATGTACTCATGGGCCCGGAGAGATAGCACAGCGGTGTTTGCCTTGCAAGCAGCCGATCCAGGACCAAAGGTGGTTGGTTCGAATTCCGGTGTCCCATATGGTCCCCCGTGCCTGTCAGGAGCAATTTCTGAGCAGACAGCCAGGAGTAACCCCTGAGCACCGCCGGGTGTGCCCCCCCCCCAAAAAAAAAGACATGTACTCATTTGTGGGATATTAAAAAAAAAGATAGTATGGTCGTAATGTAAAAGACAATTATTTAATTAATAAAAGACAATAGAGATGATGGCCAGAAAGACCAGTCCACATTAAGATGTGCCACAAATAATTATAATTTTATCCTCTATAGCAAGTGCTGACTGCTAGAGTGGCATCTATAAAAGTAAAGCTCAAATATTCAAGGCTCTCTATTGCTGTTATTTGCTACAGAAAATCAGAATTGCTTTCTAATTTAAAAATTGAAAGTGTAGCTTAAGAAAGTTTAAAGATATACTAAAAAAAGAAAAGCATGAAATCATTTGACTTAAACTATGAGTTGGCGTTAATTATTCTTGTAATTCATTACCAGATTCTACCCAGTATTCCAGCAAGGAGTGATATTTATCTAGGAATGACTATTGTCTTTCTCCTCTATCTATAGTTCCTCCATTGTGTAATGAAGGAATGAATTTACTGTGACTCTCCCTAAATTGAGCTCTGAAAATATAATGAGCATGAAAAAAGCTTTTACATAAATATGCATTTACATATATATCATTACATTTTATTTAACAGTGTCATCTTTACCTTTCCGCAAACTACCAGTATTGTTAATTGCTGAATATTTTTCTTTACATGAAATCCAAACAAACTCATATTTTGACATTAACTAATGCTAAGTGATAACCTTGAGAAGACTTTTTTAAAAATTAATTATATTTACAAACAATATGATAAAGAACATATATATTTTTCTAGGTAACACTGAAAAATCATCTCCTATCACCTGAGAAACATTAAAGTACCCAAATTACAAATTTTTTACCTTTGAGTATCATCTCAAAGAAAAGGGCGGCTTCCATGCCTTTAAGAGGCCAAAGGAAAGAATGATGGAACCAGCAAGTCTATTGGTCATTTACTTGAGAAATGCTCTGGCAGCTAAAAAAAAAAAAATAGATGAAAACTTCTAGCCCTGGGCCCAACAAATAGACATCATTTCATTGCCCCTATTGAGTTTCTGACTCTTTTTAGCCTTCCTGATCTAAATAAGCAATTGAAATAAGGCTGGCAAACATCAGCAGGCCCTCAATGGCCTTGAACCTGTGAAACTATTCATTTCCATCCATGTAGAGTAGAAGATAGATGTGTAAAAGTGTTCAATTATCCCCTAGGCCCCACACTATTTTTGAATACTTTTTATCCTTAGCATAAGCCTTCAAGAAGAAGCATTTAAAACCATAGTTGCTGTGTCACTTATAAAATGGAGACTGCTATTTAGAAAATAAACATCTCTCTGGGACAAAGAAGTTTGCCTCTTTTAAATAGATAGATACTATGTAGTTCACAATCTATCAGATTGTGGAATTTTTATTTGCCTCTTTAATTATTTCCCCCCCAATTATATCAAGTAAATTTCATACACAAATTAAAACTATTTTGTAGGAGCAATGCCCAGTGGTACTGGAGATGGGGGAAGAAGTAGCACAGACCTTCAAAGGATCAAAACAGGGTTTACAAAACACATGGAAGGCATGTACTTTCCTACTGTAGCCATGATTCTCAACCCAATAGCAAAACTATCTCCATGTGTGTTTTATTCATATTCCACATAGGAATAAAGCATCCAGTTAATGTGAGAAATAATATCCTAACCAAAACTATAAGGACAGGAGAGTCCCCTGGGCAAATTAGTTTAGGTCCTTTAGAATGAACCAGGCAAACAAAACTGCACCCAGGAATAAAAAAGACTAGATAACAGAACGAGCAAAACAGTTCTGCTCCCTGAACAGAACAGTACAAAACAGTTTAGGTCTTTGAAATTATTTCAAAAAACAACATAAGCAAGAATAGAACAATAAACTATGAAACACCCTCTACTCTTCATGTATTTATTGAATGCTGATAGATTCATGGCACTGACTGACACTAACTGACCTTCAAGTCTCTGTCAACTTACATAAGGGTTCACAGGTAGGGAAACAGGGTGGAGGAACGATATGCTATGGAATAAATGGCCCTGTGAGCCCAACCCAATGATAGCCCAACCCAATGATTGGTGACCCTACAACTTGAATGTCCCTTGTGTGTTTGTTTACATCTGTATCTCTCTCTGTCTCATGCTCTGAAATTGACCCCTGCTAAAGAGAGATCAAATGTGTTCATCTGATTGGCTTTCAACAAGTTGGTACAACATTTAATGAGATAAATAATGGGTGAAAGAAGCTATAGAAACCAATAAAAAATGCCTAACTGCGTTGCTGTTATTCCCAATCTTGTTAAGAGATGACAATCAAATCAATCTAACAATCAAGAGGAACACAGATCTACTATATGCTAGGAATCATATAGGAAACAAGACAGACACTGTCTGATTTTCAGTGGGGCAGGAGTAACATAAAAAGCATAGACTCAGGGACCAGAATGTTAACTCAGAGGTAGGGAGTTTGCCTTGCACACATACAGCTGACCTGGGTTCAATCCCCGACATCCCATATGGTCTCTCAAGCCTGCCAGGGGTGATTTCTGAGGGTAGAGCCATCACTGAATGTGACCCACAAACAAAACAAAACAAAACAATAAAAAGTACAGACTCAAAGAAACAGCATATGTGACTTCAGCCTAGAGAAGTGCTAAGAGGACAATAAAATGTCTTATGTGATACCTTTCTATAGTAATGCCTCCAAGTGGAAGTAATGCAGAAAGGGCCAAATGGAAATGAGAATAAAATGATATGTTACATGCAAAGCTATTGTCAAATTGGCTTGCATGAAGAAATAGACTTTCTCACTAGTAATAATACCAACCACACAAATGTTTTTTTTTCTTAACAGCTACTGAGTGCCAGGTACCAATGTAGGCACTTTTCATCTACCTATTAAGTCCACTGTCAGGAATCCTTATACCATTTGACACATGAAGATACTGAAGCATAGGGTACACAGTACTTTGCCTACCATCACATTAGTTACATGCTAATAAGACCCAGATTCTGGGCTAGGCTCCTTGGTTTCTTAACCTAATTCTTCACTACAATGTCTTCAAGTACTAACATTCACCTTGATGACCTTGTTATCTATATCAGGAACATCTGATCTTGAAAAGGATCTGCTTGCAATAAAAAGAAAAAATGCAAGAAGAAACTTGGAGTCTCACTTGGCAGAAATGTGTTTTAATGAAATGCTACAGCAGTCAAGTTTCTTAGAAAATAACCAGTTGAAAGTTGAAGAAATTATATCAAACTCCATGCATACAAAGCTTGGCGTGAAGATACTTGCTGACCAAAAAACATAACTACCTGCTGAATCGTCTTTCCTCTGTTTCTAAGATAGTACTTTTTGATATCTTGTGTCCAACTTTCTCAGTTAGATTTCCACCCTTTGCAAAAACTGGGTGAAAGGCAATATAGAAGCCTAATGTTAAACTAACTCGAATTGATGAGATTAAAATCTAGAAGAATAAGGGAACATATAAAACGAATACCAGCAACAATAATATTAGCTAGCAATGGTTTGGTACTGTTCTAAGTATCTCACTTACAGTCTTGTCTTTTTTTATTTAATCCCAAATTTGAGAATTAAGAAATTAATTTCTTCAGGAGAGTATGCAAATATACTAAAAAAATTCTGTTTTCTGAAGAGACAACAGATGGCCCAATGGTAAGTGTTGGATTACATTTTTCTTTTCTTTGTTTAATTTGGGAAGTGGGGAAGAAACCAATAATGCTGGGGAGGACCCTGATGTGCTTGTAAGGGAATCCGAGGCTCATGTTTACAAGGCATATTCTCAATCCTTTGAGCAATCTCCCAATCCCTGAATTCTATTTTTCTTTCTTATCTCCATGGGTCTCTTATGAGCACTAAAATAAACACCAAAGAGGCATCTGATCAACCAGTCCTTACTAGACTGATGAATCCAGACCTGGTGTTGTAGGAGGCGTCCTTGTTTTGCAACAACTAAACCCCTCCAGTCAACAAGGGCAGAAAGGGAACTTCTCTAGGGCCTAGCTGAGTGCCCCAAACCAGATAGAGTCTCAGTGAATTCCTGCTGGTTGATTCATGCCATCCCCCCTGCTGGGATAGATGAAAGGAACTGTACCACCTGAGTTCCTTGCCTCCATCACCATCTCCTATTTGCTTTTTTTCTGTCCTTCAGAACCCACTTTTTTAAAATATCTTTATTTAAGCACCATGATTACAAACATGTTGTAGTTAGGTTTCGGTCCTAAAAAGAACACCCCCTTCACCAGTGCAACATTCCCACCACCTAAAACTCATTTGATGCAATAAAAATAAATAAGTGCTTTATCTTGGTCTAGTTTAGAGATTATTACAACTTTAGTTGTAATAATTTTAATCAGTTTCTGAAATCATGGAATAAGTTTCCCCAGACGAGAAGAGAGAGGAGGAAGAGAAGGAATGAAAGAGATGGAAAAAGAACAGAAAAAACAAACAGAAGCAGGGAAAAAATGAATCCATGGGGAGAGAGCAAAAAGGACGCCTGCCCTGTCTCGGTGAGACTAGAAGCTGATCCCAGGGCATTGTGTTCTGAGAGAAGCCTGTTCACAGCCTAACAGGTGTGGAGGCTTAATTATTATTTTAACAGAGTGTTCAAGAAAAGTACAGACACTGATCTATACAATTACTCTCCTCAAATACAGACATTTGCCTCTGTTTTCACACATATAAAATGAAATCATCAGATGTACCAAATGTTGACATTTTCCCTCCTGAAATACCAGATATTTCCTTTAACTTGGGTAATTATGTCCTTCACCACCCTCAAAAGAAAAAGAAGAAGAAAGAAAGACAGAAAGAAAAAACATTCAGGCTGTCACAATGTAATACCAAAATCATTCAAATTCTTCAGTCATGTACCTGAGGAAACCAAGTGGTGGATAATTAGCTCATCTTAAAAGTGAAGACTGAATCCAACTTAAATTTACAAAGCAAACCACATCTTGGAGTTCCTCAAGAGTGAAGCATAGCCATAAAATGCTCAGAACAGTTTATCTCTGAATTGGCGGTTTTCTTTCTGATGTCATTCCACCAAAATGCAGCCCTGGACTCTCTCTACTCAGTGGTCACACTACAGCTGTTTCTCCAACTGCTCAATCCATGAGGCAAGATAGAGCACAACCCGCTTCCAGAGAGTAGGATCTCTCAGGCTGAATGAGATAGTACAGCAGGGAGGGCTTTTGCCTTACACTGGTGACCCAGGTTCAAGTCCCAGAATCCACATGGTGTCCCAAGCTCCTCTGGGGGTGATCCCTTGAGTGCATAGCCAGGTCTGGCTTTTCAGAGGGGTGATTTATCACATGTTTAGAGTTGAAGAAAACTGAATTGCTTAAAGTGAGACTATGACCTTTCCATGGACTTTTGGTGTTTTCACCTCTTTTCTCTTTTAACATTATAAATACATTAAGTGCATGAAGAATCAACTCTGGACCAGATTCTATTTCCAGATATTTGGGGGAAAGGAAAGACAACCTTAGACTAATCTCTGGTTCCTCATGTCCAGGAAATTCAATTTAAACGTTCATGAATTCATGGCACGTTGATGCCTCTGCCGAACATGTCGATAATTAAACTGTGTGCAGATTGGAGGTTTGATTCCTAAATGAGACAGAGAGGGGGAAAGAAAAGACAAAGGAGAGAAATAGAGCCGTGGAGATGAGAGAGAAGCACAGAAAGACACAGAAGCATGTGCAGAGCCAAAGTTTCAGAATGCAGAGAGGGCCCTTCTAAAAACCATTAAGTTAGTATCCTGCCACCTCAGCATAAGTATCTGGACTAAGAATAATTCTGCCTGTCACCTGCCTCAGCTGTGCCACATGCAGCCTGATCGCCCAGTTATTACAATCAGGGACACTTCTGTGTCTGACCACCTGGGTTCAGATTCCCAGTTAGCCACCTGCATGGGTCAGGTGTGTATGAAGGACCTTGGTTGACTATAAAAGGCACCTACCAAGCAGGATTTATGTGCTGGATAAATGTGTGTAAACACAGATAAAGGTTACAGGGTAAAAGGGCTCAATAAACCTCCCTGTTCTTCACACCTCAGAACCACATTACAGTCTCTGAGGTAGGTTGCAAAGAGGATGACAGCCCATTCGAGTTAGTGAGAGCATGCACTCCTTTAAGTGGGAGCAAATTGCTCTTTTTCACCTGATCAGGGCCACACCTCATCAGAACCTTGGCAGATCTGCCAAGGAAAGGCAGCAACTAATTGCAGTGAAAACCTGAGTACCTGCTGTGACCACCGGAGCTGCTACTGCCTATTCAGCTCTAAGCATTTATTTGTATAAGATCTTGGTGTGCTTTTTCATAAAATATACTTGCATTTGTGGCCAAACACAGACAATTCTTAGTTTTTATATATTTAGTTCAATGGGTTTAACCAGAGGCAGACCTAACTCTTGTTCTGCCAATGATGACTCCATGTAGTCCCCTACCAATGCCCTGACTTTGTCATCAAGGTATTTCACCAGGCAGCATGATCCTTTACACCATTATCAAGAGTCCTCTCTCAAAAACACATACTCTGTATTTTGTTTCTGCAAGAAACATCCACTTCCTGCTAGGTTAGAGGGGACAGGAATGAGTTGATTCAATAAACAAATCCTCACTAACCTGGTAGCTTGCTAAGGAAGGTCTTTCTTGAGTAGTTCCATACTGTAACCCAATAAAAATGACCCAAATTTTAGGAGATGTATGAGTCATGAACATCTGGATCATCTTCTATAGACCAGTATTTATTAAAATATTATTCAGGGGCCAAGTGGTCTCAGTTGCATTGAGTGGGAAAATATGTCAGAACTAAATATACAAGCCAAAGTCAATGACAATAGAATCAAGAGACCCAAACCATAACAAGCTAAACACAATATGGACCTGTTACACTGGTATACCAGGGGGCTAAGAGTGGAGGTATGGGATGCATGCTGGGAACTGGTGGATAGAGGTCAACACTGGTGGTGGGAATGTCACTATATACCTGAAATACAACTGAAAAACCGTGTAATTCACAGTGGTCTCAATAAAATAATTTAAAAACAAAAACAAAAGCCAAAAAAAATTACAATGTGTATACCAAGCAGCAGTTATGAAAACAAATGCCTCGTAAGTTATCTAATGAAAGCAATAAAAGGCATTTACCTCATTATTCCCTTAACCCTTAAAAACTCTCCATTTCTACTTCTTTGCAAGACCTATTTATTACACATTAGGTTTTATTCATCTCACTTTAAAAGCATGAACATTCGTCTCAAAGAGATGAATCAACTTGCTTTTAGACAGTTAAAATCCAAAGGCAAGATTCAACTATAGTTCTTCCTAGTCTGGTCTCTTTCTACACTCATAACTCATTCCCCTAAAATAAAACTACAGCCTGTGACCCATCCTAATTCTTTTCTCAAGTTCAGTCTGTTCCCTTCTGCTAGTGGCAAGTTGTCCAGAGCTGGTGCACTTTCAAATGGAAAATAATTAGTGAAGAGCAACCCAATACAAAGAGGAGGAAGACCCTACATGTGGTTCCCAAATTTTATCTCCTCTAACAGAAAACCTCAGGATGAAAGAATAACTGTCCTTTGACTCATGCTCATAGTGAACAGAGAGCAGTTCACAACACTAAGCTATGACAATATCAACACATTGAAAAACCACATGATCCCATAACTATGCATGAAAAATTGAGATGCCTTTATCTGAGAAGAAATTATCATTTATATCATAGCTTAAACATTAAAAGTAACGTCAAGCTAGACATTTCTTATACCTTATCTCTGACCTTCCATGAAAGGGAAGTATGATCTTTTACCAAAAAAAGTAAACTGAGGCTCAAGAAAGTGACTTGCAAGGGATTAGATGGCTAGTAGCAAATTCTGGATTTATGCCTGGGTCTGGCTCACATTCAAGCCTATGCTTTTTCCATTATACGATAATGTCTCGACTTTGCATGCTTTCTGAACTCCATTTGTTGTGATTTTCAGCGGCATGGATGGATTGCACACTTGGAAATCCACCAAAAGCAGATCTTACATCTTTAGCAAGCTATGTAAACACCCGGCCAAATTCCAACCATCTTTTTAACAAGAGAACTCTCCAGCCTGAGTAATGGGGCTTTCAAAAAAAAAAAAAAAGTAAGAAAGAAAGGAAATAAAAAGGAGAAAGGCAGAAAGTAATTCCACCTCACAGAGGAGGCCTGTGTGAATTAGATGGATGTGGGTGGCCAAAGTCGGCACAGATATAATCACAGCCCACCAAGAGAACAATGAGATCATAAGTCCAACTTCTAAAGAAAGCCATTCATTCATTCAACAATTATTTCTGAGTGCTTTATTTGAACACAGCAAAGCACTGTGGGGGTGACAAAGGAGTAAACAGCTCGGTCCCAACAGCAGAAAGTATACAACACTTCCATACAGAGATCTTCGAGAGAGACAAATGTACAACTGAACAGAAGAACATTAAATTTTCAGGCACATCTAGCTGAACCCCACCCTTTTGTTGTCTCTATCTTGCACATTTGATCCATGACCCAATGAGAGTATTCCTTCTTTATATTTGCTGTTTTTTTCTTCAGTTTTCTTTCCTGCTTTCAGCTCTACTTTCTTACCTCTTAGAGGAATATGCTGTGAAGTGGGAAAAACTCTGTCCAAAAGGCAAAAGGGTTGTACTGTCCCAACTCTGCAGTCTTTTAGTTGAATGATCTTGGACCAGATTTTAAGTTTCTCTTAGCCCCCACCCTCTCATCAGGAAAGGAAATGTAACCAACCCTATTGTTTCCATGAGCAATAATGGAGAGAAGAATAGGTGAAAGACCTTTTGAAATTGCAAGTGGCTTGAAAAATTGATATTTGCCACCAATGCTAAAATGTATTAAACTGTTGTGTTGATGGTTAATATTTAGCTAAGCTAAAAACCCTGCCAAAACCCTGACCATTATTCTTGTTGGCTTTCTTGGGCAAAGGCTGGCTTAACAGAAGAGATATAACAAGACAAAGCATACTACTTTGTGAATTCTTCCCCAAAAGGACAGCATTGTAAGTCTGCCATGAATAAAGAGTGTAAATTATATTCAGCATGATATAAGTAATGACATATCAATTAACTGTGTCAACAAGGTCTAAAAATATGCAAATTACTGTACTTCAATTAGAAAATCTACATCCTTAGAGAATATTGTAAATCAGGAAATTTGGGAGACATTAAGAGTAATCAGTGAAGGAAAGCATGTACTTTTTGCCGTATCCTATTTTTATACATACATAATGAAATAATTATAGCTACACTGTATTTATGCCTCGGCAAAAATATTAAAATCTTAAGATCTTTACAATGATAAGTTAAATCTGTATTATGTTTTCAGACAACATTAATTATAAGAAAAAGAAATCTATTATCATTCAATATAAGTAAGTTGAAACTAATTTGGACATGTAAATTAGAAATGCTGTTTTTCTCAGCCCCAGAACATCAGAAAGGAGAAGGCAAGAGGCAATATCTAGATCTAGTATTGAATCCATAAATGAAAAAGCTTATGCTGTAATGCAGATTTTAAGTGTTTCGCAACTTTTCTTTAAAACACAAAATAATTTTGTTTTCCAGTTTTTAAAGGCCCTCTCGATCATTGTTAGAAATCCATTCATCTGAGGAAAATGGAAAGCCTTTCTAGAATGCAGGCAGGGGTGGGTGGGGAGGGAGATTTGGGACATTGGTAGTCGGAATGTTGCACCGGTGAAGGGGGGTGTTCTTTACGTGACTGAAACCCAAATACAATCATATTTGTAATCAAGGTGTTTAAATAAAGATATTAATTTTAAAAAATCCATTCATTTATCTGCACAATTTCCCAGCCTTCGAGGTAAGGCTAGCTAGCATCAGTAGGTGAGGGGGGAAATATACACACAAGGTGATGCCAATTTTTAGCTACTAAGAAAACTGAGGAGGGTTCTCTGTGCAACAATTCCAGAGACTTCAAAGGAAAGCAAATGGGAGGGGTACAAGATTCCTACCGAAAGCAGTTTACCTGTCTTCTCTTACTGGGGAATGCATGTGGCCAGCTAATGTGTTTTACCCGCACTAATTGGATGCCCTAGGAGCTTTTATTCATTCACTCCCGAAGGATTATTTCCGAAGAAGCTCTCACACTCTGTCTCTTATACACACTTAAGGATACTTTTCTATTTCAAGACCCAGAGTTCAAGTTCACTCTTGATCAAATCTGTCCCACCAAGTCTAGTCCAAGTAAATCCATGTTTGAGCTTTATGAAATGAGGGCAATTTTTGATGTCCACTTTAACTGGGGTCTTCATTAAGGGCAGAAACTGTGATTTTTCTCTCTACAATCTTTAGGAAGCATGTTCACTCCTTCAAAGCAGCAACCCCCTCAAGAGAATGGAAGAAAGTAGAAAAAAAAAGCAAGAAGAGGAGGGGGTCTCCAAGTATCAAAGTGGCAAAGGATAGAACCTCAATGTTCTACTCCCTCTGTGAAGTAGTGGGCACAGTATCTAGATACATCTCACCATTAGATCCAAAAAAACCAAAAGCATAGAGCCCAAATGATAATTAACTTATAAATGTAACCTAACCCTTTGAGCTAACTCTCTGGACTCCGTAGATTAAACTCATTCTTTCACTCTATCTCTCCACACTCCTCCACACCTCTTCTTTCTCTTTCTTCCTCCCACTCCACCTTGCATTCCCTGTTTTTATTTTTTTTATATGCACTGGTTTAAGGTGATATCTAATTGTTGTCTTGCTTTGAATTTTCCTGATAAATGATGATTAGCAGTTTTTCATTTACCTACTTGCCATTTGTCTGTCTTCTTCAGAGTAATGTCTGTTCTCCCCAATTTGATATGTATTTTGAGTTTCTGTTCATCTCCATGAGTTATTTATATATCTTGGCTATTACACCTTTATCTAATATGGTGAGTGCAAATATATTCTCCCATTTAGCTCAATGTCTTTTGTTTTTAGCCCGTGTTGCTTTAATTTTATGTATTCCTATTTTAAGGTTGCTTCTGTTTTCTTTGGCAGTGAAATCATATTATTTTAAATACTTTTTGAGTATTTTGAAGTGTTTTATGTTTATGAATGGAAGGAATCAATATTATCAAAATGGCCATCCTACCAACTGAATAGATACATTTTTGCAGAGCCTGTAAAAAGAGTGAGGGCCCAAGAGATAGTAGAACACTTAAGGATTTGCCTGACATGCAATCTACCAGGATTTAATCACTGGCACCAGACATGTTCCCAGAGCAGTCCAAGAGTTATTCCTGAGCTCAGTGTCAGAAATAAGTCCTAGGTACAACTGAATATAATCCATAAACAAAATAAAAGTAATATAATACCCTTTTGTTTTTCTAACATAAATTCTGGCTTGTAATAGCTAGTAAATTCCATCATCAGCTTTCATGATCACTGTTAAAGATACATACATATGTGATTAAAAAATAACATAACAGGAAAATATACCTATAGATATCTACATCTTTAGATTCCATAACAGCTATAACTAGCAATATAAATTTTCATCCAATATACTACATAAATAGAGGGACTTTATATGGAAGCAATTAACAGTAAGACTCAGACCGAGTTAGGTTGAGTGGGCTCAAATTCCAGCTCTGCTGGTTCCTATGATTTGCTACAAGTTATTTAAGCCCACTATAGTTTAGTTTCTTCATAGATAAAATTGAATGGATAATTTGACTCAGAGATATTGTGCATCTTAAATGAGGAAATGTTAATAAAATCTTAGTGTAGGTAGTGGCACAAAGCGACACTTTAAAAGGTTGCAATTTTTAAGTATCTTCATAAGAATAATCGTTATGCCTACCATAAGTTTTCACTACAAAGATGTGTTTGGGGACTAATGGTGTTTTATAAGCTAGTACTTACCCTAAATTTTGTGGGCATATGGCGCCTACTTCTTTAGTCCACATGGCTCAAAGTAATTCATCTGCCTTACTTGTTTAAAAATTTAAGGAGGTAAATATTTGGGCCAGATTTGCTTAATCAAATGAATTTCCAGAAAATGAGAATGTCAAACAGCAATCAGAATTTAAAATAACAATTTTAAAAACCATAAATTCAATGTTGTTCCTTTCGTAAGCTCAGATGAGATTGTCATGTTTTTTTCCATTTAGTTCAATTGATTGGTGCTCCTCTCCCTCTTTTCTTCATGTTCCCATTCTTTTCATTTTTATGTCTCATCATTTAGAATTTTTGTTTCTTTGATACTATTCAATGTATAGCAAGAATATCAGGTTCACGTACAGCAAAGTTTCTGATGATTAATCGTATACATAAATATATTCAACTTTTTTATATTAATTTTTATTTTGACCAAAGTGGTTTACAAATTATTCACAGTAGTATTTCAGGTACATAGTGACATTGAATCAGGGGCATTCCCACCACCGATGTGGTGGGAAATATATTCAAGTTTTAAGCACCAAATTGTAACCTCAATCACATAGCATTAAGGGTCAAAAAGAATGAGGTTCAGGGCTGGAGAGGTAGCAAAGGGCGTAAGAATCTTGTCTTACTTCAAGTCCACTGAGACCTTTCCACATTACCACTTATAGTCCACCAGGCAAGCACAGGAATAAGCCCTGAGAACAATCAGGTGTGGCTTCTAAGTTAAATAAATGTTCTAAAAAAGAATGAAGTGCCAAATATTTGAAAGTTCCAGCTTATTTAAAAGCTGAGAAATCACAAAGAGAAAGCTCTAACTCCAACTACCTAGTCCAGATGGGGGTGTGAAACTTCTCTCTAATCTCTCTCATCTACTTTGCCCTGCCTGTCCTCAAGAAAAGAGAATCTACCTGCCATGACTTCTGATTAACGAAAGTTAACTTAATTGAATGCCACAATCCACATCCCACTGGTTGTGTAGGATGGATATCAGATTGGGATAAGGATAAATTCTACAACATTGACTTAGTCATCAATCTGTGTAAAAACAAAGGGAGAACGAGGGAGGAGAATCAGTCATCCCTTTTCCACTCCCAGGGAAGGAAGGAAAATAAAAATAGGAGAGAGAAACACATGCTGTAAACACAGCCTACCTTTTATTGCAGAGTGCCTGCTCTGTATCCAAAGGCTTTGCAATTATTTGGCTATTACTTATCTTTAAACATCAGCTAAAGAGATCTAGTGTTTTTGGGAAAGGTAATTATACCGTAATGCAGATGGTAGTAATAACAATTACCCAAGATAAGCCCTCGCAATGATCTTTTGCAAAGCAAAGCAAAGCATAAGTGTACTGACTCAGGAAGGACCTCCAGTGGAGAAGACTGCAATGCCAGGAGACTGCAATGGAGAAGACAGTAGTCAGACTGTCCCTTGGAAAAGTGACAGGCACGTGCTCTCTCTTACTCTTGCCATTGGAAGCCAGACCAGATAGAGGTTTTAAAAACCTCTCAGTTTAAAAAAAAATATATGGCTGTAGCAACATTCTTGGCTAGTCTTTATTGGATCTGAGTTCTGCTCACCTCAAGTGTTCAAGGAAAAGATGATTTGCCCTGCCTACTTCATTACTGTACTGGCCTCCATTCTCCTATCAGAAAGTGTCTGCCATGAGCATTTCTATAAGGAAGGATTTCTCCTCCAACATGATAGTTGTTGAAACAGGGGGATCTAATTGCTTAGAAATCATTAGTTACTATAAATAGATGACTTCTTAGAGTCAATGAACTATAAGCAGTAGAGTGTGTTTGAATGTCACACTTGTGATCTGGATATTTTTATGACTTGTCAGGGGTTGCGTAAAGAAACTCCCACAGAGAAAAGGGGCCTCATCAACCTGTCCTGATTGAAATTGCCCATAAGCAATGAATCATTTGGGTTTCAAATCCTGACCATCCTTAATATATATACATATATATGTATATATATAATGATATGCATTAACAATGCATTAGTAAAGAAATTAGTAGCAGCCATCCAAGAGGGGAAAGAAAAAACTAGAAAGGCAAAACATAGGGAGGCTTAATCTGCTCTTTGCTATTTTCCAGAGTATAGAATAACAACCTTTTGCAGGTCATTTTTATCACACCATAGTTCCAAAATGAAATTTGATCTCCATTTTCTATCTACACCACTGAGAAAAATTTTAATGAATGCAAAACCAGAAATTGGGGTGACCCAGAAAGTCAGGTTAGTCTAGAACAATTCCTTCCTCAGTTTCTACATAAGCAAGGGACACATCTATGCTCACACTCCCTCCAGGTGTTCACTGCCTATTTATTTCTCTGAGGCATCTCATTCTGTGATTCTAGCAGGGAGCTCATTTGTTAATAAAGAGATTAAATAAGTACCAAAAGCACCTCTTCCCAAACTAACTCTTAGTAATAGGACTGGAGAGATAGTACAGCTAGTAGGGAGCTTGCTTTGCATGCAGCTGACCAAAGTTTGATTCCCAGCTCTCCATATAGTTGGCCGAGCACAACCAATGAGTGATCCCTAAGTGCAGAGTCAGGAGTTACCGCCAGGTGTGGCTTAAAAACAGAGTATAGAAAGCAAAAGTCCCAGAGATAAAGTAGAGAAGGACCTCTTAGAAAAGAAGAGCTTTGTTGGAACCCACCCATTCTGCCAAGCTTTGCTAAGGAAGCACTAAAGGTTAGTTGTTTCTTACAAAACTTACTAAGCTTCCTTCTTGAGCTATGGGGTTTTCTTACTGGAGAACACTTACCTCTCCTAACAGCCTCCCTGCTGCAAAATATTACTAAGCAGTGTATGTTCCACTTTACATCTACCCATGGAAGTAACAAGTGGTCTGTGGCCCTTTTTAGAATCTCAAACATCATTGACAATATCTTCATCTGGGAAAACATCAACTGGTCTCCACTTCCTAGAGCACTCCCCTCTCTATCTCATCCTTATTCACCAGCTAACCAAAGCATAGCAAAATTTGACAGCAAATAACTTCATCCATTCATTTAAATCTGTCTCTCTCTGTCTCTCTGTCTTCATCCAATATTTATTTTGAATAATATAATTTTTTACCTTGGATTACAGGATTGCCACTCCTATGCCATAGCATCTCCTGCTCCCTCTCTTGCTCAGTTCTGTACTCCAGCTTTTTCTCCTAGGCATATTCCTTGAAATTGCAGGCACCAGCCCACCTCAGTGTTATAAATGATGATAATCTTGCTGTTCTTTCTTTCTGAGGTATATCTCCTACAGGTATCTTTTCAAGTCCCTCAATCAAAGAGTCTTTTGCTAGCTACTTTTTATTAATTAACAATCCTTTAGCAACCCTTCTTTCTTTGGTTCCCTCTAGCCTGAGGCAAAGACTTGTGTGGTAAATGTTTGTCTGAGAAGTGATTCTACCTAGAGGAATAAGTAAAAGAGGAAGTGGAAACTGTGGTTCCCTTGGGGGTGATTGGTCAATTCTGTCAGAAGGAAATGCACTTAGAGGTGCTCTTCCATGATCATTATAACACCTCAGTGCTAGAAGTAGGAAACGGTCATAAGGTAAAAATGTCTTGTCAGAGGTGGGTTAAAGGGATGTGATCCCAACTACCCTCAGCATCTACAACTTCTCTGTCACTTTACTTAACTTTATTTCTACAGGTTTTATTCCCTGAAACTGTATGTGCTAATATGTTAGTCATTCACTGACTATACCTCCCTTTCCCCATTCCCAACCTATTAAAACCCATGTACAAGCATTTAAAGAGAATTCAAAACTAACAGGTTGCTTCCATCTCCAAGTCCTAGGAAAGTGCTTGGCATAGTTTTGGGGTTGGATAAATGGATTTATTTGCTCATGTAACAAACTCAGACTATATGTACTTGGGCTAGGTCTAGGGCATCAGAGGTAACAGAAACTCAATTATGCATGGTCAGGCGCTATTTTCTAGTTGCTTCCTATAGTTCTGCCCTAGAGATACTATGACACTCAGGAAACAGAGTTTGTCACATTTATATATATAGTATACATATGTGGGGAGAGTATATAGTGTGTGATTCTACTAAACCTCACACAGAGCTACACACATGAAAGATACTTAAGACTCTCACAGATTTAACCTATGCAAATGCTCTTGACTCTAGCCATGATTCTAGTCCAATGATAGATACAGCCTCTGAGAGTAACAATAATTTAGCCTTATCTGTGCAACAAGTGAGGTCTTACTGCAACTGCTAAAGGAACAAGAGAAGGAATAACAAATGACTGAAAGGGTGATATGAGGAGGATCAAAAATAAGGGTAACAGCAGGTAGGAATATTTTATCTGGAACTTCGAGAATGAGCAAGAGTTTGCCACGCTAAGGTGGTAAATGCAATCCTGCGAAGGACTTTTGCAATGTTCAGATAACTCGTGTAACATACACAAACCTGGCCCCGTGGAGCACACTGGCAGGAGTAGAACTTTGTAACACAGGCTTCATCGGCCAGAAATAAATTCCCATTTAAAAAAAAATTCAAAGTGAAAGGCTCTGATAGCAATGTGTTAGTGAAAATGTTATAGAAGCAGGCATTCTCTTACACTGCTGGTGAGAATGTCAGGGGCAACCTTTATGGAGGGCAATTTATTGATATCTAGAAAAGCTGAAAATATAATTCCCCCCACAGTCAAACCATTTCAACTTCTTGGTACATGAAAAAGAGCTACATTCTCCTGAGAAAAGGATATGTCCCTAAGGATGAGGTTAACAGCACTATTAATAATTGTGAAAACTGGGCACAGGGATACAGTTCTTCCTCAATAGGAGTTAGATAGATATCAATATTTATTAATCAAATAAATGCTTGGAGTTTCCTTGTAGGAGTTAAAACAATTGAACTAGAACTACATCATCAACAGGGAGATATTTCTTATTGTAATACTGAGAAAATAAAATCACAGGAGAAGCATATAAATCTAATACTATTATATCAGTTTTAAAATTTACAAAACCTTAGTATTTTGTTGGGAAACTCACCTTTAATTCAAAAAATAAAAATAAATAAATAGAAAGCATAAGAGCAGCTATGCTATAGTTTTCCTATACAGGAATTGTAGCTCTGTAGGTGAATAAAGCGAATGGAGCTGAAAAGAAAAATAAATAGCTTAATGTAGCTGACATGTTTTATTTCTTAAGCAAAAAAATATGATGCAAACATGACAAACTGTTAGTAGTTGTTAAAATATGACTCTTAGAAATCTGGGGTTTTTTTTTAGCCATTTCTTAATTAGTTGTTGTGGTTTTCTTTGAAAAATATTTCATATTTTATAAATGGCCAATGGCATTTCACTTAACAAAACAGACTTATTTTTGAGAGTTTTCCATTCATGTGACTAAGGGAATTACATGTAAATTATATTTAGTTTAATCTGATTTAGACAGAAAGCATTTCATTCATTTGTTCAACTATTTTTATCAAGCATTTATTCAGTAGCATTATGATAAAAAAAAACAGGATTCTAAATAACTATGGTGAATATTTACAAGCTGAAAAAGAGAAAAATCAACTACTTCGATGAGTACCTTATTTATCAAGAGAAACAGGATAAATGACAGATAAATTCAAATAGGTCCCAAGCTCTTATGTACTAAGAATACAGAGTATTCTGTATTCTGTGCCCTAAAACTCTATATCATCAAATTGTACCCTATTTATGCGTGTGTGTCTATCTGTGTAGCCTGACATCAGTGTAAAACCAAAACTTGAAACTATAAATATAATATCAGCTTTTTTCATATTCACACTCAAGTTCTGACTTTCTTGAGGACAGGAACAAAAAGTTACATTGCCAACCTCACCCCCATTAACACAAACCACATTGGCTGGAAGGAGTAAATTGAAGACAAATGGCGGATCTCTCCACCTGGGTGTTGCCTCTCCAGCAGAGGTCAGCCAATTTTTTAAGTCATATTGATTATCGCAGCTCCCCAGGTCGACACTGAGAAGTAAACCCCAGTCAGGCCTCTGTTCTTGTGCGTCAAATAAGATAGCTGGTCAACATCTTAAGTCAAGACACTGTCCCTTCATTGTTCTGATCTCATACAATCTGGCACTCATCTTCTGTTTAACTTTTTGCGTTATGTAAGGCATATATAAATATACCCTTAATCAACAAAAAAACAAAAGCACACAGATGAAAATTGTGAAAAATTTCTTCAAAGCTCTATCTATATTATGTATTTTTAGCAGAAAAAAACATAGCAAAAGGAGACTCTTTTCAAGTAACAATAGTCTTGGCAATCTTTCAATGTCATTGCCTATAGTTCTATTTCTATCATTCTTTTTAACAGAAGCAGAATATTCTACAGTTTGGGGATAGCATTGTTCTTCAACATTCCTATTGTGACAGACATCGGCGGTATTTCTAATTCTGCGGGCAATTTTCAGCAGACATTTTATTGTTGTAATTAATTTCCTCATGAAGCTCAGTCTGCATGTCCAAGACTAATTTCTAACTGCTCTCCCTCTATCTCAGCCTTGTGTCCCATTTTGATTACGACAGTTGGGAATCAGCTAGTCCCATAGTGTTAGATCTGTATGAACTAGATCCAACCAAACTCAACACCACATTAAGCACGCAAAAGTACTCAGAAGATGCTCACACATTGAGCATATTTGTGGCCTCTGCCACCCCCACTGTGTCTAATACTTTGATGAGTAAAGTGTGCAGTGATGAAAGTCGTTAAACTAATAACTGGTATATAGTGGATTTTAGTAAGTGCTAAATGACTTCCGCAACAACTCAAGTAAATGAAACCACTTGTGCCAGAAAGTCTCTGTGCCGTCAGCTGTCTTCTTCTTTGGGGGTAGAATCTCTCTTCCTTCTTTGGGGTGGTAAAAGAGAATTCAGCCCTGTATCCCCTAAAGCAGAGTCAAGTCATTCATCATTCTGCCAGACCCTCCAAACAATGATGCCTGCAGGGCTTCTCTCTGCAGTAGTCTAGACATAGGTCATTAACCTGGTAACATGAAACTTGCCTTATCTACCTGGCCCTATTTCAGAGAAGAGGCTTGACAGCAGGGATTCAATCTCTTTCTAAAGTCTTTTCCCAGATAAACAGGCTTTAAGAGTCCATACGGGTGCCCTTTAGGAGGGTCAAGGCATCCAATCAACAAGGCCCGAGGCCATGAAGGTGGGGTGTCTGACCCTTCACCAGGAAGGGGGGTCTCTCTGCAAAAGAGATTTGTGGTTCCTGGAAAGGGCTTACAAGAGAGACTGGGGATCCATAACCACAGAAGCAGCTCGGAAAATGAACTATTGTCAATTTAACAAGGTCTGGCTTTTAAAATCCAGGTCCACCACACAGGAAGGCTTCCTGATGGGGAGGTAATGGATCACCAGCCCCCTGGAACACAAAAATCCCTCCCCTGGCTGTTTTTCACTAAGAATGAGCAATACTGGAGACTCATTCATTCCATATAGAAATAACAAATGATCCAAAAAAGTGAAGTCAGGAAGAAGAAGAAAAAAAAAAAAAAACCCAATTGCATGCATGTAGATGAGAGAAAGAGAAAATAGAGAAAGAATAAAGATGTGTCTGTAAATTCAGCTTTAAGATAGAAAAGCATAAAATATCTTTGAATAAAAAAAATATCTGTTCTTTTGCCTGCAGACTCACAGAGGGTGAGGCAATGATGAAACCCCTGTGGTGAACGCCCTGATGGATAACAGGAGGATCAAGGAGATAAAGCGAGGAAGTAGCTCTGAGCTCTTTTGAAAGAAGGGAATGTGCCAAAGAACTTCCTTAGAGTGGTTTCAATTCTGTATTACTTGACTGCAATGAACTTGACTCTGCCTGTGGGTGCTTTGAAGTACTCATTGGAAAATGTATTGTTCGTTGTTACAGTGAAATTAAGTTGCTAGAGAAGAGCATAACCTCTAAAAGTAAATGTTTAAGGGATTTGCTTATTACAGGGCAGAACTTAAGCTATCATTGCGCCAATTCCTATGGAGAGGAGACTGCCTAAAAATGAGATGAGCCAGAGGTAGAGAACTAAATTGTAAAGGAAAACTAGAAAATCTTTTTTGGAAATTTGCAAAGTCGGCCTAGTATTGATCAACAAGTACCTATATAAAAAGGGTTTACCACAAGCACAGCATGATGCTAATGCTAATAAAACTCACACTAGAGCAGCAAAGAGTTAAAGATCTTACAGGTCAAGAGAAGAAATTTTACTAAGACATAGTTTGATGACTCTAGAGACATTTATGTACCAAGTACTGTGGTCTGCTCCTTTAATCACTGCCAATATTTATGGAATATTCATAAGTTCTTTGCAGGAAAGAACCTTCTCTGTATTCACCATCAGTATATCTCCATCCTAGTAGACAGTATCTGCTTAATAAATATTTGTTGAATAAATTTAGTGAGCATGAGAGGGAAGGAAGATTGAGGAGAGGAGAGGAAGAAGGACTCAAGGTAAAAAGATAGGGAGGGTGGATGCCTCAGTGTATAATCTTCCTAAGACAATTGCCTGGAAATTATTCCTCCCCATTTCCATCTACCCTTCTACCTCAATTCTGAAAGATAAGAGCAGAAAATCAGAATTGGCAGAATTGTACATTCTAGGATATGAATGTCAAATTCTTTACCATTCTTTGGCAATGCTACTACATTGAGTTTACATCTGTGCTCCGGCATTTACCACCATTCTGTACTGTATTATATATCTTAACACATATATAATGTTAATATATATTAACCATTCACCAGTATTAATCTTGCCCTGGACATAGATCTAGAGGGCCTTTCAGAGACAAAGACAAGGGTCTCAAGTTCAAGACTTATTATTCACAGCAGAAAACTGACTGACAATATTTTACTTTTTTCTTTAGAAGTTTGCCTCATGTACATATAGTGATATTGATCCAGTACAACTAAAATGCCCTCGGTCAATACTGAATCCTTTTCCAAGTTTGTAGTTCCTCAAAACACAGCCAAGAGTTTACCTGTACTTTTGAAATGAATGAATGTTCCCTTTCTGGTCAGATGAACAATGGTCAATGACCAGGGTGATTGAGAGAGTCAACAAGAAAACATGAGCAGTGAGGCCATGCAATACTAGCAACAGTAAGTCAAGGGAAGATTTGTGGTGAGACTTAACATAACACAGAGACAAATCAAGATATCTGTCATAAAAAATTGGAAAGTGAAATTAGTAGAAAGATGTAACTTGGAGTAGTTGTTCACTCCTGTAGGTAACATAACAGTTGTTACCTATTGGCCACATTACACAATCATTGAATTCACAGGTGCGTCCTGAGTCTAGATTTCTAACATGGGTAAGAGCAAGCACGGTTCTTCTCACAGAAACATCATCAATATATGTTGTGGATTTCATTCTGAAAACGATGCTCATGGGGGAAAAAAGGCACATTAGTTAGGATACTGAAGGGACTTTCCTCTTCAGATCCATAGGGGAAATCCATTCCTATAGGTAAAAATCCATATTTTTTGCATAAAGTAGCCCGCATCAATAAGAAAGAGCACTCTCTAGCTAAACATAAGAAACCTCCAACAAATTGAGATTTCAGAGAGGTGATTGGAAAGCAACCTTAAATTATTAAAACTCTGCTTTAAAAGGGAAGACCAACTCCAGCCAAGATTGTCTCTGGGCTGACGGCAACTTTATCTCCATTCTTTGGATCCCAGGCAATAATGTTTCCAGATCAGGGTCAAGACTCAGAAGAGAATTGCAGTAAATCATCTGGTTCCTTGACATGTTTGTGCAGTCCTAGTAACAACCCCGCCTGGTAACAAAGGAGACATTCTCATCTAGAAGGGAAGATAGAGAGTGACCAAGCCATTTGACTTAGTTGAAAGCTCAAATTATGGGAAATAAATAAATTAATAACTCACCTGGAATAATAACTCATTCCAACAATAGGTCAAGATTTTACATGCAGGGAAGTACTTGTGAAGATAAGAAATGTCTAATTTGGGTTCATGAAGGACTTACAATGAATATAGATGGCATTGTTTCTCTCAAAAAGAATAAAGGTCAATGACTATTCTAAAAAAGAAAAATCCAAGTTATAGAGAGAGTCTAGAAAAGGAAGGGCAAGTTAATCACAAAAGTACAAAAAAGGAAAATTAATAGATAGGTCAGAAAATTCTCATTTAACTAAGAAGCCCCCAATATAATGCAATAAAAATAATGCAAACATGAGTAATAGAGAAACTGCTGTGCCAATTAGTATTTACTCACTGATGAGGATATTAATATGCTCATAAATCTACAAATACACAAACACCAACACATGACTATAGAAAAACCAGGATACAAAATTATGTGTAATATTAACTCAACTCTTACTTGCACTTGTCTCTAGAAAAAGTGAGACCATATTAAAAAATGAACAGTGGTTGCAACTAACTGGCCAAGCATAATACAATTTTTAACTATATATTCTTTAGATTTAAGTTTTTTTCACATATTTCCATAATTAGAGGGGGGAATGAAACTGGAAACACTTCATCTCTCGGTGGTTAATTCCCTTTGAATATCAACATCCTTTCTGACACAGTAGGAATAATAGATCTGGCTACTCTTGCTGGACTTTTTTTTTTTATATTTTGATGTGGCTAGGCAATTATATATAATTTGAGATAAAAATCAGCCTTGAGTGATACTAGACAAGGCAAAATGGAAGCTTCTATTCAGTCATTCCATTTATACCTAAAGGGGTTACTCAATAAAGTTGAGAGGCAAGATGTGTTTTTTTTTTTCTGAATACATGCTCTTTGAACAAAAGAAACATTTCAATTTCATAACTCATTTAAATTAAACGACAAAAACCACATGCAAACTGACGTAAACACCTCTCTAACATACTCCTAATGTCCATACAAACACAAATGCCCATACTGTTAATTTCAATTTTATAAGACACCCTGAAAATTATAGATTTGTCAAGCTGAAATTTTGAATAAAACATACAACATCAAGTTAGGAAGTGGTGAAAATTTTCCCTCTTTTTAATGTAAAGCTACAGATCATCAGCAGTCATTTGCTGAAAAGAAACTTGCTCATTTTTTTTTTTTTTTTTTGGTTTTTGGGCCACACCCTGTGACGCTCAGGGGTTACTCCTGGCTATGCACTCAGAAGTTGCTCCTGGCTTCTTGGGGGACCATATGGGACACCGGGGGATCGAACCGCGGTCCGTCCTAGGCTAGCGCAGGCAAGGCAGGCACCTTACCTCCAGCGCCACCGCCCGGCCCCGTAACTTGCTCATTTTTAAACAAGACAGAAATTAAAACTGATGTAGTTCCTGTGTTTGTTTGAGTAATGACGCAACCGGGCATTAGTTTAAATCAGCTATTGCTGCTGCAATCAATTTTCTCTTAAATTTATCAGCCATTGTTATGCCTGATTTATTGATGATTTTTGATGTGTTTTCAATAAAAAAAATTTCCCTCGACCTCATAAGTTATCTTTTTTCCTCATAAAGCCACAAAAGAGTTCTAATTTTTCTAAAACTGGCTAGAGGAAACAAAGGATAAATCAAAAAGCCTGAAACCAGATAAGGTACCTTGCATTATGAAATAGAATTCAGGAAAATATCGTGACAGAGAGAATCACTGTCAAATCCAAGGAAATAATTAGACAACTCCAATGATTGAGTTTCTGCATTTCTATTGACTGATAAAATCGTGAAGAATTCCCTTCTCCTGAGTTAAGTTTGAGCTTCTCTCTCTCCTCTGTGTCTCTGTCTCTCTCTCCCTCTTTCTCTAACTTTCTCTCTTTCTCTCTTATTCTCTCCCCCACATTCTTCCATGGTATACTGAATATATGCAACCACATTAAGCTTCACAGCAGGGAGGAGAGCTTCTGATAGCATACCAACTAAGGCCTTTATCAGTTACCTAATTCCAACCCAAAGGAGAGTGTCTGCACATTTTGAAGGTCTGCATAGAAAAAAAGTATGTGTTCATGGATCCAAAACAAATAATAAATGACCATCTACTACAAGCAAAACTGAATTAAGCAAATAAAGGTCAAGGGACAAGTCACACCCAGCCCCTTTTCATGAAATCAATAATCAAACACCCAACTCCAGAACACATACATGAGCATGATGTACCTGGGATGCTATGTACCATGTGTTGAATGTTTACTATATATCCCATAAAGGCTGTTTTGTGTAATCATCATAATAAAAAAAAAAAGAGTTGCCATTCCCTATTAAGAGTTAGAAATCAGGGCTGGAGAGATAGCATGGAGGTAGGGCATTTGCCTTGCATGCAGAAGGATGGTGGTTCGAATCCCGGCATCCCATATGGTCCCCCGAGCTTTCCAGGAGCCATTTCTGAGGATAGAGCCAGGAGTTATCCTGAGCGCTGCCGGGTGTGTCCCAAATACCAAAAAAAAAAAAAAAAGAGTTAGAAATCATTATTTTGTTCAATACTGGCACTCTATGCTACAACTGTTCTCCATTATGTGTTTGACAAAAAACGAGTAGCTTCCAGGGGTTGAGGGAATTATTCAAAGTCATGGATAAAAACAACAGAACACATATTTGAAGGCATTGCTACCTGTATCCAGAGCTCTAACCACCACACCATACCAAATCCATGTTGGACCACCATGAACTTCCACACCAGACCTGTCAAAGTCTATTGACAATGAAACACAAGCCGTTAAAAATTAGATGTGATATACATGGGGACAGGCTCCATCCAACGGCTGATATTTATCACAGAACAGCTGGACCTCTGTTCTGGCTGGCCAACCTCAGGAGCTGCTGGCTAGAGGCTGGAACTGAGCCCAAGGGTCCTTTGAATGAATTTCAATGAGCAAGAAAAAAATATCTTCCAGACAGGTGCTTGTGCCTTCTTCTCTGGGCATTAGCAAGAAAAAGAGCATTTTTAATGATTACCCTAAAAACATAGGTGGTTTTGCTTCCCTGCCCCAGACAGACACTTGGCAATATCGCATTCAGTCCTACTGAAAACTTGTAGGTCAGGAAATCTTCTAAATACCTTACAGAATAAAAAATAGCCTCTCACAATAAAAAGCTGACCTGGCCTATAGTGCCAATAGTGCCACTGTCAAAAATTTCTTTCTTAGACACTCCTATGCTGTTCAGTGGGTTTTTCTGAGATTCATAGGAATGAACTTCATGATACGAACTTGCCAAGAAACAAATAGAGTCTAAGGAGCAGCATTCAAATATCAACAACAGTACTCTAAAAAAAATTTCTCTTTTATTCATGTTTATGTTTTTATTTCCCACATATATTTTATTATATTCCTAATACAGTGGTAAAAAAATAATGCAGGCATATAAACAAATAAACTCTATGAATACTCAGAACATTTTGCTGACAAAAGCATATCATTAGTGATTGTTGGGATTTAATATGTATGAGTAAAAGAGACTACGAATGCAGATCTGGGAATCAATCTCTAACTCAGCTTTTAATTATTAATTGTATAACCTTAGTTTAACCATCTGTAAAATTGGAATAAAAATACTTCTTACCTCTCTCCAGAATTGTACAACAAATTAATTTTGTATTAATACCTTGTGCATAATACAAGCTCAATACATATTTGTCTCCTTTACCCTAATTCTTGTCTCCCTTGTTCTAGGTGTCCTAGGGCCTCAAACATGCCACCAACTCCTTCCTGAATGTCTTCAGGAATGTTCTACTGATTTCACATGGTGATATACATGATCAAATGAGATCAGGGATATTGAATTGCTACCAAAAGACAAGGATTCATAAAGTTGTCTTCCTAAACTGTGGTCAGACAACCATTTGTCTAAATATTCCGATAATTAATCCTTCGCCCAATTTAGAAACTCAAAGGTCAACATTCAAAAAGAAAAGGGCTCGATTCCAATAAATACATGTGGCTTTTGCATTTTCTGCTTACCCTAGTTCACTGTGTTAGCTGAGAAAGGGCTTAAATATTGCAAAATCAGGAATTTCAACAGGGGTGGATCCAGTTCATCAGCACGGTGTATTTTTTCTTTTCCTAGAGGGAATTGATTCACAGGCTGTGGAAACATCTTGCATCACAGACTGACCACGCAGAGGGACACAGACGCCTTGCTCCTCTCGGACGCCGCTGACGTCAAATCAGCTCTCTAGCTCAGCACAATTCCTCCGCACACGTATGGCCAGGGATTCGTGCTAGATCATCGACAATTCCAAGTGCGTCTTCTTCAACTTTTGAAAATGAGGAGTGTTCAGGCAAGCACTCTCCACAAAGGTCAAATGCAGACGAGAGTAAATGCACCCTCAGCAGAGGGGCCTGCACTTTTGGAATCTCTCCCAGTGGGAGGTTGGAGATAGAGGCTACTCAACCCCAACCTAGATTTCTCTGGCATTTTCTGACTTTCTCCTCTCACTCTCTCTGATAGAGTTAATAACAATAATAGCACACCATTTTAAAGCACTTTAGATATTTCAAAACTGTAGTAAATATGATCTTAATTCTGAGAATCTCTCAGACTGCTCTTTTAATTTATTATTATTTTATATTATTAGTATATCTATATTTTACTGAATAGTAAATGAATAGCCATGAGTCTCTGAACTCCTTGAGAAAAAGATCTGTGATTTCTTTTGTCTTGGCATCCTCTCAGCTTCCCCTGCATATACAGCTCCTACCCAAGTTCCAATAGCCAATTATTGAAAACATGATGGGATGAACCAATAATTTAGCCTTACTTGAATCATGAAGGGGCCATAATTTAGAAAATTTAGCCATGTCCCCACCAGCACAACCAAATAAACTGATTTAGATTTCAGAGACAGTCTTTGGTTTGTTTTTGTTGTTTGTTTGTTGTTTGTTTTTCCACTGGCAGAACTCAGGGAATAACTTCTGGTTCTGAGCTCAGGAGTCACTCCTGGCAGGGCATGGCTGCTGGAGATCAAACTCAGGCAAGGCAAGTGTCTTAACTCACTGGGCAATTGCTCCAGCCCTCTCAAAGACCATCTTAAATCAAAGTTTTGGTGTCTGTATTTTATCCAAATCTCTGAGAGAGAGAGGGTTGTTTGTACCTCTGAAGTAAACAGAAAGAAATCTCAATGTCAGCCCTCTGATTACAAGCATAGAGGATCTGTCAGGCATATAAGAGGCCCTGACAGAATCATCCAATTCACTAACACCAACCTCTTCCTCTAGCACTGAAGAGGCCTTTATCCTCAATAGGCAGGTGTGAACAATGTCAGTCACTTTGAGTCCTTTCTGTCTCTCCTGTCAAATGAGGGAGATTATTACCTCTTGCTTCATAAGACTGTTTAAAGGACTCAATTAGCTGATGTACTTTTCAAACACTTAAAATTATCCTGGGCTATAGGATAACTAACAGTGGCTATTGTTATGTTTGTACTGGCATATTCTATCTCTGTGACCCTATTTCCCACTGTTTCAGTCCTTTTCTAGATAGTACTAGCATTATTCATCTGGACTTTTCCAAAAACTTCTTACCTAGGTGATGTGGCAACTTTACCATCTTCTTTAAAAACATTGTCTTTTAAAACCCTTTATAAAACTCCCCTTTTTCTAAATAATATACTGCACATTTCTGAACATCCATGGGCCCTCCTACACTTTCAAATGACCAGAGGATTTTTTCCCCAATCTTATTTCAACCTCCTGCTTACATTACATCTCAAAATTCTCTCCCTTGTTCTTTGGGTACAGTCTATGTCAAATCAAAAATCTCCATGTTTGCGTATCCATATACCTTCCTTTGTAGCCTGTACAAAATTATTATGTCTCAGTGATATTTTTAAAATTGATCAAATTGACTTTCTTTAAAAAAAAAAACTAATTCTGAAAAACATCATGGTTAATAGACTTGGCTTTGGCGGCAGACAGAACTTTCAGTCCTGTGACACTTATTAGCTCTGTGACCTTGCTCGAGTAATTTAACCTCTCTGAATTTATTTCTTTAGTGAAAAGCATTTATTGCCTTTTTCACGGAATACTATAAGAATTAAACAGAGTGATGCATTTGAAATAATTCTTGCAGAGTTCCCATTGCAAGTACCTCTTGCTTCTTAAGTGGTAGCTAAAATGAAGAGATTCTTCCATACATCAACAGTAAAAAGGCTTATTGTAGTAATTGGGCAACTTGTTGGGAATCCTGGAGCCAACCTGCATATCTAAGATCCCTAATGTGAAAGGCCCCAGCAAGCACCACAAGGCTTGCTTCTGGAAATGTCAGGGAGCATATGCTCCAAGACAGCTTTAAAGGAGCACAGAAGACTCTGCATACTCTACATATCTCCTTGCCTATTCTCATCCCAGAAAAAAGCAGAGACAATGGTGAGCACTCTTTTCTGCTTTCTGAACAGCAATAACTGGGGACTTGGGCAAGAAAGAGAATTGTGCAATGGCCTGTGTGTAGCCTCTACAGCTTCTCAAAGAAGATGCCTGATGACAACAAGGCTGCCTTCATTAGCAGCCCGTTGCCAACCTGACCCAGAGCAATTACCTACCAATGACCACCAAAGAACCTTCAGGTCACATCTGCATTATTATGCTCTTACTGTACCAAGGACTTTTCTCCAGAGCTAATAATCAATAATCTACAGCTGACCAAAACACAAAGAAATAGTTGGCACAAAAATCCATGTCTAGTGATGTGTTAACTCTTCTATAACTCCTGTCTACTTCAGAGGGACATTTCCTGATGTATGGATATACAGATGGCATGCATGATAATGTAGTCTTTCTCCTGAAAGCTGAACCCTGAAAATATTTTCCCATTGACTTGGTAATGTAATAAAATATAATGCTAAACATGACACCAAAATTCATGTATGCACTCATGAGCATGCGTGTAAATGTACATCTGGCATACACAGAGAAAAAACAGGAAAATGATTCTCTGCCTCCCCAAATTCTTGATGATCTCATATAGCATTTGGCTCAGCTAATTTAGGAAATTAAAATTATGTTTGCACAGAAATTATCTATTCTTAAAAATATCTGTCGTGAGGGGTCTGGAGTGAAAGCACTGAGGGTAGAGTGTTTGCCTTACACATGACCAAGCCAGGTTCAATCTCATATGGTCCCCCAAGCCTGCTAGGGGTGATTTCTGAGTTCAGAGCCAGGAGTAACCCCTGAACACCACTGGGTGTGTTCCCAAAAAAACAAAGGCACAAAAAATATCTGGCATGGGAGAAAGAGCACTGAGTTAAGAGTTTAAAAGCCTCTTTAAAGGGGCTATATTCAAAGTCATCGAGTTGGCGAGTTATGGGACTTACCATAAAATGTACCAGTTCACTGAGCACTGTAGCAATGTAGAAAACACACATAAAAATTCTGATAAGAATGGAATGTGAGGCAAAAGCACAATTTCCTCCCAATCTGGAATATCAGCAGGATTTGCGCTTGTTATTTGTGGTTTTCTGGGGTAGATGGTACATTACAGTGAAGCATCAGCACTAATGCTACATGGCAGCTCCTTGGAATACCATCTGCTTCCCCGGGAACTGTTAATATAGTTGTAATTATCTACTTCTAAGCACTTTATTGGGAATATCATTTGCAAATTAATCAACTACAGACCGGTAAAACAAATGACATACTTCCCCGAAAACAACAGCATTATTTCACATTATTTTCCTAAGAATTTAGGAAAACTGAAGAGAGTGGAGGGGTTTTGCACATGCCTCATGCCTTAAAAACTATGCCGTGTGTCTAGAATTGAATGGGCAAGGAGCTACAGAATTGGGTTTTCCGAAGAGGTCTTTGGAGGATTTGAGCAATAGGAAGGAGAAGAGTAGAAAAGATGGAAAGATGAATGCGATTACCATTGAGCAAACCAGATTGAAGAGAAAGGTAGATGGGCACCTACTAACAATTATAATGACAAAAGACAATGACTTCCAGATTCTTCTGTCATTCTTCTTTTGACCATTATACCTCCTCCTTGTTGCCTTGCAAACTTTCTGGCTGTCTGCAGAATGTGGGTGGCCCCTCCAGGAGAGGCCATTTCTGTCTGCCTTGGGAGAAAGAAGCTGGAGTGCTAAAGAGAGAAAAAGCACTAGAATGCTAATCTTTCATTCTCCTGCTTTAATTGAAACACTCAAAAAAAAAAAAAAAAAAGGTAAAGTACAGCTCTGAAAGCAGAAAAGCAAAGCATTCCCTGAGAGCCAAGAGATAAATAAGCAAAGTACCAAACATGTAGACTTCACACAGCAGAGCACAGAGTATTTATTATAGATCCACAAGCATGCAGTCCTATTTTGTTCATTTGGGGGCCACAGCTTATGATGCTCAGATTCTGCACTCAGCAATGATTCTTGACAGTCCTCACAGGTTGGTCGAGTGCAAGTCAAGTGCCTTACCCACTGTATTATCTCTCCAGTTCCCAGTATTCAGCCTTTTGTTCTTTAAAACCAACAGAATGACTAAATAACTATGGGTTTGTTCCTCAAATCTGCTCCTTTGCCCCAAAGGTCTAGCAGTAGTAAAAAAGAATCTTAATAACCACTACAGAGAGTATTGTCCTCCCCGGGAGTACCAACTCAGGGACAGGATGGCTCTACCCAGATAAATAGCTCTAGATACTCCTGTGATTTCAACTGCATTTGGGTGAATGCATCTCCCATTCATAAATCCTGCGGCAAAAAATTATGTGCAGAGATGAGCTAGCTATTAAGCACTCTTGGACAACACAGGGAAAATGCTTGCATGGGATTAGCTTATAAAGACTTGAACTGAATGTTATTGAAGCAATGGGTGGTTGACCTCATTAAATTATCCTTAGAAGACTCGAGTCAGTCTCCCTCTTTGCCCGGCAGCAGTCTCCCTCTTTGCCCGGCAGCAGGACCACAGTGAGAGACTCGAGTGAGTCTCCCTCTTTGCCCGGCAGCAGGACCCCAGCAAGAGACTCGGGTCAGTCTCCCTCTTTGCCCGGCAGCAGGACCCCAGGAGAGACTCGAGTGAGTCTCCCTCTTTGCCCGGCAGCAGGACCCCAGCAAGAGACTCGGGTCAGTCTCCCTCTTTGCCCGGCAGCAGGACCCCAGCAAGAGACTCGGGTCAGTCTTCCTCTTTGCCCGGCAGCAGGACCCCAGCGAGAGACTCGAGTGAGTCTCCCTCTTTGCCCGGCAGCAGGACCCCAGCGAGAGACTCGAGTGAGTCTCTCTCTTTGCACGGCGACAGGACCCCAGCGCCGTTAAGAGAGACTCAAATGAGTCTCTCTCTTTGCCCGGCAACAGCACCCCAGCACCATTAAGAGAGACTCGAGGGAGTCTCTCTCTTTGCCCGGCAACAGGACCCCTGCGCACCGCCAAGAGAGACTCGGGTGAGACCCTCCCCCCAGGTGGACGCCTGGAAAGGTAAGTTGAGTGACCCGAATAGACCAGGGAGATAGGGCCAGCCATCTGGACCCTCAGGTGACCTAGAGCAGTCCACCCCCTTGGGCCCTGGAGCGGACCAGGGACTCCCCAAGGGTGAGGGCAGAGCCATAAGGGCCGGTTTGAGGGAACCCCTTCAAGAGGCTTGGAGGGGGCGGAGCTCCACTGACTCCCAGGGAAAGGAGGGGGGACTGAGAACTAGGCTCAACAGCACCAGCAACCATTGTGGCCAGGAGAGGAACTGCACCGCTGACAGAAATAAGGAATAGAAAAAGCAACAATACCTATTACAGGAAGACTGAACTCTAGGTAGCAAAGGGGAGGAGAAAGAGCTAGGTTCAACAAGCTCACCCAACAGCACCCTCTAGAAACACCTTCAGGAAGGAAACCAAAGCAGGCCAAAATTAGAAACCACAGCACTCCAAAACACACCATTAAATACAAAGAATTATGCGTAAATCAAGGAAATCCCTAATAACTGGAGACAACATGACAAATCCTATCAAGTTTCCAAGTCCACCAAAACGCACAGATCCATGGGAAGAAGACCTAAAAACGGTCATGAGGAAGGAAATGCAAGAATTGAAAGAAACCCTAACAACCGAGTATAAGAAAGCCATGGATGAACGAATCAGCCAAATTAAAGAAGAAATGTCAAAGAACATGAGAGATTCCATTCAAAAAGAAGTGAAGGACCTAAAAGACAAAATAACAAGCCTTATGAGCAGAAACACAGAGTTGGAGAAGCACATCGAAGAACTCGAAGGAAAACTACAATCAAAAAATGATCAAGAAACCAACAAAGAAATAAAAGGCAAAGCACTGGAAGGAAAAATCCAATACCTAATGAACAAGGACAAAAGAAACAATCTAAGAATTGTGGGTATACCAGAAGGGGAGGAAATAGGGAAAGGGGAAGAACAGGTAGTTAGGGAGATAATAACTGAGAACTTCCCCACCCTCTGGAAAGGCACTTCAGGACAAATCCAGGAAGTCAAGAGAGTCCCTAATAAAATAGACCCTAATAAGCCAACACCAAGACACATAATAATCCAAATGGCAAAAAACAAAGAGAAAGAGGAACTCCTGAAAGCAATAAGGGAGAAAAAAAACCTCAAGTACAAAGGAAAGGACATAAGAATCAAACCAGATCTCCCATTTGAAATAATTCAAGCAAGAAGACAGTGGAATGACATATTTAAACGATTGAATGAAAGAAATTTCCAACCTAGGGTCCAATACCCAGCAAAACTATCATTCATATGGGAGGGCAGACTAAAAACATTCTCAAATATGAACGAACTTGAACTATTTGTGCAAACTAAGCCGATCCTAAGCGACCTACTCAGAGACGAATTACACAATCCAAACCCCCGATTGTAACAACAACCATGCCACACAATACAACTGCACAACAGTCCTCTCTATCAATAATTTCCCTAAATGTGAACGGACTAAACTCCCCAATTAAAAGACACATAGTAGAGAACTGGGTTAGGAAAAATAAACCGGACTTCTGCTGTATGCAAGAAACTCACCTACAGTTACAGGATAAGCACAGGCTTAGAATAAAAGGATGGAAAGTAATTATTCAGGCCAATGGAGAACAAAAAAGAGCAGGGACAGCCATTCTTATATCAGACCAAATTGCATTCAACCTCAAGAAAGTGATCAGAGACAAAGAGGGTCACTACTTACTGATCAGGGGAACATTAGATCAAGAAACATTAACCCTGGTCAATATCTATGCACCTAATGTAGAGTCAGCAAAATATGTGAGGCAACTACTGGCAAAACTGGAGAAACACATGAAGGGAAATGTGATAATAGTAGGGGACCTCAATACTCCACTATCACCACTGGACAGATCCACCAAACAGAAAAATAGCAAAGAAATAAGAGCTCTGAATGAAAAACTAGAAGATTTAGGGCTAATAGACTTATATAGAGCCCTCCATCCCCAGAAAGCAGAATACACATTCTTCTCAAGCCCACATGGAACCTTCTCCAGAATAGACCATGTCTTAGGATACAAAGCCAACCTATATAAGACCACAAAGGTAAGGATCATTAGAAGTACCCTCTCAGATCACTATGCAACAGAGGTCAAAATTGAAATCAAGAAGAAGCAATGGAGAAAAACTAATACCTGGAGATTAAACAACATGCTGCTCAACAACAGCTGGATCAAAGAACAACTCAAGGAAGAAATAAAAAGATTCCTTGAGACAAATGACAATGAAGAGACAACATGTCAAAACTTATGGGACACAGCAAAAGCAATAATTAGGGGGAAACTCATTGCAATACAGGCCTATGTCAAGAAACAGGAAAATAACAAAACCAACAGTTTAAAAGATCACCTCAAAGAATTGGAACAACAGCAACAGAGAAATCCAACCACAACCAGAAGGCAAGAAATAATAAAAACCAGAGCAGAAATAAACAACATCGAAACTAAGAAAACAATACAAAAAATCAATGAGACCAGGAGTTGGTTTTTCGAAAAAATAAACAAGATAGACAAACCATTGGCAAAACTCACCAAAAAAAAGAGGGAAAACACCCTAATCAGTAGGATCACAAATGAAAGGGGCGAGATTACAACGGAACCCCAAGAAATACAACATATCATGAGATCATATTATGAACAACTATACTCAACTAGGCTAGAGAACCCCGTAGAAATCGACAGATTCTTGGACAAACACCCTCTTCCAAGACTGGAAAAGGAAGATCTAGAAATCCTAAACAGACCAATCACCTCAGAGGAAATTGAAGATGTAATTAAAAAACTCCCTAAGAACAAAAGCCCAGGCCCAGATGGATTTACAGGTGAATTCTATCAAACATTTCAAGAAGACTTACTACCACTTTTCCATAGGCTCTTCCAAACCATAGAAAAACAGGAATCCTCCCCAACTCCTTTTATGAGGCTAATATCACACTCATTCCCAAAGAAGGCAAAGACACTACCAAAAAAGAAAACTACAGACCAATCTCACTAATGAACATAGATGCAAAGATACTTAACAAAATCTTAGCAAACCGAATCCAGCACTTCATCAAAAAGATCATACATCACGATCAAGTGGGATTCATCCCAGGAATGCAAGGTTGGTTCAACATACGCAAATCAATCAACATTATACACCACATAAACAACATGAAAGACAAAAACCACATGATCATATCAATCGATGCAGAGAAGGCGTTCGACAAAATCCAACATCCTTTCATGTTAAAGACACTCAGCAAAATAGGGTTAGAAGGAACCTTCCTCAAGATAGTTACAGCTATATATGATAAGCCCACAGCCAACATTATACTCAATGGTGAGAAACTAGAAGCATTCCCACTAAGATCAGGAACTAGGCAAGGCTGTCCACTCTCCCCACTCTTATTCAATATAACCTTAGAAGTTCTAGCAATAGCAATTCGACAAGAGAAGGGAATCAAAGGAATTCAAATAGGGAAAGAGGAACACAAGCTATCTCTATTTGCCGATGATATGATGATATACATCGAGAACCCTAAAGAGTCCACAGTAAAACTCCTAGAAACAATTAACCAATACAGCAAAGTGGCTGGTTACAAAGTCAATACACAAAAAACAGTAGCGTTTCTATATACAAACAATGAAGTTGAGGAGAGAGAGATTAAAAATACAATTCCATTTAAGATAGTTTCAAAAAATATCAAGTATCTAGGAATCAACCTTACAAGAGAAGTGAGAGACCTATACCAGGGAAACTTCAAAACACTTCAGAAAGAAATTGAAGACGATCTAAAGAAATGGAAGAACATCCCATGCTCATGGATAGGTAGAATTAACATAATCAAAATGACCATCCTACCCAAACTCCTATATAGATTTAATGCAATCCCTATCCAAATCCAGACACAATTCTTTAAAGAATTAGAACAATCATTCACAAAATTCATCTGGAACCACAAAAGACCCAGGATAGCCAAACAAATACTGAAAAACAAGAAGCTGGGAGGCATCTCCTTACCTAACTTGAAACTATACTATAAAGCCATAGTAATCAAAACAGCATGGTACTGGAACAGAGACAGAACCTCAGACCAGTGGGTCAGAACAGAATTCCCAGACATAAACCCCCAGGTATATAGCCAACTAATATTTGATAAAAGAGGCAAGAATCTGAAATGGAACAAAGAAAGCCTATTCAACAAATGGTGTTGGTACAACTGGAAAACCACATGTACGAAAGTGAAAATCAACCCATACCTTACTCCATATACAAAAATCAACTCAAAATGGATCAAAGACCTTGAAATCAGACCAGAATCCATAAAGTTTATCGAGAATAAAATAGGCAGAACACTAGAAGACCTATATATCAAAAAGGTCTTTGAGAATGGAGCACCAATGGCAAGAACGTTAGCATCAAACATAAACAAATGGGACTACATCAAACTAAAAAGCTTCTGCATGGCAAAAGAAACCCTACTTAATGCAAGAAGACAGCTAACAGAATGGGAAAAAATCTTTTCACTCGACATATCAGATAAAGGGCTGATATCTAGAACATACAAAGCACTCAGAAAGCTGAGCCCCCCAAAACCAAACAAAGCTATAAAAAAATGGGGAGATGAAATGAATAGACATTTCTCTGAGGAAGACAGAAGGATGGCCAACAAACACATGAAAACATGCTCACCTTCATTCATCATCAGGGAGATCCAAATCAAGACAACAATGAGATACCACCTTACACCAGTGAGGATGGCTCACATCAAAAATAATGGAAACAACCTTTGCTGGCGGGGATGCGGTATGAAAGGAACTCTCATCCACTGCTGGTGGGAATGCCCCCTAGTCCAACACATATGGAGGAAAGTCTGGAGAGTGCTCAAAGAACTCAGAATTGAGCTGCCATTTGACCCTGCAATTGCTCTCCTAGGCATATACCCACAAGATGGAAGGACATTCATTCCAAAATACATGTGCACCCCACTATTTATCGCAGCACTCAGTATAATAGCCAAATCTTGGAACCAACCTAGATGTCCAACAACGGATGAATGGATCATTAAGATGTGGTACATATACACAATGGAATACTACATGGCAGTTAGAAATGATACAATCACAGACTTTGCAGCAACATGGATGGACCTAGATCATGTTATGTTAAACGAAGTAAGTCAGAAGACAAAAGATAAACACAGAATGGTAGCACTATTCTGAAATACCTAGAACATACATTTTACACACAACTAATACCTAACAATCATATAACAGGGTTCAACAGGGTAGAAACTCCGAACACTGTAATAGTCAACATATACGTGGAAGCAGTGTCCAAAATACATGAAAAACGAACAACGCAAACTCTTGACAGCACATTATACCACAAAGAAAACAGAAACAGCAACATAGAGAGAACAGGTATGTAATCAGACTCCTACAACAAAGGCCCACAATAATCCCTTAGGGATCGTTAACAGGAACACAAGTATAGAACACCACGGGAATTCACGGACTGCAAGGGCAACATACCATAACACTACGTTTTAATCCCTTTACCTTAATATATTTTAAATAACCTCTCAGCTTTTCTGTTCACAGGCGCCCTTAGATACAAAGGGCGGACAAACTAAGATGGCAACTCGGGATACCACACGAGATACCATACCTTGCCTGCACTACGAGATGGCCACGCGAAAACTCTTTAACATACACTTTATCTCTAGGTTAAACCTTCATTTAGGAATTGAAGCACGTGACCAGTCAGTCCACCAAAGCAGTACCTGCGATGTACAGACCTAAACTACTGGTTCTAGTCATCGAACACATTCAACCAAACCAGCATTCCCTTGCAATTCTCTTCGTTCTTCTCACTACTTTTTTTTTTCTTCTTTTTTGCTCTTCTATTCTTCTCTTTACTTTTTTCCCTTTCTCTTCTCCCTTTCTTTCTTCGATATTTTCTCTTTTCTCTTCCTTCATACCCCTCCCATATACCTTCCCCTTTCTCCCCCCCGGAAATCCAACTATCCCTTCACCCCTCAATCCCATCCAGGTCTCCCACCATATTAAAACTCTCCACCCTCAGCCCTTAATCTTTTAGGCATCAAGATCGACCTCCCACCCAACGAACCAGTACCCAGCTCCCAGGCGAGGGGACACCCAGCCAAACCCGCACCTCGTCTCCTGCAAGAAAAGACAGCCAACTCCCCTGTGGACTCATGCTGCGAGACCCTTCCTACCATCTCCCCCTAACTGTGGACTGTTTCTTGAAACCGGACTTAGGTCCAATAGTATCCCCAATGCAAGAACTCTTCCAAGACCTCCCTGCCGCAAAATTTTTACCAATCTGAAGGTCAGGGGGGTGTGATTGGAAGATGCCTACAAACCCACACACCACAAGAAAAATCCAAAAGACAACGGGAAAAACTGTACTTCCAACATAGGAATAAGACCTGTAATACACTACCTCTTTACCTGTTCTCCACCAATTGTAAAGTAGTCTGTTGCACCACTTTGGTCCTTTAAAAACTTCGCTAACTCATTTTATCTTATTATTTTTTTTTGTAATTTATTTAACTAATTAATTTTTTTAAATGTTTGTCCTACATATACGTTTGTGGGCACATATACTTTTCTTTCTTTTTTTTTTTATCGTTTTTGGGTATGCAATCTATTGCTGTTACCCACTCTGTCCACCCCAAATACACCGACAATATAATGGAGCACCACTTCCCCATGCAAAGGCACACTAAATAAAGGGGAAATCTTACATACAAAAAAAAAAAAAAGAGCTCTTATCTACTAGAGATAGGAACTCATAGTTGTTTATAATACAGGGATATCTCCTACCTTGAAAATATGTCATGTGGAATCAACTTAGACCTCAGGTGATTAGATACCATTCATCCAGCCTTGAACCCTGGATCCCAGACATAGAAACGGCACAGCTCTTCACAATAGCTGCAAGAAACAAACTCCATCTGGGACAGCCTTAATACTGCAGGGTCAACAACAAGGGCCAGCTCTAACATGATATCCTGACAAGGAGGAAAATGTGAACAACTTGACCTTAGAGCAGTTTAGCCTACCTTACCAGCTAACGACAAGACAAAACCAGAAGACGTGGCACCCTTTGGTAGGTCCAAAAAGCCAAGATCGTGATTTACAGATGACTGGCTGCTAGAACCACGACCAGACTGTATACATCTTGGGACCAATAAAAAAGCCCTAGGCTAGGGCTTGAGCTAAGACCTGCACAATAAGCATGATCCCCAGTTCCAAAGGTCCGGCAGAGACAATTGTAACGGAAAGGGGATTCTGGAAGCACAAAGAAAGACGCTATTCTAGATGCCATCCTAGGTTCAGTGCAAAGACCAAGACCACCAACCACAGAATATGGATTAAAATGGCACTGAGGTAACGGAACCTCTAGATTCACAAAGACTGACTTCACCATAAGTCCTACCTCAGGATCTGTACAGATACTGAGACCTCTAAACACAGAGCTCTGACTGTATCACCCTGGACAGAGCAGAAGTCTTCCACACACCAAAAAAAAAAAAAACACCACCGGGAGAGTAATGATCCTGAGCAAAGAGCTGATCCCATGACACTATACTCCAAGGACGGAGAAACCCCATATCGCATAGGGCAAGTGAATTCCTTTTCGAATAACCCCAATATTTACTGTGCCAGGGCAGGAGGGAAAAAAAAACAAAAATACAAAAAAACACAAAACCTTGGACATATATATATATATATATATATATATATATATATATATATATATATATATCTTACCTTCATTTATTATCGTTATTATTATTTTTATTTACCTAGCTATTTTGGTCGATTTCTCTGTTTGGATGTGATTATTGAAATTGTTGTCCCCAATTAGTCTTATTTTTTTTTCTCTCTTCCTTTCTCTTCTTTCGTTTTGTGCTACGCCATGTTTCTTATTTCAAGACCACGGCGTGTTTTTTTTTGTTGTTGTTGTTGTTGTTGTTGTTGTTTCTTTTTTGTTTGTTTGTTTCTTATTTTTTTTTAATATTTTTTTATCTGTTTTTTGTGGTGCCTATCGATATAACCGGAGTCCTCACTGGATATTTGACACTTCCTTTGGTACTGGTGGAGTGTTTCACCTTCTTGTTCTCATTCACTTCCCAAATTGATGATGAGAACCTCTAGAAGGATTCTACCCATTTTCGGGGTATTAGACCCTTACTCCAGATTATTTACTTTCTCTTTTTCAGGCAAAACCACGTAACTTGAACTAGCTAGCCCTGCCCCCACTTACAGGGGGAAATAAGGGAGGCAGCAAGACCAAACTGATGCAAGACTACTAAGTAGTAGGTTAGATACAGAGGGGACCATATATTCTAACCGCCCTGAGGGTGAGGGAAGAGGAAATGGGAGGTAGGACAAAAACGGAGGGTTAGGGAGGACAATTTGGGGATGGGAAGCCCCCCTGATTTTATGTAAATATGTACCTAAAATATTATTGTCAACAATATGTAAGCCACTATGATCAAAATAAAAATTATATTTAAAAAAAAAAAAAAAAATTATCCTTAGAAGAATTTACTAGTGTCCTCCTCGAAGAAGAGAAAAGTGTTTGGAATTCCAGGATGCTGGTGATAAATCTAGCACTGGTTAATGACTCCTTTCTGAACTCCCTGCGCTCGGGTTTACTTGGGTTTGATCTCTCCTTAAAGGTGCTTATATGCAATCTTAAACAACAATGCTGAATTTATTGTGGAAGAAAAAGGCACCCTCAGTGAAAATATTTTCAAACAAATTTAGAAAGATTAGGCAGGGGAGGGGAGGGAGAAAAAAAGCAAAATAACACCATCGGAACACCTACTGTTCTTCCTGTAGGAACAGAGGGGAAAGATCCAAATGGCCACAGTGATGTGCAAGTAGCCACACTGACTTAACATGAGGAACATTCAGAGACTCCAATTGTAAGCAGATGGATCGTCATGTGTTTTCCGTTGATAAAGGAAGAGCCTATATTTTATTTCTTCCTGAGGTCTATCCCAGACTAAAAAAGAAGAAATAAACAAATGTCTTAGACTTATTGCTTGGAGATGGTGCAATTCACTCAGCTTGGTTCCAGCTCCTGTTAAAGTCTGTGTAACCTCTGAGACAAGTATTGTTTACCATTTCACCAATACTATCCCACTCTATGGACCCACCTCACACCACCATGCCATTCCTTTTAGCAGCTACCTTTTTAGAAGATGGAATAGCATCACTGACTTACTCAAAATAAGCTCCTCGGAATTTTCAAAAAGGATAATAAAATTTTCAATCACTGAAACAAACCATGTGCCAATATACCTCTTCTATTGCCCCAAGGTTCCTTCATGCTCACTCCTTTCCTCAGTGTTCTGTTTCAAAAGAAATGCGTAGCATATATACATATGTATATAAAACAAATTCAAAATAGAAAGGCATTGGTGATTTCTCTGATGCTTGATTCTTGAATGCCTAGAGTGAATTCTAGTGTTTTTCATCCAAACTTTAAAAATCAAGTTTTCTGGATAATGAATAGGAGATGGTGCTGAATTTATGCAGAAAACTATTGAGACTAAAATGTTAAGACAAGAGAGCTTACAACATAAATGGCATAAAAAGTGTTCACTAAAATTGCATGATGGGTATTCCCCTGATTCAATGTTAATATGTACCTAAAATACTACTGTGAAAGATATGTATGCCATTATGATCAAAATATAAATTAAAAAAAAGAATAAATAAATTGTAACACTTTCTGACCTGAGAATTAAGGAGAAACAGAAAAAACTACCTGGCTATGCTCTAAGCAAGCCTGGCACATAAAATACTAAGTAGTAATGATGTCAAGTACAGCCCACACTGAGTTCTGAAAACCCTGGACACAGCCAGCATGCAGGTGTTTTCACATGGTGCAGGGAACAGAGCAGTTGGCAGTTGGCTGAATAGTGGTTCCAAGGGTGATGCTGCTATGGGTACATCCAAGATGAAGGGTGAGACTGTGTCATGTGGATCTCCCAAGCAAATCGATGACTTGTTACTTTTCCCAAAAGATATTAAAATGTTGATCAAGCACTAGATAAATTCAGACACTTTGGAGACAAAAGTTGTAGGGGCAAGGATGGCATTATTGTATTTGATATTCTGGGGAAAGTAGAGCAGACCCAGCACTGGAAGCCATTCTGCCATGAGTCAATACCAAGTCCATTATTACTCTCCTCAGGCTCCCGTTTTCATCAGCTTTGTCTCCTGTTGAAAGGCTACTATTGAGAGGACAGCCTTCCAGTTTATGATAGCCAGTAAAGGAAGGGGGGGAGTCCAAGCTAAGGTACAGTGGTTAGGGCACTGGGTTTGATTCCTGGTACTACCTGTCTCAGGAGTGATCTCTGAGCACAGAGCCAAGAGTATGCAATGAGCACTGCTGGGTGTGGCCCAAAATCAAAATAATAATAATAATAATTATCGAATAATAATTATAACAATGTCTATAAGAGGCCCAATCCTTAAGAAGAGATGTCTTTCCATATTGTGTGGTGCCTGTCTTTATTGCTGTAGTGCTCACTGGTTATTTAATTCGATATTTCTTTCTGTATTGTTGTGGTGTTTCAATTACCTTTTTCACATCTTCTCTCAAACTGAGGTTGGAAGCCTGTAGAGGGACTCCGCCCATTTTCAGTATATTTGACTTCTTTTTTTTTTCTCTTATTTTGTACCCCAATCTATTGCTTTTCTTTCCTTCAAACAAAACCACATACCTCGATTAATCTAGCTCTGCCTCTTAAGTAGAGGGGGAAACAAGGAAGGGTTCCAGGACCAAACAGTTATGTGATCACTAATAGTAAGCCAGGTAAAGAGGGGTCTACCTACTCTAGCAGCCTGGGGGTGATGGTGGGGTTTTGGGGTTATAGAAAGGGAACTGGGATGGTGGGAGGACATATTTAGTGATGGATATTCCCCTGATTCAATGTTAATATGTACCTAAAATGCTACTGCGAAAGATATGTAAGCCATTATGAAAAAAAAATTGTGTTTTAATCAGAAACTTTCTTTGACTTACATGTATTATTATATTAATTATATTATATGCTATGTTATGTTACTATATTATGTTATGTTAGTTTACCTCATTATGTTAATCAATTTTGTCTGTTGAATAAATTCTTACAATAAAAAAAATAAAAATAAAAAAAATCAACTGTAATCAGGGTCTATCCAGGCTCCAGAGTGCATATTGAACTAGATCCCTTCTCTGATAAAATCCTTCCATAATTTTCTATTGTTTACCTAATAAAGCCTTGAAAAAAAAGGAAAAAAAAAAGAGATGTCTTTCCAAACCGAGTTTTAACCTAATTTTTTACTCATTGGGAATTTTGTCCCTTAGAAATTTTCTTGGAAAGATTTCAGAAAGCACTTCAAAAAGTAACATTGCTGGAGTTGGAGCAATAACACAGTGGTAAGACATTTGCCTTGCATGCAGCAGATCCAGGACGTACCTGGTTCGATCCCCAGCGTTCCATATGATCCCCCTAGCCAGTACAGATTTCTGAGTGTATAGCCAGGAGTAACCCCTGAGCATCACCAGGTGTGCCCCCCCCCCAAAAAATAGCATATCCTAACCTCAGATAGAGAGGTGGTAAAATGAGGTTATTTATCCAATAAAATAAAATGAACAAATAAACAAAAAATTGTAAGATTTTTAAATTTTTCCAGCCACAAAATAAGTCTTGACCTTATCCTTTTAAAGAAAATATGTACAGAAGCTGAGAGTTACTGGTTAAGAGAGAGAAAGAGGCCAATATGAAATTCTTTCCTACAAAGAAATTTGAGTTTTGACTTTAACTCAAAGTTTATTACATTTCATTAAAATTGTATTACACATAGATTTATTATTAGCTGGTTTGTTAGACATGTGGTGTGTTCCATGTGCTGTCTGCATTTTAAAAGCATTCACTCATTAATATTATTTTATCTTTACTGTAAACCAAGAGGGAATTTTCTTCTTCTACCTAAGAAAATTGAACAACTTGTCAGAGGTCACAGAAAGATGGCAGCATATGAATTTTATCTAGGTCTCTCTGACTTCAAAACCTCTGTTCTCAATCAGGCGGCTAAATTATCTTCCACACAAGGATGAAACTTCTTAGGAAAGAAACACGTGCTAATTTTTGACAACTAAACACAGAGGAATTGTTTGCCTGTGACATAAAAGCGCAATGGAAATGCATAAAACGATACATTTTTAAGAGCAATGGAAGATTGGCAATTTGTTTGTTCCAATAACACAAAGACCTTTCTTCAAAGTTTATCATTCTGTTTAGTAAAGAAGTAAAAGGAAAATGTTCTCTGAGCATTCCAGATAGATGCCTTGCCTTTGAAAGGTTTGCATTAATTGGTGCCAACGCCAGTGAATCAAAGTGATCTCAGTGCTCCATGAGAGACACCTATTGATAACACAGTGGGTAAGGTAAAAGCATAAGAATAGGGTATAATTCAGGGATTTTTTTCAGGGGCAACAACAACAAAAAAAAAACTGTGAGGGGGTTTGAGTGAAAGGGCAAAGTCTGCTGGAAAAATGTGCTCTGGGGAGGCAAAAGAATATACTTTTTATCTTGGACATGAAAAGTGAGCTTGTTAGCACAGAATGGAAAGTCCTCTAGCTTCATCAACCTCTCTAACCTCCTATTTATGCCGATGTGTGTTATTTTCACAGAAGGAAATAACTTGAGATCATTAACATGATCTCTGACTACATGGTTTTCTATGCCAGCATTTTACCTTACTAGACACATGAATGTCTCTGGGTCTCAATTTTCTCTGCCACCAATGGGGATGTAATCATAATAATACCCGTGGCATGGGGTTATCATGATTATTGTACATATACAAGTAATTGGAACTTGGTCCAGCGAATAATAAGTGCTAAAATGTTCATAGTTGTTTTTTCTCTGTATTCAAAGTGATTCAACCGAATCCCACCCTATGTAGTAGAAGTAAGCAGTTTCCAAGTTCCCCACAGAATTCTTAAAAATTCCAAGGTTACACTGAAGTACCTTCTCTTAAAGGTCCTTGTGAAATGGCAAAAGTCCAATTAGATTTGTTCTCAGAAATAAAAATTGATTTTCTTTTTCAATAATTCTATTAATTGAATCTTCTCCTCTACCCCAGCCAAAGGCCAACATTTGAAGAACAAATCCCAGCATGCCCCCTAAGTAAGATCACCTTATAGAAACTTGTCCATAAATACTTTCTACAAGCAGTGTAAACACATCACTAAATCACCCTACTAATGCATACCACTTCCAAAATAATCAAAGTACCTCAAATTTAGTGTCTCTATATACATATATGTAAAATTAATATCCCGATCAAAAAGAAAATAATGCTGGCAGAATTGCAATTAGCACAAATATTTTAGCATACAATTTGAGTAACAGACAAAAACATTTTAGTCCTTTTGGAAAACATGGCATTAAGCGTCTACATCATGAAAAAAAATTGTTTGGATCTCTGTAAATTTATACCCAGGAAGCAATCTAACAATAAAAGCTATAGGCATGAAGATGTTCACAGCAGGACTATTGTAGTAAACTACGTTGTGTAAATATAAATAAATTTAATGTAAATGTTACACAAAAATGCATGCTATGAACTATTATTTTTTCTTTCTCTTCGTTTTAAGATAGCATTTTGGGGTAAGTTTTCAGCATTTCTGAAATTAGAAATCATCTTGCCTTCAATGTAATATTTCTTTTCTCTTTTGAAAAGCTATTATGAAAGCAATGGTGCATCTCCAAATCAGGAGCATCATATGACCAAGAAAACACAGCAGTATGCATTCATTAGAATGGTAACTATAGAGGTTATGGAAAAACATGAAAACAGAGCAAACAGCAGTATTATATTTTAGATGATTAGGGGCTAGAGTAGAAAGAAACTGTCAACAAAGAGTCCGATTTAAACATATTTTTCTTCCTTTTTATTTAGAGTACCATTAGTATTAGTATATATTATACATATGTTAATATGGTTTTTAATTTATTTTAGGTAAAACCTCTCTGGCAAGGTTTAGGATGTTAGAAAACGGTTGGAACATTAGATCCAGCAAAACCCAGTCAAGCAGAACAGTTCAAAGGGGGGATCTGGTGAAACAATGTTGGATCCTAGTGCTGCTGGGGAAAGGGACTGAGAGGCAACGAGGACACATCCAACATTGTTTGAGCACTTCCAGGTAATTCCTGCTATACTTGAGGACTCAGGCAGATCTGGAAATTATATGACACAACCCTTTGAATTTGTCTCTGACCCTGATTTTTTTCCCCTTTTTTGGTAAATAGCAGGAAACTTTCTCTGGGCTGAGTGATAGTACAGTGGGTTAGGCATTTGCCTTCACACATTCAGCCTAGGGTTCAGTCAATCCCCAAAACTCTACATGGTCCCCCAAGCACTGCCAGAATTGATCCCTTAGCACAAAGCCAAGAGTAAGCCCTGAGCACAACCATGTGTAGTCCAAAAACAAATAAGCAAAAAAAAAAGTAAACTTTTCTGTGATTTACGTCTCATGAAACCTTGGCCAGAAATTTTATGAACAAGATGGCCTGATTAAATGAAAAGCCACTTAATCGCCCTTTCCTTGCAAAAACAGAAGCTTGAGAATTTCTATCCTTCTCCTGACAGTGCACTATGGGTTGGGTGGAGTAGGAAAAGGAAAGAAAAGAGGACTGTGATTACTGAGTGTATCTGCTACCACCCTTCCAGCTGCACAGGAAAAACCTAAAATGAAATCAGCACCGGGACATACTTGGCGACCTGTTCAAACTACCTACTTGTCATATCGAGACCAGAGAGAGTTGAGCAGCAAAGGAAGAGAATGATAGCAGTGGAAGCAACTGGGCAGGATCACATAAGGATGATAACATTAGACTGACATGAAATTGGGAAAAGAAGATTCTTTCAAAAAGAAAAATCAAGGGGCCAGAGCAGTGGCACAAGCGGTGAGGCGTCTGTCTGCCTGCAGTCTCTAGCTTAGGACAGACCTTGGTTTGATCCACCGACATCCCATATGGTCCCCCAAGCCAGGAGCAATTTCTGAGCCCATAGCCAGGAGTAACCCCTGAGCATCACTGGGTGTGGCCAAAAAAATAAAAAGAAAATTAAAAAAAAAATAAAAAGAAAATCAAGTTGAGAAATGACACAAAATATAGCAGGAAGTTTTCCAAGACACACGAGGCCTTCAACACATAAATAAAGAAATAAAGAGAAATAAAATACGAGAAATAAAGAAGTGACTTAAGGATGCTTCAATGCAAACATTACTCCTGGTCCATTGTAGGTGCTCAATAATTCATTCCATCACAGTCTCACTCATTCTTTCAATAAATCTATACTAAGCATCTATACTGCTAAAGAAAGGGGTAGGTAGGCAATAGTCTAATGGGGTAGAGGCTTTGAACAACACACACATCCCAACTCCTGTCCTCAAGAGACTTACAATTCTGGTAAGAATGGGGCCAAGGAGAGAGTTTGTGGAAAGAAAGGACTCTAGTAAACCAGTAAATAAAGTATGAGAAATATGAGATGTGAAGTTTTCTGTGGAAGAAATGCAAGAGCTTGTTTGAAATGCTTTGGAGTATGAAAGTTTGCAGCTTTAATAAGAGCACTCAGGAAAGACCTTTCTCCAGGTCACAAAGGAGAAAGTACTTAAAGGAAATCTAAAACTAAATACAGTGGATGGGGGTTAGTAGAATATGCAAATGCCTTGAGGCAAGAGGTTGCGAAACAAACTCAAAGATTAACAAGATATTCTCTGTGAGTGGGCAGAGAGAAGAGTGAATCCAGAGGCTCCAAAACCATTGTAACACTAAAAGCTATTTTTCTAAGTGAAATGGGGAGTCAGGGAAGAAGAGTCTAGAACAGAAAATACATGATCTGAGTAATATAACAGGATTTGCAGCTGCATTGTGTACAGCCCATAGAGAAAAGGAGAGCAGCAGGAAGTTCAATGTGAAGCCAATTTGGCTAAAGTAGCCATTGAAATGTGCTCAAGAATAAAGTGACCAGTGAGGATACAAAAATGATCATAGATTGGTGGTATATGCTGAAAGTGGGATTTGCAAATAAATTGGCCATGGTGTGCAACAGAGAGAGGGACAAAAGTAACCCAAAACTCACTGACCTAAATAATTGATTAGAGTTTAGGTATGCTGAGAAGTGAAGGGTTTTGGAACAGGGGGGAGATTTATGTAGAAAAATTCAAGATATTTTTTTTTTGGAATATAAGTTGCCAAAACCCTAAGATGCTCAAACAAAGTTGGCCAATAGAAGTCAAGGGTGGGTGAATATCTAAAGAAAGAGGCAAAAAATAGTAGACGGAAATGAAATTTGATAGTAAGACAATAAAAAGATTCAAAATAGATAAAAATAAAAATATATTTTAAAAAATAGAGTGATAGTACAGTGGGTAGGGCTCTTGTCTCATGTGGTCAACCTAGGTTGGATCACCAGCACCCCATATGGTCCCCAGAGTCCATCAGGGTACTGAGTACTCATGCCTGAGAACAAAGCCAAAGCTCAAAGCACCACTGGTTGTGCACTCTCTCTGCTAAAAAATAAATAAAACCAACAGGGACTAAGAATAAACCAAAGGAGTAGGAAGACCACCAAAAGAAGGAACCTGCCTACAAAACCAAGACAAGAGAAGAAGCCCTGTCTCAAGTAACTGCAGCTGGCAGGACTGAGCTCTCTCTCTCTGAGCCTCTCTCTCCACTCCTGCTCAGCTCCAAGTCAGTGCCTGACCTGTAAATACCAGTGACAAGGTGATTTCCCACACGCTTGTCTAAAGTGTGCTCATTGCAGCCAGGCCTCAGAACTGTTGGAAATTGGAAATCTGGTCACAGGGCAGAGGTACCGCCTGTTGGATCTCATGCTGTCAACTCAGTCTGAATCTCCTCATTAACTGCTTGCCGGGAAAACAAGAATTGCTCTTAGCCCTCCTCTGCACTCCTGGTTTAGGAAGAAGGATGAGAAGACAAGGCAAAGGGAGAGTGAGGCCAGGTATTGCCCAGGTCAGCAGCGTTCCCAGCTTTTCCACTCAGTATTTAGTAGAAAGTCATGTACAGTTCTGGAAGGTTTCTGGGACCACTGGCACATGGCCTTTTCCTTGGGGGCTGGGGTAGGGTGACTTCTTTGGCTCTGCTTTGAAGAATGTTGGAAGTCACCCCCAGAATACTGGGGTCTGAATCTGTTCTGTCACTCACTGTGTCATCTTGGGCATAGCAGACTGCTCCAAGACCTGCACTCTCATTTGGAAACCTAAAGATAATGAGATGCAGCCTGCTAGAAAGCAGAATGCTGGTCCAGGTGAAGGGATTCAGGTTCTTCCAAGCCCAGATTCCAACTGTAGAGATGCTGATAAGGTGTGAAATGCACAGGGCAGGAGTTTAAAGCCAGAGGTGAGATGCCAACAAATGTGTTTACTCACCCTCCCACACCACCTTGGGATGGAACAACTTCTGGGATGTGAAACCAGAAAAATAACCTTCTTTTTAGGCTCTTTATTCTGTGTTTAGTAGGTAGCTAGGAAACCCATATTTTTTGCCTTCTGCCAGACTGGGTTTGAATTCTTAGTTTCGATGTCTCTCGAAATACAACTTTAGACAAATGACTTAATCTTCTTATGTCTCCATAGACAGCTCTGTAAAAATGGATAGAGAAAAGCACAGAAAAATTCAGAAGGCTGGGAAGCGTAAATAAGATGATAAATGTGGACTGGAGAGATGGCACAGGGGTTAAGATGCTGTCCTTGCATGCAGACATTCCTACTCTCATTCCCCCAGGCACTGCATGGTGCCCCTAAGCCCCTCCAGGAGTGACCTCTGGGCAAAGAGCTGGGAGGATCTCCACAAGTACCACCAAGTATAGCCCCAAAAAATGAACAAAGAAATTAAATGTGGAATACCAACTCCGTCATTCACAGTCCACTCACAACAGTGATCACTCTAGATATTTAAACAGGGGCTATTTCATTCTGAGGGATGGTTACCATGGTGACAAACACCCAGAAGACCCTCAATCTGAATCTTAGTTCAGGCTCCACATGCCCACCCCCAGCCTAATCTTCCACCATTTCGGTGCCTGGAAAAGAACAGCATGAAGAGAAAATTCTCCAGGGTAGAATCCAGAAAGGAGAAAACTGAGCACAAAATGGGATCAAAAGGCAAAATGGACATTAGGTTGCCTGAAGATCGAGAAAAATTTATCTGTTTTTCTAGTTTCCCATGCAAGAAAGATTTCCTTCGATCTGCCATTTCCATCTCATTACAGTGGGGCAACAGAATGATTGTTGGACATTGGGGAGAACAAACTAAGCAAGTTCAGCTCAACTCAGCTCTATTCTTTCATCTTTGGTGTGAACTATGCTCGGGAACCTGGTATTCCTGATGATTGCAGAAAATCTTGCAAGGACTAGAGGCCCTTCAGCACGGTGCATTTGCCTCTCTTGATCAAGCGTTGGTTGCAACAGGATTAGGAGAAATAAAGATAAGGTATAGCCTCCATTTTAATGTCTTTCTATCTCAACGTTCAAAACCCAAGCAAAGGATAAGGGTAAGATCCCTCAGAAATTGCAGTGGGGATCAATTCTAGAGTTAGAGTGAATTCATTGTGATGGGTGTTAGCTTCACCCATCACAATGAATAAGAATTTCAACTAATTAAGGCTGCAATTGCTCATACCATTAGCTCTACAGTGAACTATCTATTCCAAGTTCATCTTTCAGTTTGTCAAAGGATTTATTTTGCAGCTCTGTTGGTTGTCATAATCACCTGGGAAATTCGTTTAAAATGCAGACCCCCTCCGGAGTCTGGTTACAGAGTCAGGAACCATTTTTTTTAACATGTGCCTCTATGAAATTCCCACACTGGAGAAGCCAAATCTTCAACTAGTGATCTTCAATCTGGGTTGTATGTTGAAATAACTGGGGGAGGGAATTGGTTTTGATGCTGATTATTCAGGTCCTGCTTCTAGAAATTCAGATTTAATTAATTAGGTATGAAGTCTAGCTAGCTAGACTTCTTAAAGCTCTCTGGGTAATTTTAATGTATAACCTGATCAACTCCCCTGGCTTATCTCCTCAAGAAATTTTTCAAGTATTTGTTACTGGTGGTGGCAGAAAAGACCTGTCTGGAATAGCTTCAAGGCATTTTTGGAAATGCAGATCCAGGAGTCCCAAGTCTCTGCCCCTCATCAGAGTGAAGTTTACATCGAGAGCAGCCCAGTTCCTCTTCCTACCTTGCTCCATTGTGGTTTTCAAATGAGGTGTAATTTACATCTCTTTAACTAGATGTATTGGTGTTATTACCATTGCAATCCTATTGATTGCAAAGCTGCTCTTAGCAACACATTCCATTTTTATCATCCTTAGTCACTCTTGCATGACTCCATATGTATAAACAAGCCTTGGTGTTTAAACCAGTACACATGTTGGGGGTGTGTGAGGGTGAGAAGGATCAGCTTCTCACAAATCTCTGGTTTACTTGTGAAATGAATACTATAACCCCTATCTTCTCTCTTACACATGCACGCATACACACACACACACACACACACACACAAACTTCATGTATTCTTTTCCTAGCCCTCTAGATTGTCCAACTGGATAAGAGTGTGAATAAGACAAAGATCTGAGCCTTAGCTTTACTGGGATGACCTCCTGTCTCATGTGGAGATCTTAATTTTAAAATGAATGATTAATTTTCCCAAGTCGTTATCTGGCGGATCTAGCATATTTTTTGTTCTTAATTTAATCTGATTTTGTTTTTATAAAATTTGTTATTGAATAGCCATAGATACACAGTTTGTGATTGAGTTTCAGTCTTCCAATGTCCAACACCCATCCCTTGACCAGTACACATTTCTTCCCCACCCATGTCCCCAGTTTCCTTTCTCCCATTCTCTCACTCCCTGCCTATGTCTATGGCAGATATTTCTCTGTTCTCTTTCTCTGTCTTTGTCTCTGTCTCTGTGAATAGCACATTTCTTGAAACCCTATCTGGGTGTCTTGAGCCTACCTCTATAGAACTAACAACTGCTTTCTTCTGTTCCAAGATTTGGTCTTTAACCTGAACTACACCAGAAAAAGGCAGAAATATAGGGGCTGGAGGTTAGGTTCCAAAGTAGAATGATTCTAGGCAATGGGAGTAGAAGTAGGGGACTCAGGTAGCAGTTAGGAAAATATGAAAGTGAAAGGAAACAAAGAGAGCATCTTACATTATGCTCTCTTGAAACAGTTACAAATAGGCTTGGCAGATGATGGTCCACTGGACATATCACCCTAATTGGTTCAGTATGAACGACAAAATCTGACACAGAAATGGGGCGATGAATGTTGATCAAGGATATATCTTGATTGCAACTCAAACTCAGGTTATTAAATTGAGAGGAAAGAAGATAAACCTGTATGAATGATAACAACGATGCCACTTGGAAACTCAACAGATGTGGGTGAGGAAAAGTAGTTAGTGACCAACAGAAACATGTAGGTGAGCAGTTATAGAAAAGAAAGGGGGAGTGTTCAGGGCTTTCGAGAGAAAATCCAGATTCCAAATGTTGAATCCTAAATCTATTTCAAGCTAAGCCCTGTGCATCTCATACGATTACTGAAACATCACAACCAAAAACTTTGTTGGCCACTGAGAACAAATGAGGTTGAAGCATTAGAGGGTCTGAAACAAGAGCCTCTGAGCTGAAACTGGTCCCTTCATCACTTCGAGGTCCCAAAAAGGTCAGTTTTCCTTTCCTATTTATCATTTCCTTGAGATCTTAACCAAGAAGTTCCAGTAGTTTTCACTAAAACTGTTGGATCATTCCAAGCCCTGAAGTTGCCAGTATCTCTCGGGCACTCTACAGTTTGCTCTGTTTCCCTTAGGACTCTGAGGACTGAAGATGCTCTATGTCCCACAAAGTGACTTGTTCTAAAGGGTCCAAAGTCCCAGAAATCTGGAGAACTTTAATCAGGCTACAAAGATCTCTTGAGAGACAACTTTAATCCTCTCCAAATGAGCTGTCAATTGGCAATTTGTCCGAGGAGGTCAAATACCTATTTCCAGAAATTTCCACTTAGGAAAAATAATATATCCATAAAGGAACACAGAGAATGAGGGTATCAGTAAGCATTATTTGGGTATTTGGGGCATTCACTTTCTACTTTTTATTTTTGGAGGGTTTTTTTGTTTGTTTTTTTTTTGCCAACTCAAAATCCAGTCCTTTTCTTGTCAAATATAATCCTGCCAGAGTGAAACTGACAGGACATACAATAAAGTTGAGGAAGAGAAACACAAAGACCTAGATAGTAACCTATTTATTTTTCAGAGGGGAAAAAAAGTAACAACTATTCTAGCAAAGAAAATAGCCCTGCATTTGGTCGTTTTTTTCCTTGTTTTCCCCTCAATTTAAGAGAAAAACTTTTCAAATTCACACAAAATGGTACACACTGTCTGTTTTTCTGTGGCTGTCTTCAAATATATAACCTTTCAGGTCACTATGAAACACTTTTTTGAAATATGTCTCAATCTGTCTTTCAGTGTGACAATGAAATTACCAGACAGTTCAGCATGTGACTTGACTGAATTAGGCTGTAGCTGACCAAATGCTATCATTATCATACTCCATTCTTTACTTCCGAGGAGTGGAAAGGGGCAGAAGAAAGGATGAAAATCACTGGGGGAAAAAATAGAATCGTCCTGGTACAGAATCATACCTGATTATTTGTACAAGTGAAGTCACCAGGTGGAATGACATCGCTCTCTCTTTCCCTTACTCAGAAGATCTGAGGTCAGCATAACTATTGATGCTGAACCAAGTTTACTTAAATTCCTCTGTCACCACTCTGCCAGCCTCCACATTCTGACTCCATTAGTTCCACATACCTGTCCAACTCCCCCTGGACTGGCAGGGAACATCTTGGAATATCTTCTGACTGACGTTATAAGAAGTACTTGACCTTTTTAAGAATCACTGAACAAATTTGCCTTGAATATTTCACTATATCACGGGAACAATCATAAATGGCATATAAAAATTCAATAGTTGTTGGGATCAATAAGCTGTCCACCCAGAAAAAAATACATATATCCACACAAGATGATATGGATCCATGTAATGCATAAATACACTTTTAAAAACTGCTTCACAGAGACTTTCTGCTGAGTATAATTCGTTTGGTTCTTATACTTATACTGAGGTGCTGGCTTTCAGCCTGGGGAATACCCACTGGATCAAATGAAATTCCTACCATGAATGCCATATTTTTTTACTTAGGGCATTGTCTCTAAAATGATTTTGCTAAAATGCAAATAATTTTATCTACGAGGGATAACATATTGGGTAATTAGTAGAGGCTAATATATTTGCATGGGTATGCTTATTGATTTAGCTGGCAGAAAACAAATCCTCAAGGACAGAGGTTAAAGACAGGGACTGTGATGAGGAGATGGATAAAGGGGGATCTAGGTCAGCCAGAAGTAAACCAGGAATGTCCAGGATTGGCTGGACAGAGCCACACAAGCTTTCATGAGGGGGTGCCTGTGATCCAGAGGAATCTCACCTGATTTTTTTCATACCGTCTTGAGAAAAAACGACTTTTCTTTACAACAGCCTGAAAACAACCATCTATAGACACAATCCCAAAAGTCTAACTCAGAATCATAATCAAATCAAATACGATTGAAGAGTTTCCTCTCCAATACTAAATAAACAAGAGTCTGACAAGTCATCCAATAACCAAACAAAAATGATAAGATGTGTTGACCTGTTCATATATCATAATTGCACATTGTGCTAAAAGAGTATTCCTTTCCTTCTCTCCTTACTCTTTCTCTCTTCCTCTTCTCACCATCTCTCTTTTCTTTCCTGCTTCTCTCTCTTTCTGGCTTCAGAAGAAACTTAGACATCACCCCCAATGAAACTGAATGCAAATATGTAAAGAAATAGTTGGAAGATAGGAAGTGCCTGTAGGGAGAATTTCCTGCCTGTGCCAAACTCAAGGGGCATCTATAGTTGGAGATTCCCCATAACCTGTTCTGAGGACACACACACACACACACACACACACACACACACACACACACACACACACACAGTTTGGCAAACATTCTCATTTGAAGACCTTCCAAACATTCCTCTACTCCCTCCAGAATGAAGCTATCTCATTGTCAATGAGATTTTCTATAAATTTGCTTCAATGGTCATGCAGATTAAAAAAAAAACACACACACAATAATAATAGCCTAAGAAGCTGGGCTAAAGACCAAAAAGTTAAAGCGCTTACAAGGCAAATAATGTGACGAGGCAGGATAAAAATCAAAAACAGAATTTAAATGGTCCCAGCCTCAGAATTTATAAAAGACCAAGTCCTGACCTATGACAAAAATGAGAACTTTATTGGGCACGTAATTCAGAAAGGCAGGAAAGGCTGATACACAGAACACAATGAATGTCAGGTTAAGGATTTAAATCTCAGTCTGACAGGGTCGGGAAAACCAATACAATAATGCCAGAGAGCAGGCGAGGGAAAGGAGACGTGCTGTGCAAATCTAGTGCTGTGGGGAACTTTGACTGCATAATTAGCCCGTGTTGTAATTAAGAATCTAGAGGGCCCATTGAAAGGCAAGCGCAATGAACAGATTTGGATTTTCTGCATTGAGCCAGAATACTTAACACAGTCAGAGTTTTCCCTGATTTTGGCTAGATAGTTCAGTCACCTGACAGCCCGCAAGACTCATAAACATGTGTACCCTACCTGTTTTATAACAGCCCTGACTGACAGGTGGGAACTATTTTTTATGCTGGTTTCGTCTTTGGGTTTTCTGTCTCCACTTTGGGAAAGGACTTCTTTGCAGTAGGATATCACCATCGGATCAGAGGAAATGAAGTTCATGACAGGCATGAGGTCAAGGCTGAGTTGAGGATGAGGCCAATGAGAAGCTGCCGTTACAGACGTGTTTTATTTATAGAAACCCGGGATATCAAATGAGATGGGAAGCAGGGAGAGAGAATGTGGCTTCAGTTCGAAGAAGTCTCTCTGGACAGCATCTACTACTCACTTTCTAAAGATAGAAAACACCATCATGTGTTCTGTCTTTACCTTTTATCAGAGAAGAGGAAGAAGCAACACACTTTCTATGCTAATTCAAAGAATGCATCTTCATAGGAAAGTTAGGGAATCTGAGGAGAATAGCACATTCTGTTCATTTCCATCATTCTTTCACAGTTCATTCAAAAGACCATAGGTTTCACTGACTCAGCAAGCTATGCTAATTGGGGGAAAATGAAATAAAGAAAATTCAAGGGCCCCCCAACTTTATTTTAAGAATAGATCTTAGTTACTGCAACTATTTTCCAGACAAAAATGCAACATCAGATACTAATAAATAAAGGAGAAAGGGTTATGGACCTAGAGTCCAGGTTATCCATTCTTATTTCCTTCTGTTTCTGTACTGCTTGTTGCAGAAAGATTGTTTTTGTTGGTTTAGGGGACACACCTAAAAGTGAGCTGAGGTTATTCTTAGTTTTGTGCTTGGGAGTCTCTGCTGTCATACTTTGGAGAGCATTCAATTCCAGGGCTCAAACCCAAGCCTCCCACATGCCAAACTTGGGCTCCAGACTTTAACCTAAGGCTTCATTCAGCAAAGGTTTTATTTATTTATTTATTTATTTTTACTTAAGCACCATGATTACAAGCATGTTTGTAGTTGGGTTTCAGTCATAAACAAAATAACCCCCTTCACCAGTGCAACATTTTCACTACCAATGAATATTTTAATGCAGTGTAAGATTTCACCAATGATCTCTTTATGACACATCAGAAAAAGCTCCCCTGGTCACTTAACACTCACCAAGGACTGGAGAATAAAAAAGAAAGAATGTCAGAGAAACATGCACTTTCATGTTCCAAATCTTTCCTCCCAGGGAGGAGAAAACTTTAAGCAACATCTTGGTGAAACTGACATTTATAAGAATCAAGAAAGGAGACCTTCAGTAAAAATGTGATGAGCAGAAGCTCTTGGGTCCTTAATATAGTTTATCTTTCACATAAAGGTATCTTGAAAACCTTTACACAAGTCCTTTATGAGGGGAATAATTTCTGAGCCAGAGCAGACAATGGTCTTTCAAATCCATTCTCAGTTTCAAAAGCATTTGTAAGGAGGATTTTTTTTCCCCAGCCACCGCATGAGAAGTATGTGATGCCCTTGGAAATCTCTGTAATTAACAATAAGCCTCTTTCCCAATTGAAAGTGGACCCTCATACCCTAAAGTAGCACTGAGGCTGCTATTTCTGACCTACACCTTCATTTTATGCAATGTCTTTGTAAAAAGCAAGGGCAAGAACAACCTGGAGAGAAATTTTCAAATTTTGGATCAGAGCCACCAAATCAATAATGGCGGAACAAAATGAATTATCAACCTCCACTGCTTCAATCACAGCGAAAGGCAAAGGAGTTCGCCAAAAGAGAAACTGCGGTCAATGTTAAGAAACAGAATGAATTGACTTTGAGGTAAGCTTATATCTAATTAAATGAGACTGGGGGCAAAAGCAAGGTAAGACACATCCACCACTGATAAGGAAGTGATCAAAGGCAGGTGACTCAGCTCAATTGAACTGAATTCCTGTGTCCTAGGCAGAAAAGGAGAGTGTTTGACAGGGGGCACAGAAAAAACTGAGAGCCTTTCAGAGGAGATTTTTTCCATACCATCTGCATTTAATGTATCAAATTTTCACCGCTATCAATTGAGTTGCCATCACCATCCAATGCTTAGGATGGGCAAAATCTTGACCATGAAGTAGCATGTTAGCTAAAATGCCAGGGGAAAACAAGTCCTATTCATTTCTAGTGATGAGTCAAGTTTTGAAACCCTTGAAAATGTATTATAAAATTATATATAAAAAATCAGAAATGTGGTGGTTAGATGACAGTTCTCACATTAGGCTCATAGATAGCCTCAGCCATCCCACATCCAATGGCAGTGGGTCTGAGTGGAATAATCTAGAAATCCTTATCTAGAGGCAGGATGGGAATGGAGGTGAAGGGAGGACAATTCGGTGATGGAAATTCCCCTGATTCAATGTTAATATGTACCTGGAATATTACTGTGAATGATATGTAAGCCACTATGATTAAAATAAAAATTATATTAAAAAATTTTTCAAAGTGGTCAGAAATTCAGAATCATGTCTTTTATATTTGGGAAACTCAGTTTTTTAATATCACTCAATAAGAATAACTATATTAATTAAAAAAAAAAGAAATCCCTATCTAAAGGAATAAGACAATCCTAGTGACTTTTTCATGCATTCCCTGGGAGTTTATCATGAAGAAAACAATATACTTTTGCCCCACCCATATGACACTATTTTTTTTTGGGTGAATGAAAATACCCTATGCAACACCCATAGTTATAGATATAAACAATATGGGAGACCCCCACAGGATAATTATTTTGAACTGATAAATCTGAGCACAGATAGGAGTTTTCCTCTCTCTACGATTCCACTCAGCACATACATCAAAACCGAACTCCTGTTATACCTTAGAAACTGCACTGGAAGAAAAATGCAGCAAACTCATAACAGATACTCGAATCAAGGCAGCTGCAGCTAATTCCACTGAACTCTAAGCCTCCCCAACAGATATTAACATTTCCTGCTTCATTTGCAAACTCCCAGTGTTCTTTAAATGTGTATAAGTGACACCCAGGGCTTTGGAAACACTCTTAAATAAGCAAGGATGACTCACCATTTTCTAGTCTTGTACAACTAATTGTATGTTCAGAATTTCCTTTAAAAGTCACAAAATCTATCTTAGTACTCTCTATTGCTCTATAATGTCAAAAGAAAGTAAATAAGAAGCCCCCAGTAAAAAATTTTTTTAAAGTAAAAGATAAGTAAATGAACCACTAAAGGGTTAGAGAAGATTAAGAAATTGTTCTGTTAAGACCAATAGTAAATGTAGGTAAACACTGAACAGTCTTTGGTCCTTCCGTCAAGTGAAATTTGCAGGAGTTTTGCATGATATCCTTATCAGGAAATTATAGATCTTATTATTGGGAAACTGGGTGGCAGGTGCCAAAAACATTTAAATTCACTCTATTTCCAATTCATGAAGCTCATTGTAGCTTGGTATTATAGTTTTATTAGATTTGTGCATTTAGCCAGGAACCTATTATTATAATAAAATACAAAATACAATTATAGTTTTCTTGCAGTGAGAATCTCAGAATTATCTAACGCTTTATTGTTTCCCTATCAAAAGAAATCCCAGGTTTGAAATTTTTTAAGACTTTTTAAAAGAAATGCAACTTCCTCTGTCTATTTTCATAATAGTTCTTGCTTTGAGCTGCTTAATAGAGACAGAAAGAAAAAGACCATGAGCTAAAGGCCTGCTGTCACATAAGCTTCCTTTGATTACAATATTATGCTTCTATTTCTCATATGTTCTACTGTTTTTTCTGCCCAGCCAAACCTCCACTCCTCATTCAACACTCATTAATTGGGAAGGTATTTGAGGAAAGTTGATGCACAGATATAAGTTTCATATGGCCAAGTGCTCACCTACTATTACACACCAAATGGAGTTCAATACCCATAATGGTCAATTTAGCTACTTGTCATCTGATACCTTCTCCTTTATCCATCGCTTACCAATGCTCTTATGATCCCTCTTTATTTCTCTTTCCACTTTATGGTATTATTTTCTCTCTTCATCAGAGAATAAAAACGATTTAAAAACACTGAGAGGAATCAGGCTAGCTATGAGACCACACAAGAATTAAGCCAGGCTCACTGACTTTAGAATCTTAAAGAACCTTGCATCATGTCATCCAACTTATCATTTTCTCAGTGAGAATCATTGGATCCAGGAAGACCACAATTCAGATAGGGAGAGAAAGCAAAACCTGGCACCTGTTTCTTAGGTATTTGCCATTGAACTGGATCTCTGTGCCCAACTTTCAGTCAATAAAATCACCCATAATTCTCAGGATAATCTCAATATTTTAGCACAAGTATCACTTCTGTTTAAAAGATGAGGAAACTATGTACAGAGAGGTTGGGTAACTTGCCTAAAGACACACAAATCACATGCAGCAAAACTTAGATTTGTGTTTGAGTAATGATGGTGTTTTCTTTAGGCAATATATTGGACAATCTTCACCGATTTAGTATTACTAAGATAATAACTAACATGTAATACCTAATAGCTATTATCTTTCTATATAAGTACATGCATCATTAGTCATGCTACTTTATAAAAAATAAAACAAAAATTTTCCAGTAAAAAGATTAATAGGGTTAGATTCTAGTCCTGCCAATGACTAGCTAAGGAACTTTCCCCAATATCATTAACCTCTCTAAAGATGCCTCATTGGTGAAATCTGAGTAATATTACCCACCTTGAAGGGTTTTGGTGAAGTCAAATGCAATCATTCAGCCATCATATAAATACTAAATACCTACTATCTCAAGGTACTGCAAAGGTATTGAAAATGCAAAACATGCAAAACAAGTCCTTAATATCAAATATACTGCATAGTTCACGTCTATAAAATGTAAAATTCTTTACTAATAGTAGTCATTTAAATGAGTGATTGAATGATTACATAGTACAGGACGATTTCCATTTCTTATTTTTGTTTTTTGGTGTTTTTTTTTAACTTCTTTTTGGGTTACACCCAAAGGTGCTCAGGGGTTACTCCTGGCTCTGAGCTCAGAAATCAATCCTGGCAGGCTCAGGGGCACCATATGGAATGCTGGGATTCGAACCACCATCTGTCCTGGATTGGCTGCGTGCAAGGCGAATGCCCTACCACTGTGCTATCTCTCTAACCCTATTCCTATTCTTAGGAAACTTCTACTAATCCCTCACTGGTTACTTAACTATAAGAAAATCTCTAAAGTAAATCCGAACAAACCAAGGTTATGTGCATATGTGTACACATGTGTATGTAATTGCTATTTTCCACTGATTTAGACACTGAAATATTTTTACATTGTACTTTCCCTTTTTGTTTTCTGAAGGTCTTTTGTTTGCTTGTTTATGGGCCACCCTTGGAGATGTTCGGGGTTGACTCCTGGTTTTGTGCTACGGGGTCACCTGCATGTAGTGCCAGAGTTTTAACCAGGGTTAGCCTGTTAAGTAGCACTACATACTATTCTGGCATGAAGTGCCAAAGTCTTAACCAGGGTTAGCTGCATGCAAGGCAAGAACCTTAGCCCCTGTCGTATCTTCCCACTCCCTGGATATACTTTCTAACCTGATGAAATAACATTAATACTTGAGCTCTAAGTGTATTTTATTCTCTGTACAGCCATGACATGAGCAGTATTAAAAATACTAAAAGACTTGGAGTTGAAGGGATACACACAGTGGTAGGGTATTTGCCTTGCATGCAGCCAAACAGAGTTCGATTCCCGGCATCCCGTATGGTCCCTGCCAGGGGCTATTTCTGAGCACAGAGTCAGGAGTAACCCCTGAGCACAGCCAAATGTGGCTCAAAAACAAACAAAATTATTTTTTTTACAAAAATATTAAAAGACTCATCTACTCATGTAAGGAAGCACTTAATCAGAAATGTAGTCTCCTTATTAAAGTTTTCTTTGAAAAGTCACTTTCTATGAAGAGTTTTATCCAAATAATAATTATTTATTATGCCTCTACTATGGGTCAGGTTACAAGCTGGGTACAGAAGATTCTGATCTCACAAAAGTAAATAAATGCATAAATGAATCATGCCAAGAAAATATGGTTTATTGTTATCATTGAGGGTAGTTACTATGTGTGCACAGAGAAAAAGAATAGTTCGATTTCTCTAGAAAAATATGGAAAGAAGCTGCCAAGAATTCTCTAAGAAAACAGACTGTTGACATCCAAAACCTGGGAGCAAGTTCTAGGGGCTGCTCTATCACCAAACTTCTTCATGGTCTTTCTTGGACAAGTCAGGTGATGCTTCTTGCCCTGCATGTTCCTGTTTCTCAAGCAAGGTTAAAAACGCACATTCTCACACAGTTCAGAGAATCAAGAACTAGAATCTAAATATGGCCTACTGGTTGCATCCCAGTACCTATAGTTCCGCAAGTCCCATCAGGAGTGAATCTTGAGCACAGTTGGGTGTACCCTCCTACAAACACACAAAAGAGATAAGATTGGGAATAAGTAGAACTCACGCAAAGCTCCAACGTAAGTGGTTGGATTGCTTTTGAGAAAGCAAATGTGGTCTGCAAAAACAAAGCACTTCCTTTTGGAAGCTGAAATCACACATGTTCAGAGTGGAGACTAAGGTATACACACGGAAACAGATACAATAGGTGAGGCATCACTCACCAGATCTCCATTTGCACCCTCCTTCCAGGAATGATCTCACTGCTCTCCTGCTCTGATCTTGAACCCAAACTCATAGCAGCAGAAGAGGAACTTAGGGAGCATAGGTTATGAGCTTATGCTGACTAAAGTGGGAGGGGGTCCTCTGATTTGCTCTCTCTCTCTCTCTGACTCTCCATGCTTTTTTATCAGCAACATGTCCCCACCCCTTGATCACCACAACATTCCCCTCTCTCTCTTCCTCTAACCCCCACTATGCCATAAGTACATGAATGACGGTCACTAGACCTAGGTGAAAATGTTTGTGCAAGGAAAGTGTAGTGAAAGTGCCAGAGGCTGTTATTAGCTCAAGTTCATGCCAAAAAAGATCCCTCATAATTTCTTCAGATGGTATGGCTGACGGGGAGGTCAACCAGGAATAAAAAGCTAGACTCTGGCAGAACTAGGCTAGAAGATACTGAAGTTTTGCAAAAGTCCCATGTAGCAGGTGAGAGGAGGATTGGAATGCTTACTTCTCTTTTAATTATCTGCTGTGAGCACCAACCTCCTCTATTGCCTTCAGCTAAGGCTGATAAGGAAAGGCACCAATAAATATCTTGGCCGTCTGAAGGGAGAAGCCATGTTTCAGGGGACTCCCTGCTTCTACAGCTGTTGTGAAAATATTACTGCTAATTAGCTGGCTAGTTATATATAAACCCTTACAAAGGAGTATTTTTACACAATCATAAAATAAATTAAACTACCAAAAATTCACGCTGTTAATTAAAATAACCCCTATAGGAGGGGGAAAAATCGCTACAAGGCGGAGGTAAACAGGAGGCAATCTCACCAGCACAAACTGATTAATTTTATTTCCCATTACAAGTATTTGCTAATATCATCAAAATTGGAAAATAAAGCCATTCTGCCTCAATAGTCGCTCCCATGGAGGTGGTGCATGTAGGGAATGGTCCTCCTTTAATGCACAGGGTTCCATTGCTTGGTCAAAGGGAAGAGACTGAGCCACTTCTCTAAAAATGCAATTCCTGACCTCCAATGTTTCCTCATCTGAGTCTGAGGTCACACTCTTATTCTCCTCCTTGTCCAGAAGATAATATAAGTCATTAGTGGGTTTGCAAAATAAATAAGGTTGCTGAGAGGTAGCAAGAGGCAGCAGAAAAATAGACTATTCTTGGGACTGAAACAATAGCACAGTGGATAAGTTTTTGCCTTACCAATGCTGCAAATCCAGGTTCAATCCCCAGTATCCTATATGATCCCCTGGGCCTGCCAGGAGCAATTTCTGAGCACAGAGCAAGGAGTAATCCCTGAGCATGATTACCATGTGCAGCCAAAAAAAAAAAAAAAATAAAGACTATTTTATCCCAAGTTCCTGAATCAGCCAAAACAGTGGCCTCACCACTACCAACACGGTCTGCATGTTTCCTCATGCCTATCTCTTCTACCCCAGGATCTAATAATGGACCTGGGCCTCTACTGCATGCTGAATTCTTCTATTTCAATCACTGCTCCAATTCTTAGTGGTTTCCTACTTTACAAAAGACAATGGTTAATCAGAAAGCCTAGAAAACACTTCAGCTACAAAACCAAACCCAAAAAAGTGCAATGAAAGCATAACTCAAGCTTCCAGTTTTCCAGCTTTCTGATGCTCTGCAAAGTTCACTGCTAGAGTCAGTCAGCAGGAGAACCCCTCCATAAAAGTCACTTGCTAACCTCCTCTTAACTGTGTGTGTGTGCCTCTCTCTCTCTCTCTCTCTCTCTCTCTCTCTCTCTCTCTCTCTCTCTCTCTCTCTCTCTCTCACACACACACACACACACACACACATCCTTCAAAGCAGAGTCACATAGCACTAGGTTTTCCTAAAAATAAATAAATAAAATAAATCCCAATAGATTAGCTCCTATCTCTTTAGCCAACCAGAAAAAGGCCATCACCGTTTTTTGATTTGTTTATTTCATTGTACCCTTGTTGGAGGGTGTTGGTTTTTTGTTTTTTATTCTATTTTTTTTACTGTTTTGCCCCCTTGAAATTCACTCACAGGCTCAAGCCTGATGTAGCACCCAGCTTTAGAAGATGACTTTTCATAAAGACTCGCAGGCGTTGCTGATGGGATTCCAAACATCTGGAAGAAGAGGCAAAACTTCAGGCCATGATCCAGATGTTCTCACCACGCAACTCCAAACAGCCAGATGTTTTTTGGGGGAAAACAGGCTTTTATAAATAATATTCTTCTTTTAACCAAGATAATGAACAGGTGCCTGAGCCAGCCAAGAGAGCAGATGAAATGGTAAAGACTCATTGGCTTCTCCATGCCTCTGAATTATTTATTCCTGTCAATCTAATTGCACTGTGCAATTTTTCTCCCAGGATACCACTGGGGGAAAAAAAAGTGGATCTTAACACCTCAACATGGCCCCAGCTATGTCAGGGTGTCTGTGAGCCCCAGCAATAACTCCTGTTGATTCTCTTTCCCTTCCAGAATCAGCCCACTGTGCTGTGCTAGAAATTGGAGGCGGGATCTCTTTATTCTTCATCCTGACTATACAGCCCACATCAATGTTCTGACTACCAGCCTCCACCTCTGCACAGCAGCCAAGTGACTCATCTAACACTGCAGCTGGGCATCTCAAACTCCTGCTCAGAGCTCCCCGCAAAAATTCCTCTTCAGAATGAAGCCCAAAATTCAGCCCCACCAACTTGACTCTTGGCCAACCAACGACCTCACTGAGCAATCTTAAATGCCAACAGCACTCACCAGCCACTAGGGCCCTGGGCTCCTGCCTATGGAGCAGGATGAATCACTGTGTTCTGATGAATCCTTTAAAACTCTAGGTCTGCTCTCTGTGAAGTAGTTTCCATCCCTGCATCAGTGCAAGCTGTCCATCAAGTTCCACAAGGATTCAGATGTTACCAAAGTGGCCTATGGGACTATGGGCTCACTCTATCTTCTGCTCTTTCATAATATTTATCTAGGTGGGTCTTTTTCAGCCACTGATCTGACCATGAGCCTATATGTACCCATGACAAGCCTGCCCATTTTGTCACCTTGGTATCTCTTCAAACCTCCCTAATGATCTTAATCTTATGCTAAAGACTAAAACTACAGCTCAGGAAGCCCTGCTGACTCCCCACCTCTGATTTCTGAATGACAATCCTGCTGGCCTGCATTACACTCTCTCCCATATTCTCTCTTTGGGAACATGCCCCCTATCTCCAGTCAGGGTGCTAGGCCTCCCTTCCTCTGCTAACCTCCCAATCTTATTAATTGCCATGCATCATTCACAGCCCAGAGTAAACAGTCTGCTTGGTGAGAAAACATTTTTCGGTTCCTCCTTTCCATCCAATTTTAGTCAGTTTTCATAGTCATATTTACATAGAATTATCCTCCTTTCTCTCCTTGCAAAGTGTTTGCAATGTTCCTTGTTTATTAAGTGGAACTTTGGAAAAGGAGGCAGGTGGGTCCATACCTAGCAGTAGTGAAAGTTTACTCTGAGCCTGTGTTTAGGAATGACCCCTGTCAGTGCTCAGCGCAACATCTGAGGTGCCAGGATTTGGATGAAAGCAGGGTTTTCTGCAAGCAAGTCAAGAACCTTAACTCCTGTGTTATGGCCCTTCTGGTGAACTTTTGATTAATGTTTTACTTTTCAATTAGACTAAGTTCTATTGAAAGTGAAATTGGTACTCTTGCTCTACTGTGTTTCCAAATCCTTAAAAGCTACTTGGTTCATCAAAGCTGGTAGATGTTCGTTGACTACATCAATGAATTTTTAAAATCTATAATCACAATTCAGTCCTTGAAGACAGAAGAATATTTTGTTCACATGCAGGCCCTGACATATAGCTGGTTCATAGACTGACCTTGTTGAAGAAACAATGTGTCCAGAGGAGAGAGGTCTAGTTCACATTCCTACATTTCTAACCATTTGTGGGACTAAAGCGTTGAAGATCCTCTTTCATAAAACAGGGAGGATCCCATCTCTAGAACTACTCAAAGAGAGGAAAAATGAACCTTTCCAGGTATGACCTAGAATTAATACCATCCCTAGATCTGATTAATGCTCATAATCTTTGCAAGTAGACCAGAGAAAGGGCAAACTTAAGGAAGAGAGAATGTGAAAATAAGCATGGAACTATAATATCCCCAGAAGAAATCGTGCAGAACAAATGAGGAAAGTAGATGTGTTTTTGTTTTGTTTTTGTACTGACGTTCTCTTAATTGTTGCCAAGTGGCAGCCTTGAGAAGCTCTGTGCAGTCTGCAAGTGGTAGCTGAAAGAGATGTCAAAGATTAGAGTCTTAACTCACTGTCTCATATCTACTCCTTCATTCTTAGCCTGCTCCTTATTTTTAGATGTAGATAGAAACTCAAAAGGGACTCAGACTTTGAAGACCCAGGCAGAAAATTGTGCTAGTCACATGGAATCATTCTGACTGTTTTCTCAGCTGCTTCCTAAGAAAACAAATTTAACATTTGTCACCCTCATTCCAAAATAAGGAAAGCGATTTCACTTTCTCCTGAAGCAAAAACCACAAGGTGGATTTGGCATTTGTTGAGTGCAGAGTGAGGCTCAGATTAATGGCTTGTTGAGGCTTTGCTTTTACAGTCTTCTGTACTTTCACATTCAAGAAGCTAAGTGAATTACCCACGCCTCTTCACGGGGCTTCCTAATAGAATGATCCCACCAGGAAACTGTTCTCTTCTGTCCCCCTTGCCATTCTCTTTCTGTTCTTTCAGTTGCATTTTGATGGGCATAATTAGTCAGTTTCTGGAATGGAAAAACAATTGGAGATGGAAGAAAAAAAAACAGTATTGAGCAATACCTGATTCAAAGGACCCACAGGACCTGCTTTTTATTTCTTTTGTCTAAACTGACAATCATCTTTCATAGAGACGCTCATTAATTTTGGAGCATGCCTCACTCTCTTTATACATTCTTAGTTCACTAATTTTTTATAACCTTAAAAGTTATTTATTATCCTTATTTAATAGGTGGAGAATTAAAAATGTAGATCAGCTAAGTAAATATTTTTCCCCCAGTCAGGCTAATTAGGTATGAATTTGGATTGGAATCAGGATTCAAACCCAAGTTTTATGCCTCCATGTCTTGATTTAATAAACACATCTCTGCAACAGCAGAGTGGATGAGAATTTTCAAATCAATACCCAGTGAGTTTTCCTACCACATCAACTAAAGATGATAATTTTGCTTCTAAGAAGACATTCAGGAATATCTAGAAATAACGGTTTACTTGTTTGGGGGCCACACTCAGTGATATTCAGGGGTTACTCCTGGCTCTGAGCTCAGAGATTACTCCAGGCTGACTCAGTGACCATCTGGCATGCTGGATATCGAACCTAGGTTGGCCATGTACAAGGCAAATGCCCTATCCACTGTGATATCATTCTGGTCCCTCTAGCAATAATATTAATAGAATAGTTGGGTGCTATTGAATATAAGTATTGAAGATAAGAAGAGTGCCAAAGTTGAGAAATTCTATACTAGGTTGTCTCATATTTATTTTGGGGGCGACACCTGCTGTGCTCAGGGCTAATTCCTGGCTCTATGTTCAGGGATTAGTCCTGGTAGAACTCAAATGACCATATGTGGTGCTGATGATAGAACATAGGCTGGCTACATGAAAGGAAAATGCCCTACTCATTGTACTATTACTCTTACCCTGGATCTCCTCTCATTTTGGAACATGGGCTCTGTGCCACCCAGTTGTGACCTATGTTAAAAACAGCCACTGCCCATTGCTTATTTCTTGTTGATACTCAGTTATGTGCTGAATAATGTCTGTATCAGGCAAGGCTCTTTTTAATAATCAGTTGGGGGAGATGAGAAGAAAGAAAATGAGAGCGAGAACTAATATTAGAGCCCTGCCTTGTCACAGTCAACATCTGGATCACATGACATGGGAATCAGCCCCAATGACAATGCAACAGGCTGAATTGTGTATTCATGAATAAGGCAGTGGGCTGGGGAATTGCTTTTCCCCATTTAGAAACAGGTAGTTAATGGGAGCTGAAGTGATCCAATGCAGTATACCCCAAGGTTACTTATGTCCCTGGCCTGGGAAGCCTGGTGCTCATAAATAAATCATCAGAGCGTCTTATTTTAGGCCTGGCCAGAGAACCAGAGATTTTATGTCATGTGAATGAAGCCACAAGCACTACAATAGGCGCTGAGCTGATTGACTCCGGAACCTTTCAGAACGTGACATTTCCTACAGAGGAATTCAAGCCCTATGAAACTCCAGGACCTACCATGTCATCGTTTCCTGGATTCATCTACTGAAAAAAGAGGCTGTCCCTGAGCCAGACTTTGTGCCAGGCTCATTCCCTACTCACAGAAGTTAATTTGAGACCCATTTGCAACTTAGAGCTCTGATTTACTCATTTGCTGGGGCGAGGACCACATGCAGCTTGACAACAGACCCGCTCAGACACGCCATTCTCCCGGGAGAGCTTTGGCCCAAGTCATGACCCAGCTGGGCAGCTTCAAATACAGCTGTTGGACAATGGCAGAATGTGGGACTGAATAAAAGGAAAAGGAAAATGTCTATTCTTTTCCTCAAGTTTTTACATATAATTATGTAATCATATCCCTATTCAGATACTTTGACATAAATTATGCTTAATTAAATTGTGGCTAATTTGTTGTTTTATTATTAGTTCATGGTTTGTTTGCTGATATCCACCCACCAGCCATGTGTGCACTTACACACAAACACACATACGCGCGTGCGCAAGCGCGCACACACACACACACACACACACACATTCTCTTTCATGCTCTTATTAGTGTTGTTGCTTTAAAAGCAATGAAAGAACTGTGAATAATTTTTCTATTTGACAGAATAGCACTAGCTTTTAAAGAACACTTTTTCACCCTGTATCCAAGTGGCTGGGAGGATACTTCTCATGTGATATTTTATCTGATGTTATTGGTTCTTTTCTCATAGACTCCAAGATAAGATTAATCAACTAATATAGCCTTCACATCAAATAAATATCCCTACTATTTAAAAATATGTTTGTTCCCATACCACAGTCTTTTCTCCAGTGATCATGTTATTATATTACTTGTCATTCAGGTCCTGTAAATTCCAAATAAGAATCTTCAATAAATGTTCATAAACTTGAATTTAGGGTGAGACGATACTTGGGTTGGATGTTCTACAAAATGGGTGACTAAAAGTTGTCAGAAAATTGCCTATGAAACCAATGTCTGAGATAAGGAAAACTTCCCTTGACACAATCACCCCTGTTTTATTAGGCTGGACCAACAGTCTTTCTCAAACTGTGGGCACCCGACACACCAGCTTATTGGAAAAAGAGATTCTAATAAGCTTGTTAGGTTGCTTATTATAAAAGGCTTATTAGAAGTGGAAATTCTTAGAAGCCATTTCTACCAATTATACCTGACCCTCTAGGGGAATCCACTCTTCTAATAATATGTTCAGGTTAAAATGGTTGCCTTCTTTGAGTCTTGAGAAACATATATTGAAGGGGTAGAAGCAAGAGCAAAATCAAACTATTATGCTATCTTCCCTGGATCCAAATAAGATTGTGGAAAATGTGGCCATTAACTAACCTTTGAAATAAACTAGAGTCAGAACTTTCTTGCTAAAAGCCATCAGTTGACTACTCTCCTCCATATCCTCTCAAACTACCCCAAAAAAGACAAAAAGTTAAAAAGTAAAAAAAGAAAGAAAATAACTGACTTTGGTCTTCAGAAAAAAAGCAAACTTTAGTTATATCATGTCCACAAAAGCAGACATTGAAACCTGTTTCTAGATGTACTTTGAAATGCATTTCCAACCAAGGAGGTTATTTTTTTAAAGGTTTTCCTTGGAAAAACTCCATTTACCTTCCAAACAGTTTAGCTAATAAAGGTTTTATAATATTTCACCAAATAATTAATTCTTTGTCTTTTACCATTGTGATGACAGACCAAAGTGACTTTAATTCAAAGTTCCAGAGGAGTCTTAAAAGTAAAATAACATAATTTGCACCAAAGTGATGAACTCTGTACTCAGAATAATACTTAAACTCATGCACTTAAAGAGATTGCCAACTCCAGACACCCTTGTTAGCCCTGCTGTAGGCAGGTGCCAGAATTGGCTGAGTAAGTGTTTCCAGTGTGTTTATTTAGCTTCATGCAGTCATTCATTAATACTGTGCTTTTGCTGTGATCTCACAAATAGAATCACAGGGCTTGCTTATTTCACTGACCAGAGATTTCTACTAGTCCTCAGATGAGGGCCAGAATTGTAGCTGTCAACCATGCTCACAAGGGAAATGTAAGCACTCTGGAGAGAAGGACAATGGCTTCCATATTGCTATAGAGGCACATAGATGTCTAGATATAACAGATTTGACCTCACATCTAATTGGGAATATTCAATCTTCCAAAAGATATCTATAGATACTCACAATGATCCCATAAAACCTGGCACCCATTGGACTATTGACCTCAGTCTGTGACTACAAAGACCAAATAAAGCATGTTTGAGCCATCTACCTTTCACAGAGGGACAGGAAGCTGCTCTTCTACACCTGGAGAGAAAGTGCATTCTTGGGAAACATTTTTTTGCAAATTCAAATCCTCTTACTCTGTAACTACAGAGAAGGAAAATGCCCTATCCTCATCCAAGATCCATGATACCTCTGCTTAGATCCCAGCTGCACTCGAGATTTACCATGTGGCCTTGGGCAGCTCATTTAACCTCACACTGCCTTAATTTCTTCATCTGGAAAATGAAGATGCTGCCTACGGCCTGGGCACAGCATCTCAAGGTTAATGCAGGAGGCTGCTATTGAAATGCAACCTTGCAGGGAATGTCTACTTGGGGTGAAGAAGTCAGGCACGGCAGTTCCGGATGGTTATAACACATTCAGGATGACAGAGCTGAGCCCTAAGGTCAGCAGTGCACATGACAAGTGCAATCAGCGATTCACAGTTCTACCACCTGGAGTCTTTTTATTGTTATTGCCAAGTGGAGTTAATAAAGCAAGTAAAGCAAAGGGTCAGGGCAGGGGCCCTAATTTATCAAATGTATTGACACAATTCTGATATTGACAAGCAATGGGACATTACTAGATCCAGATCAATGAATCTGTTTTATAATACAGTGCAATCTCAACACTTGGCCCCCAAATCCATCCATCGATATGAGAAATCCATCCTGCTCTGCCTGCAGTCTGTCAAATGTCACCTACAAGTTACAAAAGCCACCCTGCCAAATCTATATCCTGAACTAAATCCCAATGGAAACTTCCCAGATATAAATAACTACTAGGAACATATAGGAAAGGAAAATAGCTATAAAGTGTCACTCATGCTTTTTTTCTCCCATCCCTTTGAGCCTGTGACAAGTAATAACCATAGAGTTCCCCACTCTCCAAAACCCATCTAAAAACAGAAGGTTCAACTTATTCAATTTTCTAGTCCCTCTGACAAGTATTTCCATCAAGGAAGTAGGTTTGGGGGACACTAGGGAGGCCAGAGAAGTGGTATATTCATGGCAGCCCCTGGTGGAAACACTAGAATTTCCTTTTCTGAATTTGCAATGGGCAGCAGCATTTGCCACCACTCAGGGACTCAAGATGTGAAGACAGATTCTTTGCTCAGAGGAGAACTCATTCTTCTATGTAGGAATAGATGGATAATTGAGATCCTGAGGAATGGATGAAAGTCAGTTTAAAGGGTGGGAGCAGAAAACCACTAAAATTTACAAAGCCCTGGAGAGTAGCAACATAAGGGGGAAAAAAATCAATAAATCAGGGTACTAGTTCAGGGGGCAGTGCATGATAAAGACACTGAACCTATGATACCCAGCACAATGTGTCCTGAGCCTTGTTATGTGTAGACCAATAGAGTCCTAAGCATCACCAATTGTGGCTCTGAAATATCCCAACCACCATCAGGTGGAGCTGAGTCTCTCCCAGCACTGTAGGACACTAAGAGCAATACATCCTAGAGCTTTTGCTTTGAACTCTCAACCTGGTTGACTAAGTATCACTGGAAGTAGCTTCTGTGCCTTCTAAGTACTATATGGGTGTCCTTCCTCCCCTCAAAAAAATAATTCAGAAAACTTTGACTGAAGAATTAAAATATCTAGATCCAAATTGAATAGAGGCAATATTGTTTGGACTTGGTCAAAGCAATGCCTCTTCTCGGTCTTGATTTCCAAATGTGTTTTTGTTTTATCTTCTTTTGTTTTCTGGGCCACATCCAGTAATGCTTAGGGATTTCTTCTGGCTCTGCACTCAGAAATCACTCCTGGAAGGCTCAGGGGACTATATGGGATGGCAGGAATCAAATCCAGATAGGCAATGTGCAAGGCAAACACTCTACCCACTATGTTATTACTCCAGTCCGATTTCCAAATTGTTAATAAGTGAAGGAGTTTTTGAATGTCATTTCCTAGCACAATGCTTATGACATAGTAATTATTCAATACGTTTTTTATTTCAAATTTTTATTATGGGTCCACATCCAGTTGTGCTCAGACTTACTCCTGACTTTGTGCTCGGAGATCACTCCTGGAAGGGTTTGGGTTTGACCATATGGGATGCAGCAATAGAACTCAGGTAAATTGTATGCATGTCAAGCACTTGTATTAATTCTCTAGCCCTCAGTGCATTTTTGTTAAAGTCTAAGCTGAAACCAAAAATACTGACTCATTGCCCTTCATCAGTAACAAATGATAGTTATGTGTTAAATAAATACCACAAACTAATTATTTATGGGTTTTGGCCACCCTGGCTATGTTCAGGGGTTACTCCTAGCTCTACACTCAGGAATTATTTCTGGCATGCTTAGGAGACCATATGGTATGCCTAGGTTCGAACCCAGTCAGCCACATGCAAGGCAAGTACCTCCCCACTCTGACCATGTGAATGCATATTATGGTAGTAAAACCACAATATGATTCATTAAGTACATGCTCATAGAGAAGAGGAGCATCATCCTTTACCTCAGGTTTCCTTTATGCTGTTCTTTGGGACACTATAAGGTTCTTCTCCCTGGCCTATCGACAACACTTTACTGTTCTCATTCTACCCTTCTATATATATACTTATATAAGCTATATATAACCATATATTCATTTTAGTTTCATTACAAGGGATGGAAGGGACACTATCCCATTTTTGAGCATCTTTTATTTACTAGGGACAGTGCTCAATACTTTGCCTACTTCACCCAATTTAATCTGCCTTCTTATTGTGTAAAGAAGCCCTTACAACTAGGAAGTGAGAGTGTAAGGATTCATATTCAAGTTGAATGCAGGGCCATATAAAGTCATAAAGTCAGTCAGTTCATCTACAAAGTCCTTTGCCAACAACACCCCAATTCAATGCTCACCCAGAAGTTAGATCTTTCTTCTTCCATTGATTTGTAAATTCCACTTTAGAATAAAACTACTTAGCTATCTTTTCTCTTCTATCATTCAGGATAATCTTTTCTATTTTCAACATTTTAGAAGGCAATTGTTCTAAAATGGATTGGGGGGAGAGATGTTACAATATTCTCAATTGAATTTCTCATTTTCTTTACAACTCTAGACTTAGTGATCAATGCTAAATACTGTTATACTTTATGGTATCAATATGACCTAAGGGTAGTTTTTCTCTGTGTGTCATGGGATGACTGTTAGAAACCAAACTACTTAGCTCCTTCCCTAGTCTACTGAGTCAGAACCTCTGGATTCAGGATTGGGAGTAACTCAAATTTTGGTATCGATGTCTCTGACTCTGTGTGGGCTTTGCCCCTGCTGAGAATGCCCAGACTCTAAGTGTGTTTTAGTTCTTACATCTGCTTTTTATGGTTTTCCTGACCTCTTTTACCCTGTGAATTGGCAGCTATCATTTCCCACTGCAACCAACACTGCTATTTCCTATTTCATCTCCTATCCATCAATGCTGAGATTTCCAAACTCTTTTAAACACTTTCCTGAAGACCAAAGGGCAGGCAGAGGCCAAGACAAAGCATCTAACATTCCAGTTAGATGGACCATGATGGTCTCCCTCCCTCACCTGGGTATTCCATTACCACTAAACAGAGTGGCCTTAAACTCCTTTCCTTCCTCATATTTTCCAGATTATGAGTCTCCCAAATTCCATAAAGAACATTTCCAAAACCTCTGAACTGATGCAACCTTCTTGTAGCATTGGCCAAAATTTTATAGTTACATCCTTGACTTTCTATTATACATTAACAATGATCAGGGGAAAAAAATCTTCTGGGTAACTTTGCCAACCCAAAGTCAAGTGTGCATTCCTTTTTATTTGAGAGCATATCATCAAATGTATAAATAGCTTCTGGATTATATTTGCAAAGTCACTTCTTAAGTTAATATTCTTTACGTGGAAAATGATGACTTCATTGTTATTAGGAACTAAACTACCAACCACTTTAAAAAAAAAATCTCTCAGAAAAATAATGGCCAAGAGAATTTGCCTCTTCAAATAAAAAAAAAAAACCTCTTCTTTGTGAAATAGAATGTCAGTGCATCCAGAAAAACTTTCTAACCTTTAAAATTTTATGCATCTCTATTGGACACATTCTAAATATGTTAGGATATTAATAGTTTTAGGTTCCAGCAACAGTTCTTAAACTGAAAAAATAAAAAGGTTTAAGCAAACTTCTGTTAATGTCCTTTTTGCCCTTTTCTTCCAAAATTTGTAATTTTCAAATGCACAATTCAGAAAGTTAATGCAACACATGCACTAGAAATTGAGAGGAAGTATAGTGTATGAAAGAGATGACTTCTCTGACGTGCTGAGACAAAGCAAAAAGGCATGTCTATACAGAGAAATATAGTCAAGGAGGTCAAATTTTGGCAATTACTGAATAGGGGTAGATGTGCCAAGTCGATATTACATCTCTTTCTATTTGTTTGTAACTCTGACATTTTTGGAAATTAAGAAAGGCCCAAAAATATAAACAGAGGACAGTTATTGATGTAAAACTAATATTCTTAATTTAAAAGGACCAAATTGAGACACAAAAGGAATAAAGGTGTCACCTATAAGGCAGAACATCCTTTATGTCTACACATCAGGGATCCAGCCTTAACCAGGATGACTCTCAGCACTAGCATAGCACATTCACCTGCTTCTTACAGAGATTGGAGTAATGCTAAGAGACACTTGCACTCAGTGCCTTCCATGCAGGCATTCCTCAATGTATCTCTCAAACACTGAGCCTTCTCCGTCAGGAATTCATTCGATGCAAAACCATTTAAACCCTCAGACAAAAGCATATTTATTGACGTGGGGAAAGGAGATCCTAAAAGCCACTGCTAACCATGCTCTACCAATGGGGTTGGTGGCTCAATGTAAAGATTCAAGTGTGTTGCTGCTTGTGACTAAACTCTATGCAGAGCACCCACTCTTGCAGTGCCCAGAGCACCTTTAGGACTGCACCCAAAAATGCTGGGGTGACTATATGACCCTAGGGATGAACAGGGAGCAGCTGAATGCAAGGCCTTAACTCCTGCACTATCTCTTTGGCCCTCAAATAAAGGTTCTTAAATGATTTCTGGATTATTCATTAATTCACATGGGAACACTATGATATGACACCTATCTTTGCTAAGGTGACTTATCAGCAGATACCAGATGCTGCTTTAAAACTATCATTTTATTATTCATCATCTATTTACATGTCTCTTGTTCCTTTTATCCATTTGATTGAATTACTCCAGAGCTAAAAATAAAATATCACTACTCATGTTGGGGTTCCTTTGTGGGTTTTTCTCCTACATTCAGGATGGTATAGTGTTCAATTAATATTTCTTGAATGAATAAAGCCACACATCGACATATTAGTTCAGTGTCAAAAAGTTCGTAATTCTGATAAATAAAAAGATTTCTTTTGAACTGCAAAAATACCACTAGCTAAACTATTACTGACAGTTTCAAACTGGCCAGGTGTAGTGGCCAGAGCAATAGTACAGCAGGTAGGGTACTTGCCTTGCCCATAGCCAACCCAATTTCAATTTCTGGATTCCCATATGGTCCCCTGAGACCACCAGGAGTGATTCCTGAGCACAGAGTCAGGAGCAATCCCTGAGCATCAACTCCAAAATAAATAGAAATTTTAAAACTTGTCAGGTATGTCCTGAACTCTTTCCTTATAACTCAATTAAATTTTGTATCAAATGTAGGAAGGAGGCTGCTGTATAGATAATTCCAATAAACTCTGTCACACACACACACACACACACACACACACACACACACACACACAAATACTTTCCTAAGAGAAGCTTCCTCACCCCAAACAAGCTTCTCTGCAACTTGCCTTTTACCCATTAATACCTAGAAAGATTTGAGGGCAGCAAGGATGCTTTTAGCAAAATGATCCTCAACTCCGGTGCCCTGAGCAGACAAGTCAGACTTTGGGGGACTTCCTGCTTAATTTCACCTTGTCTAAATATAACCAACTAAAAATAACCTGAAAGGGAAGTGTCTCAGAACCGCAGAGGACATGAGGTGCAGGAATGTTCCTGGCTTATCTGAATGCCACGAGGCTTTTCGACATCAGCAAGTTACATATTGTGAGGAGAAAACAAAGTTTCCAATTATTGAAATTCCATCGTGTATTTAATTATGCAATTATCTCATTGTATTAACAACTGCTAGGGCAGAGCAGCAATTGAGAAGATTTCGGCAATGCTAACATGCAGAATGTAGTCTTTCCTTTTGCTGATTACTTCACAGGAATCTGTCCATTCTGGTGGGATTATTAAAATGATCCTATTTTTGAATCATTTCATTCAGAAATCCAAAGCAAATCAGGCCCCTAACTCTTGCCATGCCGGCTTTTAAATATGACCTCTCTCCACTATCTACATACTTCTATTTCAAAGAAAAAAATGGTTGCAAATTTACATTCTTATTGACCTTATTCACTGTTGGCTCTCTCCTCATTTGAAATGTAAATAAATATCATGTAAATATAAATTTTAAAAGCAGTTACCCAAATGACATATTTTCAATGATTCAACACAAACACAGTCTTTTTCACTTACTTAATAAAGGACTTCTCCCAACGGATTCATGTATCAGGTTGTAAACTCCAGTATATTTCATCAAAACATCCCAAATAGGATATTATGACATTATTATGCACTCATGTGTGTGTAAGGTTCCTAGGAAAATCTGAAGTGTAATCATGCAGCATTAAATATTCCATACATGCTCTATTCACTACTCAGCACTCGACCTATACTCCATGACAAGTTCCCACAATTTAAGCGTAGAAGAACGGAGAGTCAATCAAATTTCTTGTTTCTAAAAGCATTATAAATAATAGGTCTTTTCACTTAAGGCTTTTCATCGAAGAATTACCAGGCTCTTTACACAGGATAATTAATCCATACAGTCTGCTACTTCCCTATCAAAAGGGAACCCTCTTTACTGCTAATCACTCATAGAGGAGTCGTACCTGCATTTCTCAAGCTTAATTTGCCCCCAAGCTATCGGGACTGATGTTCTCATTCTGGGTCATGAATAAAGTCACAGGCATGCAGAAAAACTTTCCTCTTCAGAATAAGACTGAAGAAAACCAGCCCTGGTCCACCACTGCCTAATACTTGAATCTCAGTCTGCTGTGAAATGATAACGCATTCTTGGGTTTCAGTTTCTAAAGTGGGAAATCTGGGATGAGAATAGAACCTATTCCACAGGGTTTTGTGGATAATGAAATGAGTGAATCCATGTAAAGTCTTTTAGAACACAGTTTTAGCAGGAATAGCTGCTGTTTACCTTGCCCTGCCTGAAAAGTGACATTTCACAATGCCCTTAACTGAAGATAGGTAGTAACCTAGTGAAATGCTAGCTGCTGTTATTCCCATTCTGCAGGTAAAGAAATTGAGACTGGAGAGGTGGCCAGCATAAAAATTCTGGAATTTAGAGGTTTTATTTTATTGTTCCACCATTTCTCTTCATAGGTAAAATGAGATTGAATCACTGACCCAGACACATTCCTGCTGTATGTTGGCTTGTTTGTTTGTTCATTTATGATGAGGGAGGGCAGAAGAGGTGAGGGGTGCTTGTTTCAAAGAGACACCAGAAACCATCTGCTGCCAAGGCTTGTCTTGCATAGTAAAAGAAACCCAGATCAGCAGAAGACACATCAGGACTGCCTTAATGATGATTTCTGCTAACTACAAAATGAAAGTTAATTTCATGCCTTGCATTCACAGACAAAAAGGTTCAGAGCTGCTTAAATTCTCTTCAGCCCAATGACAGTTAGTAAACAGGAGGCTTCGTGTTCTAATGCTTGAAATCACCCTTCCTATCTCAATATATTATTTATGCACTCAGCTTAAAATAAACAGCAACTCCGAAGTAGGTGAGTGGTCTCATTTAGTACGAATTTTTTTTTACCACTCTGACAGTTACTTTAAAACATCGGTAAACAACCTTAATTCACTTCTAACAAATTAGCAGGCTACTGCTGTGTCTCCAGGAGGAAAGCAGATTGTATTATTAACCAAAACAACTTTCTCCCTGTCAATCATCTGCACTGCACAGAAAGATGTGGGCTTGGCTGTCTCGTTATTCACACCAAAATCAGGGGTGCATGGGATTCCAGGTGATTTCTTCCAGGTCATTCTCTTCCATTTCCATGATTAGATCTCTTGATTCTGAAATGCAGAATGGGCTAGCTCGGAGAAGGCAGATTCTTGGTGTTGCTTGTTAAGAAAAATATAAAGATATAAAGCTTGTCTACAGAGGTACCGAGTTTGGAAGTCATGCCTGTGAGTTCTAGTTGTTGAGGGAGTCATACTGACAAAGAAACTGAACTGATGGGAATGGATAATAGAGTTAGGGTTAGCATCCAAATACTGGAGATGGGAGAAGTATTTTTCATGGATAAGAATAGTGGAATTAGAACTCAAAAAAGGAAGATCCATAGAGGTTGAATTTGGTTTCAACCCAAAAAAGCACTGAAAAATAGTAACCTCAAAGATCTTCTGCTTCAAGAAGTTGTTGGACATCCATGAGACAAACTTCTTAGAACTGACCAAGAAATAGGACTATAGGACAAACATTAAGGACCTTTCCAGGCTTCTGAATAATATGAACAATCCTACAGCCCACATGCTCAAGAGTACTTACTCAAAGGGCTTCAGTAAATAGCTACAACCATTTATAAATGTTTCTATGTTATGTTAGATTTTAGGTTCATCAGACTGGGCAAAGGGATTATTAGCAACCAAAGGGATTATTAGCAAGTTATTATTAATAACCAGTTTATAGCTCTTCAGACAGTGCTATACCATTGGTTGGCCATCAAAGTAAAAAGTTGTTTAATTGAGGGGTGAAGGGGTCATTAACTCTATTTCTTTAGAATTGGACACAGTTTCTGTTAGCCCTTAGACTTGGCTTTTCTATCCCCCTTTTTATCCCTTTTTTATCCCATTTTTTCCCCAGATAAGAGACCATACCCCACACCCACCAGTCCAGGGTGAATGTCACTCATTGAGCTCACATTTCTAGTGTCTCCTCTAGCCCCAAGTCTCAAAACAAAACTTAGCAACCTTTCTCAAGGGTGTCCATTTTGAGTCCTTGTCAATAAAACATTGCTCACCTCAGTGAATCAGTCTGTTCTCCCTGAAACCAACCACATCTCTGAAATGCAAACTGATGGCTCAAAACACACTGTTATAAACAATTAGAAATGAAAGGGTGAGGAGAAAGAAAGGACGAAAGATGGGAAGTAATATATCTTACATTCAAATCTAGAGTTTATATCAACATCTTTACACAATGTGCAAACATTCATTCTTCCAGATTGTCTAGTTAGTGACAAATGTCTGAATATTTGTGGAAGTGGGTTAGTATCTTCTATATCTGAAATATTGAGAAAACAAAAATTAGGAAGATTAGATTCCTCCACAGTTTACCATTTAGATGTAAAACTTGCAGTCATGAATTTCACCAAGAACAGACATCTGGTATTTGCACGTTGGAGTAATAGAATATAACATAAAGATAACGAGTTATACTTACAAAGTACCCTTCATCCATGGGGCTCCAATTTTACCAATATAAGTTCACTGATTTTCGCAAAAAACCTGAAAGGCAGAGGGTAAGTTTGTGTTACCCCCACTTTGTAGTTGGGGATATTGAAATGCAATCAAAATATAAACTACTGGTTCATTATAGTAAGAAAATTCAAAAATTGAACAAAAATTATAATTTTTATCTTCCCATCACAATGCAACTTAATCACCCACATATCCCTTGGGACAAATAATTTCCAGGTAATCCACCCAATTGTCAACATATTGAACACATTTTACCCAGAGTAAAACAGTACTTCAGGTAACCCCTAGAACCAGTACCAATATTCCTTTAATACAAAAAAAAAAGCCTGCCATATTGTGTAGAGTGCTTTTGAACAAGGATGAAAAACTAGATTGACAAAATACAACCATCCAACTAAAATTTGGCTTGGAAATAATGTTACTACTGTTCAGTTTGTTATATTCTTATGTTCACATGTCAACATATGGACTTGTCTTTTAAATTTTTTCTAAGGAAATCAGAATGCTTGTGAAGTCATCTCACTAACAACATTTTTTAGAAGGGTATATTTTATTTCTTTTATTTTTTACTGAAATAACGTTAAATTATAACATTATATTAGTTGCAGGTGTGTGTCACTGATAATTAACACAGATACATACTGCATTAAGTATGTGCTAAAAGCCTATAGAGTGTGTATTAAACAACCATTGGAGTATACCCAATTCCTTCAACCAGTTTCAAGCCAATTTATTCATGCATTGACCAAGTAATCAATATTTATTTAGTTTTTCTCTTTACATATAAACTCACCACTGCCTGTAGGTGAGTTTTTTTTTTGAGAGCACAAAAGAGGCATATTAGACAGATCCTGTCACCAAGGACATCATTTTATGAATCAATAATTATAGTTCAGTGATGATGACTCTCATATCTAAAGCCACCTGGAATGATCTTATGAATTTGGGGTATCATTGATAAGTGATAGATATTTGTTACCACACACCCCATTTTTCCTGTTACCTTACCTACAAGAAAGACCCTTCTATTTCTGGGAGGGGTCTTGGGGAGGTTACAAAAGGTTTGGCCTCGGAGGCAAAAAGGGATTTGCCTGGATGGAGAAGTAGGAGGAGAGAGGAGATGGCTGAGGAACTAGGTACAATGCAGGGCTGAATAGAAATCCAGCGTAAATGGTTATGGTAGGCCACACATGTAGTGGCTAGGGCATGAATAAAGCTGATATTTCTTGGAACCTGTTTGTGGATGATTTCCTTGCCTCTACCTGAACCTGCTGACCTGCTGGCTGGAGGGAGTTGGAACCACATGGTCCTGGGCTGGAGGAGAAAGGCCTCCATCACCATCCACCTCCATCCAGCTCCATCCAAAGGGCCTTCTTTAATATTTAATTCAACAAATATTAATCTTATAAGGATAAATATTCCCTTCTGAAAATAGTCTCAAAAATGACCATAGTCTAAATCAAACCACAATGAGCTATTATCCAATATGAGTGAGAGCCATTTGTATCAAAAAAGATAAGAAAAAGAGTTGGTGTGGTTGCGGAGGTAAAGAAAATCTAGTGTGTAGTTTGTGGTAAAGTAAACTGGGAAAAATAAGATGAAAATTCCCTCACCTTCAAAAAATAGGAATTTAAATATCATAAAATGGTTATTCTGCTCAAAGTAAATATACCAAAAGAATATGAAAAAACTAAAGAGATATGTGCACACTCCTATGTTCTTGCAGGATTATTTTCAATAGTCAGTATTAGGGAAATACCTCGATGCCCAATACAGAGAAGTGATTAATGAAGACAAATAAACAAAATAAAATATTACTCAGCTATTAAAATACTGGGGATATTGGTGGTGGGAAATGTATGCTGGTGAAAGGTGTTGTACATTGTATAATTGAAACTCATTCATGAACAACTTTGAATCTATAAAAAAAGACAACTGTGTATGAACAACCTTGTAACAATGATGTTTAAATAGAGTAATTAATCAAATATATCTACACCTATATATGTAAAATTTGTCCCATTCACAACAACATGGCTAAATGTATAGAGTATCAAGCTAAGTGAAAAAAGAAAGGAAAATAGGAAGAAAAATAACATATGGCTTCACTCATGTGTAGACTAAAAACTAAAGCAATCTCAAATTATAAAAATGGAGGACTGAATATCTAGAGGGGTAAGAGAAATGAGGATAGCTAAATTGGGGAAGGGATCAATTGGACAGTGGTAAGTGGGAAATGCTAGAAGTGTTCATGATGTAGTATAAAAGGTTGTAAAATTATCATGCTATATTCCTGAAACTTAATTTTTAATTAAAAATTTGATTAAAAAATAGCTTCAAGTCATCCCTCTCTGTACCACTGCTGTTTTCCTCTTTTTTCATATGGTTCAAACCAACTCAGAGTCCAAGATCATCTCTTTACTTATTTTTCGGTCTCTCCACTAAGTAACTAAGCTCTGTCTATAAGGGATTTCTTAGTTCCTTACTAAATTTCAGCACCAAGGGGTGCCACTAGTAATGGCTGAGTAAATGAATACTGAACTGGATGCTTTGCTCATTTCCTATATCTCCTATATGAGAATAGTATTGCAACTCTCATTGGAATACTGTTATCAATGAACACTTATTAAATACTAATACTGAGTTACAATGCACTTTTTTTCACCTAAATGGATGAAAACTCTACAAATGCTTCTTGGAATAAAAATTGCCCTTTTCCATTCTCTTGAGGGCCTAGACACACGTTCAAAAGTTGATGACCTTGCCACCTTGCTCTTTGTCTGGTCCTACTATGAGCAGTTCTATGGCTTTGAAGGCCTTGTGCCTCCTAGGCCTTTGTTTCAAAACAGTAAGCTAAAGCTTACTTCTGGTTCAGAAACTACAGTGAACAAGATATAAGTAAGTGGGCTAAAGAATACTCTTTTATATTTTTTTCTTTCTTTTTTTTTTTTTTTGTTTTTTGGTTTTTGGGCCACACCCGGAGGTGCTCAGGGGTTACTCCTGACTGTCTGCTCAGAAACAGCTCCTGGCAGGCACAGGGGACCATATGGGACACCGGGATTCGAACCAACCACCTTTGGTCCTGGATCAGCTGCTTGCAAGGCAAACACCACTGTGCTATCTCTCCGGGCCCTTTTTATATTTTTCAACTTAACAATTTTTTCTAGTATCTGGAAACAACCCAGATGCCCAACTATAAATGAGTGGCTAAAGAAACTGTGGCACATATACGCAATGGAATACTATGCAGCTATCAGAAAAAATGAAGTCATGAAATTTTCCTCACATGGAAACTAATAGCTGAGTGAAATAAGTTGGAGGGAGAGATATAGACACAGAATAGTTTCACTTATCTGTGGTATTTAAGAAAAATAATAAGACAGTGTGGTAATAATACCCAGAGACAATAGAGATGAGGGCTGGAAGGACTGAGCCATCATTTGAAGCTTACCACAAAGAGTGGTGAGCACAGTTAGAAAAATAACCACACTAACAACTATCATGACAATGGTAGTGAGTGAGAGAAATAGAATGCCTGACAGGCAGGAGGTGGGGAAGGATGGGGACATTGGTGATGGGAAGGTTGCACTGATAAAAGGGGGTGTTCTTTTTTATAACTGAAACCCAATTATAAACATGTTTATAATCATGGTGATTAAATAGACATATTATTTTAAATAAAATTAAAAAAAATAAAAAATATTTAAGATAATCTCAAAGGTAGCAAGGTCACTTCACACTAAGCAAGTAGGGATCCCAGAGGGAAGCACAAATTACCTCTTTTTTGGGGCGGTTTGGGGGAGTCATACCCGGCATCCCTCAGGGGTTACTCTTGACTCTACTCTCAGAAATCGCTCCTGGCAGGCTTGGGGGACCATATGGGATGCCGGGATTCAAACCACCATCCTTCTGCATGCAAGGCAAATGCTTTACCTCCATGCTATCTCTTGAGCCCCATAATTACCTAACTCTTAACTACACAGCATGTCAATTCTGGAAAAACCACAGGCACCAACTTCCACTGATCACACCCTCCACATATAACAAACACACAAAGAAGGCAACCATGTCACCTATTTCTGACATGTCAAGTCACAGATTCTGCATTGAGGTCTCTAAACAGATTTCTTATTTACTTGCACATTAATAAAACTCACACTTTCACCAGTCAAATTTCCCCCCCAAAGTATCTGAACATCCAAAGAGATTTAGAAGCAATTAACTTTCATGAGTAACATAGCAATCAACAAGGGAATTACTAATGGGAATGGACAGAATTCAAAAGTAGATTTTGGGATATTAGTAAGTCTCTGACATAGGTTATTTCACCTTCATTCTGGACAGTGGATTCGTGGTATGCTTTCAATCACCTTGTGGGGCTAACATCACAGTCATATAGTTCTCTTCTATATATGGTTCCAACTCTCTACAATATACTTTTAAAAAGAAAAAAAAAACTGCAATGGGAAAGAAGGCATTTTTACATCATTATAACACAACCTCTAGCATTAGTAGTATATATTGAATTCAAGTTTATTTTTAAATTGCCTACCTGACAAAAATGTTAAAATGACATTTTTCCCACTTTGGGTCTCTAGACTATCTTCACCTGTTAGCTCTTGTAGCTAGAGGCCACAAAAATAATAGCTACAACTTTCCACCTTGACGTATCTCCATAACTTTTGCCACTTACTTGCTTGCTCCTAGATTCTTGCATCCTTCATTCACAGAAAGACATACATGCTCCTATTTCAACATGCTCTGTGCCAGCCTCCTTGTCAGTTTTTCAGACCTGTTCTCATAAATATCCCTCCAGAAACCACCACATTTCCCAAACCCCTGGAAACATCTCCGGGGAATAAGACTGTTTCTATTGTCACTCTTCCTACCTTCCATTTTCCTACCACCTACTCTCTTCACCACAGTCCACTAAAATACCAATGCTGGGCAGAGCTCTCTTTCGCTCCCCTGGGCCCACATCCCAGAAGCTATCCCAGACTCTCTTCTTGCAAACCAAAGTGCAAATGGCCTGACCTTCAAGGCCTTCCCTGCTCAGATTCACAGCTTCCCTTCCAACACTCGCATCAGTCATTGCTCTCAGGACCAAGACACTGCCCTCTAATCGCAAAACACCTTCTCTGATTAATGAATAAACTCTCAGCCCGTGTAAGAAAAGACTAGGAGTTTATTTTTTTCTAGTTTCTGTTCTGTATGTCATTGATCACAGCCTATTATTATTTGCTTCGTTCTGCATGGCTTAGAAAAATAAATTTTCCCCAAGGCGGGCTTTTTCTATTTTTCCCACCACTTTAACTTTGGATGAGTATTGAATTGGATAAACACCATTCTTTTTTGATGATACTAATCTTCTGGTGACTCTATTTCATGCATGCTTTTATTCCATTCCTTTTCCCTTCTATTTTGCCATTTCAATCTTTTCTTTCAACAGTCTAGGTGCCCCCCCTTTTTCCCTCCCCATTTCTAACACACACCCATTATCAAGTGCAGCCTATTTAAATCTTTGGTTTACTCCCTGAACACAATCAGCCATTGATACACAATCTGCTACTAGCCTGGGTCTGCTAAGAGCCTGCTTTGACCAAGATTTTATACAACAGCATTCACATTAGAGGAAAGTAGGCAACAGATCCATCCTTAAGAATCCCTTCCTTTACCTCAGTACAAGCAGTTTATTATTCTCAGCCTCCAGGGAGAAGGCTCCAAGAGCTGCCATGGACTCTCACCTCTCAGTCAGCACCTCTCCACCCAAGGCTCCCTCCTGGGCCCCAGGAGTAGTCAGGAAGATTAAAGTGTGTCTGGCCTGCAGTGATCCAAACAGCGCTGGGTGTACTTCAGTCTCAACAATTCAGTGGAGTTGGTTGAAAAGCATCTTGGCAAAATGCCTTGCAACCACACCTTGTATTCTGAGCTGATAAAGGGCATGAGAAGCTCCTCACCACTGTGACTCCACAAAAGGGGGCCACAGGCCACCCTGCTTGGGGAGCAGGGGTTATCTGCCTTCCTGTTTTAGGGGATAATAGGCCCACTCAGACATAGCGTGTGTGTGTGTGTGTGTGTGTGTGTGTGTGTGTGTGTGTGTGTGTGTGTTTTCATCTTCCCCCTACAAGAAGAAAAGGAGAAGAGCAGGTGCAAGTACTAAACAAACATATAGATTTCATTAAAAAGAAATGCAAAGATGAATAAAAAACAAACCCCACTCTTCAACTCTTTGCTTTCCAAACTAGGCACTATCTAAAGTCCCGTCTCCCCCCCCGCCCCCCCCCCCGTTGCTGTAAGTCAAGGCTTTGATGGAGGAGGGGGAGTCTTATCCTCTTTAGATCTTTTGACTGTGCAATGAAACCTACGAATCAGTTCTTAGCAGAATCATTTTTAAAGATTACACTGGATGGGGAGGAGAGATGATCGAGGGACTAAGATGCATGCTTCAAAAGTGGCCACTCTAACCCAGTGCAGGTGGTTCCAGTCTTCTGTCACTGCAAGGCCCAAACAGCAGCATGTCCTTCAACCCTAGCACTGAACCACCAGTCTGATTTGCTGGTGTTGCCAATCACCCAGAGTGATACCATTTATGCAAGTCTTGGGAGCCATCACCCACCAAAAAATAAAGATGACAAAGGAATGAGTTTTATGAAAAATATTTTCCTCTCCTGGGTTCAGAAGCTCAGCAGGATATGGTCTGAGGGGATGGGAAGTAGAACTGTTTTCTGGGTTTTCATTTCAACTTGGATTCTGTGGAGCTGCCCTGTGCCTAACAGTGACAGACAGCAGAATGTAGAGGAGAGTCTCAGCACACTGTCCCTGTCACCAGATACCTCCCCTACACTAGAATCTAGCGGTTTCTGCCTTGGAAACAGTCCACCCCCCAAAATTCACCCCCCACACATACATACACCTTGCTGTTGTCCATTAAACCAGAGCCCTTCACTATTTGCCACGCTGGCATAGCTAAGAATGTAGAATTCCTTTTATTTACAGTCCTAAGTAGATTTTAACTACTCCTGAGAGAGAAGTAGGCAAATAAAGAAAGCAATTTGAGGAGTCCTGGGAAAGTAGATGGAATGGTAAAAACTTGTATTCCACCATTTACTCTTTCACCAAATTGTATTTACTGAACACCTACTCTGGGGCTACAGTAGAAAATAATGACCTTAAGAACTTCCCCCCAAGGAGCTCATATCCAAATATGGGGAGACAACTCTAAGCAAATAATCCAGTAAGAACAGGTTCGGCGATCACAGTGCTATGAAGAAAAACAAGGAAGGGGACATGAGGGAGTCTAAAGATATGATCTCATACTCACGGTGTTTATTTCCCCATTCCATGTCTATAAATATTTGCCACCAAGATCCTACTATGTTTCAAGCTCTAGAATGGATTCTGAAGAAGTATAGATGGGTGTGTGTAAATGTGTACATATATGCAAGTGGATGACTATATGCATATATATGTACACAAATGTGTAGATGGGTAGGCATTGTATAGGTTGTGTGAATATATGTATAAGTATATGTGGATATATGTTAAGAAATGATGGATATGGGTGAGTAGATATAGGTATAAAATACAGACAGAAATATCGGTATGGATATATATGCTTAATTTCCTTTTAATTTCATGTGACATATATGCAGTCTTTATCCAGAGGACCTATGAGAGATACTATGCTGCTGATAGATATTGATATTTCCTTTGAGAAACACACTTGATTGTCTCATAGGAATCACCAAATTGGGAAGAGTGGGGTAGGGACTATGTCTGTTTTGCTAAAGGGCATGAACATTTAAAGCATCAAGACCCTTAACATAGGACCAGTAACTAGGATCCATATCGGACTCCTGAATTCATCCTACTGAAGAGCTTGTAAGCAAGATTTATCAGGGTTTTTGAGCTATAGGACCCTTTTCTACTAAAAAGAAGTTCACAATTTCAAAGGCAGTAATGCAGGACAAGTGGCCAGCTCAGTACCTAGCTCTAAGGATTTGATAGATTTCTTACCTACAGGGAAAGAACAAGAGAAATTCAGGAATATCAAGGACAATACACAGAGTTGGTTTTGCTCATTTGTTCATCAGGACATTGAGTTACAGGGATTATTGGAAGTGTCACTTTTTTTTAAAGTCAAAGAAGTTTTAGCAATAACAAATGAGGTCAGAGTGATGGCACAGTGGTAGTGCATTTGCCTTGCAGAAGGCTAACCCAGGAGGGATCTCAGTTCGATCCCCTGGCATCCCATATGGTCCCCCAAGCCAGGAGCAATTTCTGAGTGCAGAGTCAGGTGTAACCCCTGAGCATCACGGATATGGTCCAAAAACAAAACAAAATATTAACAAATGATATGATCCCAAATGAAATAAAGCTTTCCTAATATTCAAAATACTTCATCTTCACACTTAATACATAAGGGATGTGAATGCTGAAATGTGTGTTTTCAAATTTAAATGACTCTAGGATCCTTTGTGTAGAACATTATATGTGACAGTTGTTCTGTGGAACAAAATTAGGGAAGATGTGAGTTTTCTTAAAGAACACATAAACTGAGAGAAAAGGAGCTTATATCATATTGGGTTTTGATATCATCTTTTCTGGCTTTTACTGACAAGACAGATTTGAGGATATTTACTGAAAGCTAAGGAAGTCCAACAGTAGTGATCTTCACCTACCAGACAACGACTACTTTATTTCCTTTTACTATCGAAGAAATCATTATTCTGAAACCACTGGCATTAGGAGGAATTCTCAGCAGTATCTAAAAATTTTCACTCCCTTGGATAGGTAATTCACCAGTTTATGCAATAAGTGGTCTCTTCAAATAACTTTTGTTCATTGAATAATGTAAACCAAATCCTTTTTCTGGCTACATTGGGAAAACTTACTGCTTAAAGTTACATTGGGTTTTCTTTATTACCTGAATATTTCCTGAAATCTTACACTACTTCTTTTTTTTTTTAATTCTGTTTCTTTTGGGCCACACTTGGTGACACTCAGGGATTACTCCTGGCTATACGCTCAGAAATCACTTCTGGCTTGGGGGACCATATGGGACGCCAGGGGAATGAACCTCAGTCTGTCTTAGGCTCATGCCAGAAAGGCAGACACCTTACCACTCCAAGCCTCTTACACTACTTCTATAACAGAAAGTCAATTGGAAGGACCAGAGCAATAGTACAGTGGATAGGACACAGGACACCTGCTTTGCCCATAGCCAATCGAGGTTCACTGCCCAACATTCTCAAGCACTGCCGGGAGTAATTCCGTTTTTTTTTTGTTTGTTTGTTTGTTTTTTGGTTTTTCGGGCCACACTCATTTGATGCTCGGGGGTTACTCCTGTCTAAGCACTCATAAATTGCCCCTGGCTTGGGGGGACCATATGGGACACCAGGGGATCAAACGGTGGTCCTTGCTTGGCTAGTGCTTGCAAGGCAGACACCTTACCTCTAGCGCCACCTTGCCGGCCCCTTGCCAGGAGTAATTCTTTAGCACAAAGTCAGGAGTAACCCCTGAGTATCACAGGTATGGGCTCCTCTCAAAAAAAATTATCTTGAGGGTAGGGACAGAAAGAAAGGAAACTTTAAGGGTGTATTGATGTTCCAATACATTTTTCCCAAAATGACCATATGAACTTGACCTTTTAATTAGAATCTTGATATAATAATATTTTTTTAAAACTGAAGTGGAATAGGTATACAAGACAAACTAAGGTGCATACTATTTCTCAGGTGCATAAAATTCAGTGATGGAAAAAGAAAATATACATGACTTATCCACCTTTTCTATAGCAAAGGAAAGGAGAGGAGGAAAATGAGGAATAGGAATAGGAATAGAAAAAAGAAGAAAGGGAGAAAAGGAGGAATAAAGGAAGGAAGGAAGGAAGGAAGGAAGGAAGGAAGGAAGGAAGGAAGGAAGGAAGGAAGGAAGGAAGGAAGGGAGGGAGGGAGGGAAGGAGAAAGGAAGGGAATGGAGGGAAGGAGGAAGGGAGGGAGGGAAGGAAGAAGAGAGGAAAGGGAAGGAGAAAAGGGAGGGAGGGAGAGAAGAGAGAGGTACGGAAGGGAGGGGAAGTAAAGAGGGGAAGGAAAGAAGGAGGAAAGGAAGGGAGGAAGAGAAGAAAGAGGGAAGGGAGAAAGGGATGAGAAGGAAGGGAGAGAAGGGAGGAAGGGAGGGAGAGAAAGGATGAAGGGAAGGGAGGGAGGAAGAAAAGGGAAGAAGAGAGAAGGGATGAAAGGAAGGGAGAAGGAAGGGAGAGAAGGGAGGAAGGGAGGGAGAGAAAGGACGAAGGGAATGGAAGGAGGAAGAAAAGGGAAGAAGAGAGAAGGGAGGAAGGAAGGAGGCAGGGAGAGGGAGGGGAAAAGGAAGGAGGGATAAGGAGGAAAGAAGGAGGGGGAACAGGAAGGAGGGCGGGAGGAAGAAAGGAGGGAAGGAGAGTGGGAGGGAGGAAAGAAAGAAAAAGAAGGTGGGTGGGAGGGAGGGAGAATGGAAGGAAGGAGGGAGGAAGAGAGGGAGAGTTGAAGGAAGAAAGGAAATAAAATTTTAAGAGAGAAAGAGAGGAGAAAGGAGGGGAGTGGGAGGAAATGAAAGGAAGGGAACGGATGGGAAGGGAAAGGAAGGGAAAATAAAAGAAAAAGTGTGAAGAGGGAACAAAAGCTCACTGGAGAATCCTAAAGTGGATGGAGAGAGCATAAGCCCACTGGTTAATTTAACTCAAGTCAATATAAAAGGCTGTTTACTAACACTCTGCCATTAATGGAAGTTGGGCTCCTAGGCTGATGAATCAAGACTAGAGTATGACCAAAGGTCCTGAAGTTATTTTTGAAAGAGATGTCTTAAATAATATGAAGCTTAACCAACAGGAACACCGGCAGTGTATTCTTGACTACTCCCTGTAGCCTGGCTGGGAACAGAGCTGCCCAGTAGCACCAGCATTAGCCACAGGGCAGGTCTCCCCTCACCTTCCCGTAAGCTGTGACTCTTCAGTAAGTCACCTAGAGAAAGTATATGTAGTTGGTGCAGGAAGAATGAAGCTGCTCCATTGAATCACTTAGCAATATAAGGGTGCACTACAAATAGACTTTCAGACACCCAGAATCTTGAGGAGTTAGTTTTATAAATTATTTTTATTGAAGTTCTGTAATTTACAACTTAGTTATTGGTGACTTGACTAGGCACATAATTCCATACTACCACACTCATCACCAGGTTGCCCAACTGAGACGTTGATAGACTGGTTTAAGAACAAACACTTAGGGACTGGAGAGATAGCATGGAGGTAAGGCATTTGCCTTTCATGCAGAAGGATGGTGGTTCGAATCCCAGCATCCCATATGGTCTCCCGTGCCTGCCCGGGATGATTTCTGAGCGTAGAGCCAGGAGTAACCCCTGAGCACTTCCGGGTGTGACCCAAAAACCAAAAAAAAAAAAAAAAAAAGAACATGCTAGCCTATGACGAAACGCGGTTTAATCCCCTGGCATCCCATATGGTCCCTCAAGCCAGGGGTGATTTCTGAGCGTATAACCAGGTATAACCACGAGAATCACTAGGTGTGGCCCAAAAACCAAACAACAACAACAACACTTGTTCTCTCCCTCTCAATCTAAAACCAAAAATAAATCTCCAAATTACCTAGTCGCAGGGGTCTCAAACTCAATTTACCTGGGGGCCGCAGGAGGCAAAGTCGGGGTGATCCTTGAGTGCAAAGTCAGTAGTAAGCCTTGAACATTGGGGGGTGTGACCCAAACAACTAAAACAAAACAAAACAAAAAAAGATTCCTCTAGGGCAGGGCCACAAATTGTTGAATGGAGGGCCGTTTGCGGGCCTGTGGGCTGCGAGTTTGAGACCCCTGCATACCATCTCATGACTACCACCATGAGATACCTTATAAAAACTCTGTTATCTAGAAGCTTGCAATCCCCTAGGCCCTAGTGGAAAGTAAACAATAAAGACAGTATGATTTGGAACTCAGGGATAGCTCCCTGGCAAAGCAACCACCTGACAGCAGAAGTTTGGTAAGGCTGAAATTTCCTGATGACCAGGACTGAGTATGACCCCCAGTGAACAGTGCCAGGAAAGTGCAAAAGCACTAGACATAGAATGTAGCCTCAGTGATGTATCTGACCACCAGGTCCAACAGTAACAACAGTAACAAAGAGATGGAAAGGGAGATAATTAATGTATAAAAAAAAATAAGAAAAATTATGGGGCTGGAGAGACAGTACAGCAGTACACCTGCCTTGTATAAGGCTGACTTAGGTTTGATCCCTTGCCTACCATATGATTCCCTCAAACTCAACCAGGAGTAGTTCTTGAGAACAGAGCCAGAAGTAAGCTCTGAGCACCACAGGGTGGGCCCCTTTCTCAAAAGAAGAAGAATGAACATAAGAAAAGATGAAGATGTTATAAAAAAAGAATTGTTACAAGAACCACGAAGATAAAGAAGAAAGAAGAAATCTCACCACTGTCAAGGAAATTTGATGAACCAGAGAGATAATATAGTAGGGAGGATACTTCATTTGCATAAGGTTCACCCAGAATTTATTCTGAGAACCCCCTATGGTCCCTACACCCCTTTAGCAGTGTTCCCTAAGCACAGAGCCAGAAGTAAGCCCTAAGCATACTCAGTATGTCCTAAACACAATAATAATAATAATAATAATAATAATAAATAATAATAATAACAACAATAAAGAGGAAAGAAGAAAAGTCCATTGTACTAGGGCGGGGAAAATGGGTTCAGGGAAGGCACTTCTGTTGATGCAGTTTTCAAACTAAGATACTATGAACAAAGAGGATCCCAGCCCATAAGATCTGAGAAAAGAAAAGTCTAGAATAGAAAGCAGCCATCCCTCCTCCCTCAGTCTCTAGACTGCCATCACACCACGTCTCCGCAGTAACCAACTACACTTTGGGCAATATTCAATTCAAAAGCACACAGACATGTTTAATTTTAAAATCTTAAATTGCTTGCTATGCCTGCTGGGAAAATATATGCTGAAACATAGATATTTTTAGAACAGTCCACTTCAGTTTCCTCGAGTACTCCCTCCATCACCCCGCACCTCTCCATTCAACCAGAGACCCAAATAGTCCAGGTACATCATCCACCTTTAAAGACCTGAAACTGCATTCATCAGCCACTTTTTAAAAATTGGATCTTACTTCAAAGCTGAATGACTTGATTATACCCATAACAGAATACATTACACTGATTACGGGATTATCCACGTGCCCTTCTGCAAAGGTTGGGCAACATTTCTCAAGATTCCACCCACCAACAAACAGAGGAGGGAAAGTGAGAAATGGGATGCAGTTATGCAAATATCCTTCCAGGACCCAATACCAGAATAGTATTCATCATTCCCTTCTGCACTGTTCTAGAATTCATAGTAGCAAAAGGTGGGGGAGTGGGAGTTAGTTATTTCAATACAACTCAGATAGATTTAAAACGTTTTTTTACAAAGTACCAGCAATGACCCAGATGTGTAATTGCTTCTCTCATATCACACACACACACACACATACACACACACACAGAGTAAATATAGGTGCCTATTATTAATCCCTCGTATCTGCCAAAACTTTTGAGTATTGATTTTTATATCAATAATTTGCCAATAATAAACCCATTGGCCCATTTTTTTATGCCTGTCAGTCTCTGTTTTCAATTTGCTGTGTTTTTAACCTGCGAGCAATTGATTTGGCTTCATCAATTCATAAGAATGGCTTGAGGTGAGAAGGGGTGAGAAGGTGGAATTTTTATAGCCTTGATTCACTATTAATCAATGATTAGCATTTTATGCTCAAGACAATCAAATTCATGTTGCTTTCCATTTTTAAAGTTTTAAAAGGAACATTTATTAAAAGCCAAAATAAAAATAGGCCATCACAAGTTCAAAATAGCTATAAATTAGACAAAGAAGCATCCTTCTACTGAATACAATTTTATTAGCTAATCAACATGTCATTTCTTTCTATTGGCATCTACTTACTGTCATGTAATTTCCATAAGAGTACCGTCTATATTTGTAAAAGAATTATCTTTGTGGTGATCTAGCAATCTACAAACATCAATGATATTTAACTTTACTTAGGGGATCAATTTTAGAATTGGGTTCAAGGATTTGTAGTCTCTTTTTACATGATAAACCTTAAAGGCGTTACTCAAATATCTCTGTGATGTTTGAAATATTTACAACCAAAAAAGTATAATTTTGACTTATTAATATGTAAGGTTCTTCATGTTTCCATATATGTTTTTTTAATTTTTATTTTGATCATAATGGCTTACATATCTTTCACAGTAGTATTTTAGGTACATATCAACATTGAATCAGGGGAATACCCATCATCAAATTTGTCCTCCCCCCATCCCAGTTCCCCTTCTTCAACCCATATACCCCCCTTCCCGGACTGCTAGAGTAGATGGTCCCCTCTTTATCCTAGTGATCATATATCTGTTTGGTCCTGGTACCCTCCCCTGTCTCCCCCTCTATTTAAGAAGTGGAGCTAGATAAATCGATTTATGTGGCTTTGTTTGAAGGAAAGAAAAGCAATAGATTGGGGTACAAAATAAGAGAAAAAAAAAGAAGTCAAATATGCTGAAAATAAGTGGAGTCCTTCCAGAGGATTTCAACCTCAGTTTGAGAGAGGATGTGAAAAAAGGCTATTGAAACACCACAATACAAAAAGAAATAACTAATTAAATATCCAGTGAGCACCACAGCAATAAAGACAAGCACCACACAACAGTCTCGGTTCTGAAATCAACTCATGCCAGAGTGCAAAAAGAAAGAAAAAGATAAGATAAAATAAAATAATATTGGAGACATCAACTTGAATTTCTACACTAATATAAAGACGTCAAAAAAATCGATCAGGGGCCGGGTAGGTGGCGCTGGAGGTAAGGTGTCTGCCTTGCAAGCGCTAGCCAAGGAAGGACCGCGGTTCGATCCCCCGGCGTCCCATATGGTCCCCCCAAGCCAGGGGCGATTTCTGAGCACATAGCCAGGAGTAACCCCTGAGCGTCAAACGGGTGTGGCCCAAAAAACCAAAAAAAAAAAAAAAAAAAAAAAAAAAATCGATCAATCGATAAATATGTGGAAAAATGATTGTTTTGTGCTTTTTTTTTTCTTTTCCCCCTGCATAGGCACAGTAACTATTGGGGATATAATAGAGGGAATTCCCTTGGCCTAGGAAATACAAAGTTTCTCCCCCGCTGAAGTGTACTGTCATGGGATTAACTATAGACTCCTTGCATGATCATTTACTCTCCCCTCAGTGTTTTCGTGGTGTATGGAAGACTTCTGCTTCGTCATGGATGGTAAAATCAGACCTCTGTATCTAGAGATCTTGGTGACTGTGCAGCTCAAGGAATGGAGCTTATGATGAAGTCTTTCTTTGTGGTTCTAGCAGTTCTGCTTCTTCAGTGTCATTTTAATCCATCTTCTGTAGTTGGTGGTCTTGGTCATTATGTTGCTTCTAGGATGGAGCCTGGGATAAAGTCTTTCATTATGTTTCTGGAAGACACGTTCAGTTATGTTTCCATATATGTTTTAATGGAGTACAATAGTTCTAGAAAACATTTGAACATTCATAGAAAAATATTTAATTGCGTCATTGGGATGAAAAATTAGGATAATTCTCCATGGTATCTGATCTGGTGCCCTATGACTTGTATAATCTCTATTTCCTCAAGGTCATTGCTAATGTTTAATCAGAATCCAACAATATCACTCAGTTATGACATTAGTCCAAACCCTAATATGTCCAGTTCTTAAATGTTGGATTTTGTTAGTGCAAGTTACTGGCTCAATAGTGGGTATGTATTTTATACTTAAGTATTTTATACTTAGTAGACACCTTTTTGTGGGGCATAGTCTTCACAAATGAATGACAAAATGTGACTTCAGGTAGAAATTTGTTTAAAGGGTTTCTATGGTACAGAATTGGACCTAAGAGAGAACTGGCTTTTGTTTTACAAAAGCATGTTACTTCAGTTTTGAGATATTCCAAAATAAGCAAGGTACAGTATGAACCAATCAAAGATAAAAAAATCTTACTCCTGCTTATAATGCAAATTTCTCCAAAAATAATAAATCCTTTTGTGAACTTAATTTTAAGCAAGATTTAAAATAATACTAACCCACAAAATAGAAAAATCAAAGGCTAAGTAACTTTTAGACTTTACTAGTTCTTTCATTTGTTCGTGTTCTTCAATTCCAACCAGATATATTAAGTGCTGGCACAGTAAACAAATAAGCATAGGTCTGCCTTCCTGGAGATCATTGTCTTCGACAATAGTTTATGTGAATGAGTAGCTGAATGGAAATCCACCCAATCATATTACTGATTCAGTTAAGATCTTTCTCTCTGTTTTTTAGAATCTAATATATTTACTTCTTTTTAATAATTTGGTAGGCATAGGAACCAGGAAGTAATATTTCTGAAGTTGAAGTTTTGTATGTACATTTTGTTTGTATGTCCTTTGTTCTCTAGTCATTGAAATATTAATTTTGTAAGTCACAATGGTTTCAATAAAATTAAAATAAAAATATATTGATAATCAACAAACTTCTGGTCATTGAATTTTGAACTATGTTAATAAAATGGAAGTTTATGTATAAACCTTATTCCAAGATAGAAAATGAGTCATTATGGTAAAGAATAAAGAATCCTGAATAAGATCAGGAGCCAGATAGATAGTGTTTGCTTTGCTTATGATTAACTTTGATTGGATTCCCAGAATCCAATATGATCCCCTGAGCACCAGCAGGTATAATTCTTGAGTGTAGAGCCAAGAATAACCCCTAAGTATTGTTGGATGTAGAGAAAGGAGTGAATGCCTGAGCATCATCTGTTGTGACCCTCCCCACCCCATGAAGAAAAAGGAAACAAAAATAAAAAAGGAATAAAAGGAATCTAGCTCATTTAATGCAATAAGTACTTCTCAAAATGCCAAGCCACTCTCAATTACATAAATTAAACTTGATTCAGAGAAGTTCTGTATTCAAATCATGGCTCTATTCCATGTTGTAAGAACCTTTCCATATCTGTTTCCTAATCTAAAAGGTAGGCATATCACTAAAATTAAGTGAGTCTGAGAACTATAGATACCTTAGTGTAGTCTGTCATCCCATTACATTCTCCTTGTCTTCATTATTTCATAAAATAAAAACTTAAGGTCTCTTGTGATAAAGGTTAACTCTAGAACACCATAGTTTTAGATACAAAGTAAACTGATGACAATTTTTTACCTAGAAATTACTAGAGTTTCATGCAGAAGCTCTACTTTTCATTCTGATATCTTCTCATGCTAATTTATGGGAAAAGCTTTCAACTTAATTTCAGTTTTCCCAGCTTAAAATGGATCACAAATAGAAAATATTTATGAAGCAATGTATATCAAAACATTCACCTGTTTCCTTCTAAATACAGACATTTACTTCTACAGGACTGTTCATTCTAACCAGAGCAAACCATAAAGTATCTTCTTTGTATATTCTCTAGGACACAAACTTTCAAAAAAAAAATCAGAAAATTGAATTTCAGCTCAACCACTCACTAGATGGAACACATCTTCTAAATTCTTTGGTCCTAGACTACTTGGCCAAAGAAGTAATCTACTTAGTATGAGGGCTAAAATTAGATGTACAGGGATGGAACTGAAAGATAGCATGTTAAATGAAGTAAGCCAGGAAAAGAAGAATAAAAACAGATGATATTATTTATAAGTCGTGTTTAGAATAACTGCATAAGGAAATGCAATAGTTTAAATGGAGATTGTCAAGAATACTCTTGATCCCAGAGAACAGTGAGAAGAAAAGAAATACAGTGAAGGAGAAAAAGACAGATGTGAAATAACTGGGGACAAGAGATAAGTGAATTCAGGTACATTGGTGGTGTCAGGAAGGAATGAACTAATGATGCAAATTATGGAGTCAACACCATTGAAATCATGAGACCAAACTCTGACAACTAAACTTTTTAAAATTGTCCAGGGAATGGAGGTATGGAATGGACTCTGGTGAAGGGAGGTTGACACTGATGGTGGGATTGCAGTTGAAACATTGAAACTCAATTTTGAATAACTTTGTAAATAACAATCTTTTAAATAATTTTTAATTAGATTATAGGGGCTAAAATGAATGTAAAGTGGAGAGGGCACTTTTTCTTTTTTGCATGTAGCCAACCTAGGTTTAGTTCCAGCACCCTATATGGTCCCCTGAGCCCAGCCAGAAGTAATCCCTGAGAGCCAGGAGTAATCTCTGAGCGCCATCCAATAAGGTCCAAAAACTAAGAAAGGAAAAGGAAGGAAAGAGAAAAGGAAAGAAAAAAAGGGGAGGGAAGGGAAGAAAGGAAGGGAATGGAAGAAAGGAAGGTAGGGGGAAAAGAAAGGAATGAAAAAGAAAAAATAATAAAGAAATTAGATGTGCAAAGTTAGAGAGCTATCTCAAAGACTGGTTCTCAAGGCCCTGCATGGTCTCCAAAGTACTGATGCAAGCAACCTCCAAGCACAGAGCTAGAGAAACTCCCAAACATCATTAAATATGGATCCAACGGGGTTGGAGTGATAGCACAGCATCAGAGCTTTTGCCTTGCACGCAGCTGTCCTAGGATGAACCTTGGTTCATCCCCATTGTCCAATATGGTCCCCCAAAGCTGAGGTGATTTCTGAGCACGGAGGCAGGAGTAACCCCTGAGCATCACTGTGTGTGCCCTTCCCCGAAAAAAAGAAATATGGATCCAAACTAAAAATTTAAAAACTCAGATGTGTAAAGCACCAAGGGTAAGGTGTGACCCCATCAGAATCACAGAAGAATAATTGAATTTTACATTATTTAGCCTCTATTCTATTCTACTAAGCCACAACTCTATATATTTCATTTTTAGTATGTATATTCTCATGCTTGAAAGCTCTTTAAGTGAAAACAATTATAACTAACCTTTGGATAGTCTTTAAATAAATCTTTGTGTTTGGAAAAAAATCTATAAAAACATAAACGTATCCAGAGTGTCAAATATACAGTCTAATCATTTTGTAGGATCACAGCTAATACAGTTCAATCTAAATTGCAGTTTGACATAATTATACATAACCAAACACTAATAAAAATTGCTGCCTTATATTTCAAATTAGTGATTATGGTAGTAAACATTAACAACATGTCAAATATAAGATGGTGATTTGTTCTGAAATGTATTAGAAATCATTATGCTGTATGATAATTTTAATTACAATCGGTAGCAAGAGAATATGCCTCGGTCTTTGACTCTAAGTGAATTCTAAGAGATGGCGGCTTTTCAGTCTTAACTCTGACTCCTTACATTTGAGTACTGGAAATACATGACTTTTTCCCCCTCCTAAAAATGTATGCCCAGAATTTTAAGGGTTCCCTCTTTAGAATCTACATCTCAAGGTTTGGGGTCATTGTTCTCAGCTTAAATTCTGACTCTACCACTTTCTAGCCATGTGTACTTTAAGTAAGGTTGATTTTTAGTTATCTTCTCATCTTTCATGGCTTTCTCATTTACAAAATGTAAAATACCTCCATCATTGGGATGATAAAAAAAAACCCATCAGGGTCCTCAAACTACAGCCCTTGGGTCATATGTGGCCCACTGAGAATATTTATCTAACCAGGTGTTTTTGCTGCTGCTACCTTCCTGCTTAGTAGCTGACTAGTCCAGGGTCAAAGTGTGCATACACTCTCTAACTTCCCTCCTTCTCTCTGTCCTTCATCTCAATCAGTCATCCTCAAACTACAGCTTGCCAAAAGCAGGCTCGTAGTTCCCATTAAAATACTAGTAAGTTTATTGATTTAATTTTGCTTATTCTTCTTTTTAAATATTGTATTGGTTTCCATTTTGTTTTTTACTTTCACATAAGATATGTGCAGTCTCCATAAGAATTATTCATAGGTTTTTTTTTTTAAACTATAGTCTGGCCTTCCAATAGTCTGAGGAATAGAGAACTGGACCCCTGTTAAAAAGTTTGAGGACCTCTGTGTTAGACCATTCTGTATGTAATGTGTGGTGTAAGACCTGTAACATAGTAAATCTTTAATATATCTTAGTAGTTACTATTTTATTAACTCATACTAAGCATTTTCCTAAACTTTTAAGGCAATTGTTTTCATAAAAATAACTGAATAGGCTGAAAAGACAGTCCAGCAGATAGAGCACTTGCCTTTCAAATGGCCAGCCTTGGTTAAATCTCTAGCATCCTATATGCCCCCTGACAGTTCCATTGTGAGTGATCCTTGAATGTAGAACCAGGAGTAAGCCCTGCGCACCACCAGGTATTGACTTCCCCACCCTACAAAAAGACCAAATTGAGGCTGGAGAGATATCATGAAGGTAAGGCATTTGCCTTTCATGCAGAAGGACCGTGGTTTGAATCCCGGCATCCCATATGGTCCCCTGTGCCTGCCAGGGGTGATTTCTGAGCATAGAGCCAGGAGTAACCCCTGAGCACTGCTGGGTGTGACCCAAAAACAAAAAAACAAAAAAACAAATTACCTAAGTATATAAAATAGAAATGTGCTTCATGGTAGCCTCTCTTAAAATGCTGTAGCTTTCAGATCTAGTCAGTCTTAGCACTTTCTTCTTTATTTCCATGTTTTCTCCATTTCTTTTTGATCATGGCAAGTCCATGGAAAGACCTGTTCTTTATATTGTCATCTCTCCGCGGTGCTTGGGTTTGAATCATATATGCCTCTACCTCTTCTCCCTTGCATCTATGCTAACTTTCACCATGCCCTTAAGCATCGCTCCAGTATGCAGCCCTGGCTCCACAAATTAAAACACACAAATTAAAACTAATAGCCCATAGAGGCCGGAGACTCACCAACCCTCTTTAAAGCTGGTCATACCTAAAATCTCATCACTGGACCCTAATGAAGGAACTTAGTGTAACTCTCTCTACTGTGTGAAATATATCCTTCTCGTGTCTAAATTATTTGTTCATTCAGAGTTGCTTGTTTTCGCCACTTTCAAAGCTCTCTGGGCCTTGCCCTATCTTAGCAGGCCTCTCAACTCCATGATCTCCATGCATTTGCGTGGATTCCTGCAAAGTGAGGAAGAACTCCCAGCATTATAATAAAGCACCTTCCGTTCTCCATTTCCATACCCTTTCAGGTAAAATATGCAGGAGAACAGACTGGACTGCTAATTAGGGCACTGTCTGAAACAACCATGAGCCACATTTCCATCAGTGCAATAAGCAAGACTCTTCATTAAAATCACTGTCCTCTGTATGGGAAAGCTGTTTCCAGTGCAATAGATCTAATTCACAGGCGTGATCATGCAGACTCAGGTACAGTATTCATTATTAACTTAAAAAGTATGCCAAATCAATTAAAAACCATTTTAAAGGGAAGGAATAAAATTTAGTTCTACCTAACTGCAGCTCAACTCTAATTTATCTTCCAGCCACTTTCAAGGGATTTTTTTTTTTATAACTGGGTTCTTAATCTAACATTCATTGGAAAGGGTAATTCTCATGAAATTACAATGGCATCTCTTGCATCGTTTAATGCAAATGTTCCCATTCTGCAGAGATGGAGAGCAGTTTCTCAGAGAAAGACTCCCTTCAAGGTGGAAAGTGAAAGAGCTCAGGGATCTGCAGGAGAAGAATAAAACATTGCATTTCAGAAGCGGACTCAAATTTAAAACTCTGCCTGCATCCCCTATGACAAATTGTATTCCAAAGATAGGTTATTCACAACATGTTTGTTATAAGGCAAGGCATATGAATTCCTACCATGTCTTTCTTTACAAACATGTCAAGACTTGTGAACCTTTAATGAAATGCAACATTTTAGAGGCAAGAGGAAGCTATAAAAATGCCAGAAAAAAAGAGGCCTCTTTTCCTCAGAGAGAGAACTGGGACCTTCTCATTCTGAGGCTAGTCTCCTGTGTACTGCATCGTCCCAGAGCCAAATGGGTTCTAAAGTCATTGATTTGAGCCACATCAGTGTACCAATGAAGAGATTGAGGCTAGGGAGAGATCCAAGACCATCAAAGTGTCAAATGGCTAATAGGCAGAAATAACTAGGATTAGGTCAGGCTTGGCCATCCTCAGGCTGTCTTCCACTAGGGCCAAAGGGTTGACAAGGCTCCAAAATAGGCATTTCCCTGTGGAGGTTCCTCAATAAGTCCTCTGGAGTACTATCTGTGTCTAGAAGTTGGTGAGGCCAGGAGAAGAACAACAGTTAGGATAGTTACTATACCCTTGTTCTATTCCCAACACAACATGCCCCCCGAGTATGCCCAAGTAAATTCTGTGTAACACTGGGTATAGCCTTGAAGGCCTTCAACACTGCCAAGTTTGCCCCAGTAGCTTCAAAACTGTAGGACCTGTACATGTAACATTTTCAAGTCCTTGCACTGAATTGCTCACATAGCTGACCAAAAATCACTAGTGTGGAGTCTCTGGACCTCCTGAGACTCCAAAAGTTAAAAGGTGAAAAAATAGTTCAATGAAACTTAAGTCAACTTACCAGAAAGACATTTTAGTCATGCTATAAAAGTGAGTTGAATTGATTTTAGATTAAATTCTTTTTATAACATAGGAGCTACACTGTGGTACTTGGGTGTGTCAGGGCCACTCTTACTGCTGTGACTTTGATTGTTCAGTGCTCAGATCTGGACAATATGCTGCGCAGGGTACATGAATGCTTACATCCAGCCCTGATGAGGCAGGAGAGATACATGTAGTGCCAGGGATAAAAATCAGTACCTTACACATCCATTTCTCACATATGCTCTATCACTTGAGCTCTCTCTTCTCCTACATTTGCCATTTCTTTGAACAAGACTCAAAAATACAATCTCTCAGTTAACTCAGTTTTCTCCCTTTTGGGTCAAGAATCATTGTTGATAAAGCATCAGAGTAATGCTGCCTGCTTTTCATCTATTCTCTTTTCTTTCTTCTTTGTACCCAGACCTTCCCTAGCCACCTCTAGCCAGTAAATTTCCAGGTCTCTCTCTGTCTCTCTGTCTCTCTCTGTCTCTGTCTCTCTGTCTCTGTCTCTCTCTGTCTCTGTCTCTCTTTGTCTCTCTCTTTGTCTCTCTGTCTCTGTCTCTCTTTCTCTCTTTCTGCAGCCCTGCAGCCTTAGCAGCCTTGGTCTGACTGGTGTTATTCAGTCCCTATTCCATCTTTTCCTGGTATGGAGTGATCAAACAGGAACAGAACACTGATATCTGAGGATCAGGAAACTTTTTCTATAAGAGAACTGATAGTGACTCTTTGGCTCCACAGGCCATTTAGTCTTTGCCAAAAGGATTCAAGTCTGCAGGTATAGAGTAAAAGTAGGCCTAGAGCCAGTAAACGAAGTTTGGCTATGGTTGGATACAACTTCATTTGTCTCCACTGAAATCCATTGTCATATAACTTTCATATGTCATAAACCCATTATTCCTTTGATTTTTATTCAACCAATTTATCATGAAAAACCCATTCTTGGCTCATGAACTGTTGAAGAATCTCTAGTCAGCAGCCTACATTGGCCATAATTTGCCAACCTCTAATTTAGGGTTATGAAAGAAGCAACTAGGAAGAAAAGTTGCCCTCTCTCCAGATTATCTCTAGATTATCTCTTTCTAAGTTGTCATTTCTTAGCTAATAGACTTTTCTACTAAAAAATATATCCATTTTTCTTTTATTTTTCTTTTGGGGTCACACCCGGTGATGCTCAGGGGTTACTCTTGGCTATGCGCTCAGAAATTGCTCCTGGCTTGGGGGACCACATGGGACACTGGGGCATCTAACTGCAGTCCGTCATGGGTTAGCATGTGAAAGGCAAATACCCTACCACTTGCACCACCACTTCAGCCCCAAACTGCCCATTTTTCTATCTGCATGCAATTGATTTTACACTGCTTACTAGAGATTCTGATAATCACCTAGTTCCTAGGTGGGCTGGATGAGGTATCTCCCTCTATGGGAACTACAAATAAAAGGAAGTCCTAACCTCATGTCTAAGAAACAGTTGTGAGCTTAAGTTATTATTATAGCAACCAAATGAAAGAAAAAGAATCACTCACGAGGTAGTAGATTTATATCCTCTAGATGGATGCTTAGTTTCCCTATGTAAATGTTGCTTTAATTTTAACAATACTGTAGTTTACATACAGCTAATATCAGCACCAACAAATCTGTCATCGAAATCATTTTCCATCTTTTGTCTGTACAATGAAGTAAGTAGGAACAGAACGCTCCATTTAAATACCTTTACACACAGCACAACTCTGCCAGCATCAGCATATTACAAAAACCAATTTTCTTACATCAACTTCTATCTACTTCTAATTCTGTAGCATAGCTCTGGGGAGTTGCTACAAGGTCTGTGTAAACTGAAAATCTAAATAACATTATGACGCCTATTACAGAACTAATTTATAATCTAATACCCCAGTTGAATTTAATATCCTATTTATTTATTCAAGCAAAATATCTGAAAAAAATATGTCACATCATAATGTAGTTGTTATGAAAATGGAAAAATAAAACAGAATTTTAGAGAAGGCATGATAATTGCTAGGGGCAGGTATGAGCAAGAATTTCTGAGCCCTTCATGCCAAAGAGAGATGGGAGCCCTTTAATAAATAGAATTTTTGCTTTATAATGCAATTATTGTCAAATTTAGTATTTTGCATCAAATTTACAACTTTAAAATGTGATTCCTATTAATGTTATCTGCTCAGAGCTACTGCAGCATAAAGCTGTTGGCCAACAGATGCCACCTCATCAGCTGTCTTTAACAACTCTATTCCCATCCTGGATTGAAGAACTGAGTTTATGGCAGCTTTTATTAAGCGTGCATTGCCAATACAAATGCACAAGCCATATGCATACATATAGCATATACAGGCTAATGGAAAGAACGATAGTGGTGCATCTCAGCATATTAAGTTTCATGCTGATTTCCCTGTCTTGAGATTAAATGAAGGAAGGGAAGAAAAGGGAAAAGATACAGGGAGAGCCAGATGGAACAAGGAAACAAGAGAGGGAAGGAAAAAAATAAGGAGGTGAAAACCAGACAAAAAGTTAAGAAAATTACTAGGTATTTGAATAAGAAAAGTTATATAATTTTAATAAATAATGGCTAGGTGACAAGTATAGCCTCCCATTATAGGCTCCTTGCCCTCCAAGAAGCAAGACATGATTTAAAGAAAGTTTAGTGGGACTAGACAGCACATTTACAATAGAGCCTGAAAGACTCAGAGAAAGGGCAGTGGCACTGAAATTCTTTCCATGATACAGTAAATGCCTATTTCTTGCTTTCTCTTGAGCTGGAAGCCATGGTGATACCTTAGCTGGCAGCAAAAGGCATGATGGCCATAGATCCAGTAGTCCACATGGAGTACAATCTCACAATGGGGACTTCCAATCATTGTGATCATCAGTTGACTGTATCACCAGGTTGCTAATGTTGAGAGTTTTTCAATCCTAGTGTAAAGCTACATGTCAGGTTGACAAGTCCTACTCCTGAATTTCTAATTAGGTCCCCCATTTATTCTGTTGTGCTTCCAAATTTAGGCACCAACGGACTCTGTGATCATATGAAAAAGGCATTTGGGAAGGATCCTCTGCCCTGAAAATTATTATAACACTGCTCTCTCAATACCCTGAAATCCTATAATTAGCAATTCATTCTTTTGCTTTTAAATGTTTTCTGGTCTCCAAGGGTACTGAAATTAAACTCAAATATACCTAGGAAAAGAAATAATTTAAGCCGTCTTACTGGATGATGTCTTGTTAGCTACCAAAGCCCTTCCGAACTTAAAGAAGGCATCTCCCTATTTAAATGACCCAAAAAAGGAAAGTATCAAAGACATGGGAAGAAATCCAGTTTTGCACACATGGGCTATATATAGCCCACACATGACCATATATAGCTCCTAAGCAAATGCAAAGTTATCCAGGGTCAGACTTGCCAGAGTCATCTAGCTCTGCTGAACAGTCTGATAGTTACAAGAATTCACACTCAGATCCCCAACATGTTTCAGACACCAAACAGACACACCCTATGAGTGCCCATTTTCAAAACAGGTAAATGGAGACTCTTATGTAAAACTTATACTCTCTCCTGACAGATAGAACCTCACTGGTAGTGTCATGTTCTTCCAAATACAGAACTGAATGACTACAATTTCCTGGGTAGGATTTTCTGCCTAGGGTAGTTTCTACCTCCTTCCCTCACTTTTCCACTAATGTCAACTCGGTTATACTATTTGGGAACTACCCTTTTACTTGCTCTTTGGAAAAGGTATACATATGCAATAGAAACCCAGCTCAGCATTCTATTGATTATTACCTATAAATCTAGGTCCTCGTAAAAAGCTCCCATGAAATACAATCCAGGAACATAAATCTCTCTGAGGGAGATGAAATCTGATGGGAAATAAAATTCCCTCATTTCATTTATTTCCTTGTTTAAAAGACTGACTTTCCAATCAGCTATGAGTTTTAACACAGGCTGGCAAGGGAGATGGGCTCAGTCTGTCATGGGCTAGGGAGTGAGTTTGACAACAAACATTGCCCATTCATTAGCACTGTGTCTTCATAGGTAACTTCTGCTCTCTGAAGCACATCTCTAAAAAAGGGAGAAGATGGGGGCCGGAGAGATAGCATGGAGATAAAGCATTTGCCTTGCATGCAGAAGGTCGGTGGTTCGAATCCTGGCATCCCATATGTTCCTCTGAGCCTGCCAGGAGCGACTTCTGAGCATAGAGCCTGGAGTAACCCCTGAGCACGGCCAGGTGTGACCCAAAAACAAAAACAAACAAACAAACAAACAAACAAAAAGGAAGAAGATCTCTTTCCCAACTGCTGTGAGATTGAATTTGATGTACTAGATTGTACCCTGCATCCATTTGGAATGCAAAAAAGATAGCTGTTATATGCAACACATCTCTACCTGCAAAACTATTCTAATAATTAGAAAAAGAATTAAAAGTATTAGCTATTTCACACACACAAAAAGAAACCCACACTTTCTCTCCCTCACAAGTCCATGTAATGACCCATAGTTGTTATTTTCTTTAATTACTCAACTGGCATTTGCTAAGAACAAACTATGAGTCAATCCTGATCTTCAATTCTGGGACTTTATCAGGACTTTATCTCTAACTTCAAAAGTCTATAGGATGGGACAAAAGAGATTATTTAAGGGTTAAAGCACATGTCTTATATGCAGCTGATCTTGGTTCAATCCCTATATCATGTTTTCTCCCAACATTAACAAGTGCAACTGGAGATCCATGAACACCACCTTGGTGACCCGAGTAATTTGAGCATAAAATTCACCAATGAGCACCAAAAATCACTGAACTTTTTCAAAATTGTTTGTGAAGTCCTTGCTTTTTCCACTCAAAAAAAAAAAAAAGCCATATGGCTAATGCTTTCTTTGAATAAGGGGAATATTTGGAGATGCTTGGGGATTAATCTCAACTCTGTATTAAGGAATTACTCCTGGCTGTGCTTGGAAAACTATATGGGATGCGGGGGATTGAACTTGAGTCAGCTGTGTAAATGGAAAGGGACCTACCCTCTGTACTATTGCTCCAGTTCCAGCAAAGCCAATACTTAAGGTAACATGCTAAGTAAAATAGGAGGTGGATGAATAATATGTTTTTTGGGCAAAAATTCCTCTACAGCACACAGATACAGACCTCTGAGTCTGTCCATTCAGGATCTTTGACAGATATAATATGTCTTTTCTCACTGAAGCCTTCAGGGACCTCTCCTGAGTTCTGTTGACACTCCAAGCTGGGGCACAATCTCTTGACTTTCCACATTGTGTTGCAATTTTGATTGAACAAATCGGCAGGGCCCATCACAGTGAGCTTTGTAACAACTAAGGCAAAGTCCCATTAATTATGTTTCTTCCTTCCCTCCCCAGAAGAGTATCTACACAGAATCATCAACCTGTGCCTCTGAGCGTCTGCTCCTCACACAAAAGCTCACCAGAGACATACATCCTTAGATCACTCCAAGTGACCAGAAAGAAGGTTCCTGGGTCCCTGAGCCTAAGCAGCTGAGATATATATTTTCCCACAGGAAAAAAATGCAAATAGAAATGGATTGTTTTTGAACAAAAAAGGAAAGCTTGCAAGGCTGAGAAGAATGTTGGCAATAGCATTTTCATTTCAACTGGCCAGAAAATTTGCCCTGGTGCACCCCTTCTGATCTTTTGAACTTCCAGCTCTATGCTTCTACAATCAAACCACATGGCAAAACTGACCTTCCACTCTTCTTCCCATGAGCTTAAACAATGAAATGGTCTATGCTTGAGTGAACCAGCATAGTGTTTGTTTCACAGTTTTCCCTATGAATGCATGGTACAGTTGAACGAGAACCTTAGAATGCATTAAATGTTAGGCTAAAAGAGCAAAGCATGATGTAGTGATTGGTCCAATGGGTTGCTAAGATAGAATAAACCTCTTAAGCAAAATATAAAATCAACCCATCAAAAAAATAGAAGAGGGACGAAGCCAAACAGATAGCACAGTGGTAGGGCATTTGCCTTGCACACAGCCAATCCAGTACTGACAGTGGTTTGAATCCCCACATCCCATATGGTCCTCCAAGTCTGCCAGGAGCAGAGGACTATATGGGACACTGGGGGTCATACTGAGGTCTGTCCTGGATCAGTCACATGCAAGGCAAAGGCTCTACTGCTGCGCTATCACTCCTGCTCTGGAACTTGTTTTTTGTAGCCCAGAACTTTCTCTTTGGTGACATCTATAAATGGTGCCAAACTCTATGCAGAAAAGACATTTGCACTATTCACAATAGTGAAAACCTGGAAATAACCCAAATTGTTTCAACAATAGATGACTAGATAGAGAAACAAAGAGGGATATAGGTATATATACAGAATGGAATACTACGTAGCTTTAAGATGAGATCATGCAACTTCTGCTATGTGGCTGGATCTAGAATGTATAATGTTTAAGAGAAGTTAGTCAGAAGAACCACAGATGTAGAATGATATCTTTCATATGCAGAATATAAAGAGACATAGTAGGAAAACATCCAAAGGCAACAGAAAACAAGAACTAGTCTTCAGAAAGAATCTTACCTTGAAGGATGGGCTTGGTGGGAAACGAGAGGGGGGATTCTGGAACAACGATACAGGGAAATAAACATTCTGGTGATATGTGTTACTTAAATATTTGGGGGGGAGCATTCTGCTATGTTCAGGGGTTACCTAGGCTCCATACTCGGGAATCAGTCCTGGCCATGCTTGAGAGAACATATGGGATGCGAAGGATCAAACCCAGTTCAGCCTCATGCAAATCAAATACCCTACTTACTGTATTTTTGCTCTAGCCCCAACATTGGAATTTTTATGGATGAAATTTTACCAAAAACAATTTTGTAATGCATGGGTGCTTAAGAAATTCTTTTTAATTTATAAAAGAAAAGAAAGAATAAATAGAACTCCAATGAGTGGTCCTGGTACAACCCAATTTGTGGGTCACAGAGGGGAAGTTTGAGCCAGAGAAAGCTCCAGGGTGTGTTCAAGGTGACAGAGAGAGAAGGCATTTTATCTTGATTTCTGCTTTGTTAGGCCAAGCGTTTGTTATCGTTGTGTCTAGCTCTATCCTGAAAAAAGAAAAATCAAACAAAGAATTCACCAGCCAGAACCAGGCAGACTCTCCAGCCTTGATTCACACATGGTCTCCTCACTCCCCACTTCCTACACAGATGGTGGCAAAGCTCCAGGGATGGAAGAAGCGGCCTCAGGCACTGAGACTTCCTCTATAGCCCGTCTGTAAGGAGGATAGCAGCACACACACACACACACACACACACACACACACACACACACACACACACACACACACACTCCACTTCTCCTTCTCTCTGCTCCCCAGCAAAATGGCATATTGTTAAAACAGTGCTCAGGATGTGTGATTTGGGACAGATAGTTGCTGGAGTTCCGTATGCTTAAGGTATATAACTAGGCCACTGAGAAAAAGGGATTCAAGCATTCTAGAAAACAGCAGGAGAGCAAATTGGCCTTTCCCTCCAAGGGCTATTATTAGAGAGGCCCAGCCCAATTCAACCAGAAAGCCAATATCTAGCTCATCCTCTCTTTCCCTGCAACAATGCCTCACACAACCCGCCCCCTTTCAAATGGGTCTTCCCTGATGCCTCCCAGCCAGACACACATCTCCTCTTTAATGGTGACCACTGGCTTGCAGAGTTCAGTGGAAGCAGCAACCTGATGGTCCAACATTTTATTTCACATAATATCAAGAACTCACGGAACACGGAACGCGGCATTACATTCGATTTGTACTCGTGGAATTTGGCAACCTGCTAGCTCTTCTCTCTGTGTACCTGCTGAAGTCACAGCTGCTGCCTAAACTTTGTAAATAAATGCTAAACAAATGCCAAATAAAGAAACCAAGTTCCCAGGAAGTGGAAAGGGCAGGAGATCACAGTTTTTGTTCTCAGAAATATGCTGTGACCTGCTTCAGAGCAGCTTCCTGGCAGCCTAGGTGTGCCTCTGTTCTTCTGTGATTTGGAATGCTCTTTTACGTCTGGAAGGAAGGAGGGAGGGAGGGAGGAAGGGAGGGAGGGAGGGAGGGAGGGAGGGAGGGAGGGAGGGAGGGAGGGAGGGAGGGAGGGAGGGAGGGAGGGAGGGAGGAGAGGATGAGAAGAAAGAAAGGAAGGAAGGGACGAAGGGAGGGAGGGATGGAGAGAGGGAGGGATGGTAGGAAGGAAGGAAGGAAGGAAGGAAGGAAGGAAGGAAGGAAGGAAGGAAGGAAGGAAGGAAGGAAGGAAGGAAGGAAGGAAGGAAGGGAGGGAGGGAGGGAGGGAGGGAGGGAGGGAGGGAGGGAGGGAGGGAGGGAAGGGGGAGGGGGGAGGGTGGTAAAGAAGGAGAAAGGGAGAAAAACAGGTAATGAAAAATTAAGGAGAAAAGGAGAAGAAGTGGGAAGGAAGAAAGAAAAGGAAAGAAGGAAGAAAGGGGAAAGAGGAAAGGAAGAAATAAAGGATAGAGATAGGAAGAAATAAGGAGGGAAGGAGGGAGGGAAGTAAAGGAAGGAGGGAGGGAAGAGAAGAAAGGGAGAGAAAGAAGAAAGAAGGAAGAAGGAAGGGATGAAAAGAAGGAAAAGAGAAGAAAGAAGGAAATGGGAGAGAAAGAAGGAAGAGAGAAGGAAAGGAAGAAAGATGGGAGGAAAGAAGGGAAGGAGGGAAGGAGAGAGAAGGGATGGGAGGGAAGAAATGAAGGAAAAACCTTTCTTATTAGCCCCAATTAATGTTGACCAGGAAAAAAATAGTATTATTTTGCTTATAACTTACTTTTATAAAGAAATGAGAGTTTCTGACATCAATTATTAACAAACTTAATGTTAAGTGTGCAATGCCAGTTAATGAAAAACAAGTTTCCTATCACTTGATTTTCTACAAGTACATATTATCCATCTATGAAAACATCAGGGGGTGGTTCTTTTTTATTGCTTCTGGTCCTTTGTTCTCACCAGTCATGTTGCACAACTGCTTGCTTGCTGAAGGATAGGGTGTCAATGACTCAAAATACTCTGGCATGTTACACTCTTCACTCTCTTGGGTACAGGTGATGTACAGCTGAGTCAGCCATCCAAAGATGGAGAACCCCAACATTTTCATATAGGTAAAAATAAATGTTAGAAGCAGGCTGTCAGGCAGCCACCTCTATTTCCCTGCCAATCTCAAAGGATACATTGATCCCACATACAAGATGAGGAACTACAAGTAAGTGTATGTATAACGTATGGCTCTAGACATGACTCACAGTTCATCCTTGCCTTTCAGATTCTGCCTTCTGTAGCTCGGGTCAAGTAACTTCAGAAACAATGATGGTAAGGTAGCTACCTATTGAATACATAAATATCAAGCTCTATGCAATAGCAATTTATGTATTGGGTCTTCCCTCAAGCAACCATGCAGAAGTGTCTCCACTGTGTTTTATTTTGCTCTGATATTATCCTTATCATATAATTAGTTACAAATTCTTGCATTGTACTTATTGTACTACCCAAATGCTAGATTCTGAAATGACCTAATAATCCAATAAGTTAGATACTTGAATAATCCTCATTTTTCATTAGAGTTTATAAAGAGCATCTGAAAAAGTCTTCCATTACTTGTCCAAGGCAAAGGAAATAAGAAATCAAACTTAGATACTGTTTCCATTTTTATGCTTTTAATTTGCCTAGTCTTGGGATACTTTGAGTAAATGAAGGCTCTCCTGTAAAAACTACAAAAACCATAGCAAACAAAAAGGATGACTATCCTTATTTATGATTTAGGAAACTGATATTAGAGAGCTCAGCTAGTTGTACAGAATGAGGACTTGGCTTTGATCTTTCCACTAAGGACCATGATGATCAAACCACTGCCATCTTTATTAGCCATATTACCAAGCCACCCATTCCTTAGTCTTTCCTCTCCACCAACCCATTTCTTCCCACTTAACAATGAAAGCATCTACTTTCCCCAACAAAGAAACGTATTAACATTAGAGAAGGTATATCTCTTTATAGATTTTTGTTTTTGGTCCCCACTGTCAATAGGGTATATGAGTTTAAAAAAAAGACTTTTAGATGTGGATCAGGCAGTTCTCCAGCTTCAAGGAAACCTGTCCAAGAGAGCTGGCAGAGGGCAAGGAGCTTCTCTTGTGGTTCACTGTGTAACAGATGTCTGTGTGTTAGTCTATGGACATGACTCAGTGTCAGAAATACTTGAGATCAAGGAATACTTACAGGGGTAACAATCCCCACTACCATCCAGACACAGTTCTGAAAGTCTGCATAAGGTCTTGGCTGTGGCAACTTTCTCTGTTTTCAGCCTGGGCTCTAGCCACTTGCTCCTAAATGACTGTTCTTCCATCTGATTATTTTTCTTCCATACACACCTGTCACCCAACTTTTCATTTTTTAAAAAGTTTTAAAAATTTATTACTCCTGAAGCGAGAACCTGAGAATGAGCAGGCGATTAACGGAATCATTTGACTGACCTTCATGAGACCCAACCGGTGGGTGATTGATGAAATGGCTACAGGTTTAAGCAGAAGGTCAGCTTCAATAATACGGCTGTTACTTCCCATGGTCTTTTCAAACCAACTCTTTTGCTGGCCTTCACTTCTCCTCTGCAACAATTTTAAGACCAAGACTTCAACACAAGACACCCTCTTGTGATGCTTGCTTTGTAGTAAGGAAGACATGATTTGGGTATTTGATCCGAAGTAATCAGACATTGCTCTCCACCATGGGATTTCCTACCATGCCCAAGTGAGCTTCTTAATAGGGTTTGTTAGTTCCTCAGCACCACTCACTGGACTGGCCCCTCGATCCATCACTACTTCTCCTTTTTTATTTAAAGTAAGAGTCATAAAATTTCCCCATTCACCTTCAAATATGTGCACAATGCAGATATTTAAGTTTGGTTCCAGACAACCAAAACTAAGAAAGCATGACTAAAACATGGGTCTCAAGAAGTTTCTCTGTACCTATAAAAATTATGTTTACTCTTTGGTTGTTTCATGTAATAGCTGTAAGTTCTGCTTACTCTCTGTATGTCTACTCAGTGTGCAATAACAGTCTTTTGAAAAATAAAAAAACCAATGCATATTCTTTAGCATAAAATACTTCACTGCTAGAGAATCGAAGAGATATTATGAGATTCAGACTCTTGCCTTGCATGCAGCTGACACTGGTTTGATCCCTGGCACTTTCTAAGGTCCCATTAGCCCCACCAGGAGTGACCCCTTAGCACAAACTCAGAAGTAAGCCCTGCGAGTAGCTGGATGAAACCAAAAGAAAAAGCAAAGAAATTATTTCTTTAAAAGATCTTAAGGAGTGCAGTTAGAGAAATAGCTACATTGAAAACTATCTTAACAATGTGAATGAATGAGGGAAGTAGAAAGCCTCTCTAGAGTATAGGCGGGGGTGGGGTGGGGAGGAGGGAGAATTGGGACATTGGTGATGAGAATGTTGTACTGGTGAAGGAGGGTGTTCTTTACATGACTGAAACCCAACTACAATCGTACTTGTAATTAATGTGTTTAAATAAAGATGTTAAATGATAAAAAAAAAAGATCTTAAAAAGATCAGCTTCACCTGAGCCTTCAATGACTGATAATCACTTTCTTGGTAGAAAGTCTTGCAAAAGCCACTTTCTACAAAGTACAATATACTAGCATACAATAAAATAAGATGTGCCTATATTTAAAACATAAGATTCTCTTTGGTTAACAGAAACTTCCTCAAACAGGAATGCAGATGGCCAAATGGCATATGAAAAAATGCTCTGCATCACTCATCACCAGGAAAAAGCAAATCAAAATAACAATAAGATATATTCTCACACAAGTCAGACTGGCACACATAACAAAGATTAAAAACAACCATTATAGGTAGGGATGTGGGGAAAAAGGAGCTCTCATCTTCTGCTAGAATAGATGTTGACTGATGCAGACATTTTAAAAAACATTATGAATATCTCAAAAACTAGAAATTGATCTCCCATTTGATGCAGTTATTCCACTTTTTGACATTTACCCCAAGAGTCCAAAAACTTTCTTTTGAAAAGATATTTGCACTCCTACGGTCATTTTAACACTATTAACAATATCCAATGTCTGTAAATAATGCACTTTTCCAACTACAAAGAACTGGATAAAGAAACTATGGTACATCTACATAATTCAATAGTCCTCAACTATAAGAATAGATGAAATCAAACCATTTTCAGCTACAAAAATGCATCTTGATAGTACCATACTGAGTGAAGTTAGTCAGAAATAGAGGGACAAATATAAAATTATCTACCTTAATGCCATATATAAAGTAACAGTAAATAAATAACTAATACTTAAAGGTAAAAGAAACAAAATGTTGGTCTTTAATAGGAAACATATAACAATAGGGAGGTGATGGGACTCAACTGGAAGGAAGCTGACATTCTGGTGGAAGGTGTGGTATTGGATGTTTTGTGCACTATATCCCACCATTATTAAAATTTTAAGTCACCATACCTACAATAAATGTTTAAGAATATATATCAGACATTTTTGTAAAGTAATCCAGTAAGTTGAAAATAATAACAACAAAGGAATTATTGTATCACTTTGCCCATATCATCTCAATGACTTCTCAAATGTTTCCTATAAAATCATGACACCAAAGAGAGAAACTAACTCCATATCTCTCAGGCTGAAATCTGGTTCTTCTGCTGTTGCTATGTATGACCTTGGGCAACTCTTTAACTTTGCTCTACCTCTGCTCTTCACACAGATTGGTGATCATGAAACATAGCTCTTAAGTCTGCTGTAGGAATTAAATGAGGCAAATCATATAAGGTGTTAGAGCGGTCCCAGGCACATGACAGATGCTCAGGTAAGCATTCTGTATTATTACTATTACAACCCAGCGTTTCTGGTGAGAAAACTGAGCTTTTGGGAGATGAATTAAGTTGTTGTTCTCAATGATCAGAGTGGAAGCATATAGTTCTGAACCAGATCAGTACAGCTTCAAAACCCTGATTCCTAACAGTTCTGTTCTCTTCCTGGAATCTGTTTTTAGCTGTCAGTTCAGCTAAATCCCTTGTGCTCCCAACCCTTTTGAAACCAACCAAAGATGGGCATTTTAAGGGCTAAAATTTTTTTTGAGGGGACATTTAAGGGATCTTACAATTTGCCTTTTGCTTTCTTTCCCCCACACCTCTTGTCCTTATCCATTGCTCATACTTCTCCAAGGTACTTTTGTATTTGTGTATCTTACCATGAGAAAATAAAGCTCAAGCATGTAGGCATCACCAGGGATAGTCATTTAATTTTTTCCTATATCAGATATATTCACTTCTGGGTTTTGTTTTGAAAGGTTCTAGGAGGGTTTTTGTTTTGTTTTTTTTTTTTAAGGTCACACACGACTGTGCTCAAGACTTACTCCTGGTTATGTACTCAAGAATCCCTTCCAGAAGAGCATGAGGGTCATATGGGGTGCTGGAGATCAAAGCCAGGTCAGCAGCATTCTACTTAGTAGCTATCACTATAGAACCTATTTGTATTTTTTAACCCAGAAGCCTGGATAGTTATAAACTAAATTTGAAATCTCAAAACCAGAGAGCCAAATATGAGTAGTTTAGTCGACAAAGATGTTGGGAGGAGCTGCATTGGTCTATGACATCTGAAATCATCCTGGCTAGGCATCTACCCTCCCTCCTTTTTCTAGGCTGACTTTCAATGTGCCTGTCAAAGTAGAAGGGCTGCATACAACATTGGATTACCCTGTCATTACCTCAAAGGATGATCTGTTGCTTTTTTTTTATTTGCAGGGACAAAACTGTTTTTGTCACAACCCACTTCCATGAAGTCAGGAACAGACTTCACTCTCTGGAAAGAACTGAGGAGATAGTCAATGTGGTTGTCTCTGTCTAGTATTTGGGGGAAATCCCTTACCAGCTGGTCCTCTGACGATGTAGAAGAATACTTTTTCCTCCATCCCTATCTTGACATTGAGCTGTCCTAATAAAATATGGTACATACTATGTTAGCTGCTTTTATATACTACAGATTGTGATTTTGAATCTTGGAGGAGTGAAGTGACTTGCACAGCAAATAAGGATCAGAGTAAGATACATTTGCATCTTCTGTGTTTCCCACCACTTTGTACTAAACAACCTGCTCTTGCAATTCATATAATGCCATGGGTTTCTATTTCTACAGCAGAAATTATGCACACTATTCCTGGGCAGGCATTGTATTTACAAACATCCTCCCTTTCTGTCTTCTTCCTGTGCCCACCATTTTTAATGCAGCCACAAGAATAAAATATATGATTCTGCATCTCTCCATGATTTCTTTTCCAGCAGATGGTGATCCTGGTTTGAAGCAGCAGAGGTTGTATGGAAGCAAAAAGAAAAGCAAAACGATTAAATCAGAGTCCATCCCATTGCAACGACTCTGCCCAAACTTTCAGAGGAAACAATGCTTCCTATTATAGCAACAGTCCCCAGAGATTCAACCAGCAACGAAGAGCAAGAGACCTGAACCAATCCATGCCTTCTCTCCCTCCTTACCAATTCTCTGCATGCAAACACACCTCAATGGGAAAATACTTGCTATAAAAGGAAAAGAGATTAATGGAACACAAAGTTGCCAGCCAGTCAGTGCCCAAAGCCCTAAACACAGTCCTAGACTCAAGTTATAGCAATTGCCATCCCAAAAATATTACCCAGAGCTATAGAGGAAAAGGAATAGGATTATTTCTTTATCAATCCTGCTTTTCTTTCTTGCTGATAGAGACGAACCATTGTTCATACTGAAAAAAGTGTCCAAGACACCTTTTAAAAATGTGTGTGATATCTTTCTTTGTGATAAAAAATAAAAAATATCTACAAAATAACCTGTTTCCCTACCTCCCCAAGAAATGAAAAGGATTTTTTACTCTAATGATTTTTTTACTTTAATAAAAGTTAAAAGTAAAATGGTTTATTTGCTTTATACTATCTGGGTTCAGGGAAGGACTCACAGAAATGTTCAGCTTTAAGATAAAAGGAAAAACTTGTATTTACTTTCCCAGGTTTTCTTGCAACAAGGCTATTAGAATATGTCTTAACTGTGACCTCAAGATGCTAAAGTCCTATCAGTAGCTCACAAGATGTTTTACCCTAATAAAAAAAAAAAAAAGAAGTTCTCCTTCCCACCTTTATATTTGAGTATAGGCTGCCCTGAGCATTTCTCTTAATCATAAAAAGCCCCAAAGAGTCAGAAAGTTAGCACAGTAGTTATGGCATTTATCTTGTCTGTGACTGACCCTAGTGTAGTTCTGGAAACTCATTTGCTCACCTGAGGACCACATGGAGTGATTCCTGTGCCAAGAGTAGACCCTGAGCACTGCCCAAAAACAAACAAAACTCCTCAAATTTTACCTAATGAGCAGAAGATGTCTAAGCCAAAATTAAAAGAAAACAGGAAGCAGATGGCATTGCTGAGTCTCTACTGCAACTCCAGAACCACCTTTTATTCCCAGGCTACTTTTGCATTAGTCTTAGAGTGCAACGTAGTAAGTTATCCTCAAGGCTAGAACCTTAGGGCTAAAAAGCCAGTACAGCACAGGAGCAAAGGTGCATGCCTAGCACATGGATGAACCTGATTCAACACCCAGAAGCACATGGTCCCCACACGCTCTCCTGAAAGCCATCAGACATTTCTGGATATGGTCTTGGGGACTCTGAGCAGTACTGGTATTGCTAGCATAATCCCTTGCACTGCAGTACCCTCACAGCATCACATCTTAGGGCCCTCACATTGGACTCAGTCTGGCCAAGAATTGCTGAGAGGTACCACTGGACTCCCTGAGTACTACAAGAGAGACCCAAAGGAAAAAGAAAAAGTTTACCAACTTAAAATAATCAACATGATTTCGTAACTTCAACATTTTGGTCTGACATCTAAGACAGGCTTGGAAACTATCTGAGTCAGGCAGGGCCTTCTAAGGATCTTCTTCAAAACTCAGTCAGTTGGCAGACTTCATAGAATCCACTTTCCAGCTCATACAGGCCATCCCACAGGGCTGACTCATACAACATGGCAGCTTGGTCGCCCCCAAAGCCAGTTATACAAAAGGAAAACAATCAACATACAAGTTAAACTTTTATAATCTGGTATCAAAAATGATGTCCTGCAAGTCCCAGCTTGGCTCTTTTAACAATGATGCTTCAAAATTGGAGCCACTGACATTCTGTGCTGGATAATTCTTTCCTATATCTGTTTGATGGTATATAGTAGGATGTTTAGCAACATCCATGGTTACAACCCACCAGATGCCAATATTACTACAACTACTCACAGTTGTAACCAAAAAGAAGTCATCAGACTTTGATAAATTTCCCTTTGGGAACAGTCACAGATGAAAACCACATTTGTAATAAAATCAAGGAGAAATAGAATATAAGGGTATGAATGCCAAGTAGCAGGAATCTTTTGGACCCATTTTGGAGCATTCATGTCAGACTTTGTTTTATTAAACTAATAACCTCCTAATGTTTCATCACTGAAAGTTGATTACTTGATTATTTGAAGCCACAAACTAGGGACCAGCCATTTATTTTTCTATTATTAATACTGTTACATTTTGTTTGGGGTCCACACAAGTGGTATTAAGGTCTTACTCCAACTCTTTTTAGGGATCACTCTTGGCAGGCTCAAGGGACCATATGGAGCTCTGGGAATTGTATCTGGTAGATCACATGCAAATTAAACTTTCTATCCACTGTACTAAAGCTTTGGCTCCTACTTTTTTTCATCTTAGGTTTATCTATGTATCTGAACCACAGAACCAGCAATACCAAAAGCACAAGATCCAAACTAGAACAATCAAACTTTAAAATGTGCCTGTCAAGGAAGCCACGTAGGTAATGGGAGGGTAAATGGGAATATCAGTAGAGATGGGTGGTTAAATTGGTGTTGAAAAAATTTATGCCTGAAACTCACTATAAATAACTTAGTAAATTGTAATTCCTTAATAAAAATGTTTTAAAGCAATGCACTATGAAGTGACTCAGCACTGGGGTCCTGAGAAAGATCAATAGTTCTCAGTTAAGACATCAAAAACCATCTACTAAATTTTATGCACTCTATCCATCCTCAATTTCATGCACACTACACCACACACACAGACACACACACACATACACACATGCACACACTGGTTCTAAGGAAAGACTGCCACCATCTTGCACATCTTCATTATATGAGGAAGACATAAAACTCAAAATATGAAAGACAGTATTACTACTTATTCAGCAGAAGAAAGGACAATGATATATGACTGGAAAATCTTTACTCGTTTAGTAAATATCCCATGTTCAGCTAAAGACTACTCTTGACACCCCCCAGCTATAAAAATTGAAATGGAGATGAGTTCTCTGCATTCAGAAGATTTAAGAGTCTAACATGTAACAGGAGAATTATAAGCAGATCATCCTACAGTTCCTTCTTTTGCATTTATGCATATGTATTGCTCTCCTTTCCTTCTTTTCTACATCCAAGTTAAATACTCTTTAAGTATTTACAGCAACTCCTCAGTTGTCTGGTTCACCTTATTTTCAAACCCAAAGCCTGAATTATGTGTTTTTTCAATGTACCAACTCTGCTGATTTTCATTCTACAGACCCTTTAAGAGCTAACTATTCCTTCAATCTATTAGGGACCAAGAGCACCTTTCTAACTTACATGACCCTGCCTGGATTCCACAAAACCCTTAGCTTTAAACACCTGGCATTAGCGACAAACCATGTGGCGATTTTTGTTCAAAACCTAAGGATCTTTTTATTGGCCTATCCCTTTCCTTTACAGAACTCCCCAAAGAGACTAGTAAGTCTATAACAAGCATCCAAAACCAATTATCAACTAAGGGGCGGTAGTCCCAGGAATAACTATAGAGTTCAAGATGAAAGTCTCAAAATGAAAGCTACTTCCAACACAAATATCTCTTAGAATGGTAGAAATAAACCTTGGGGGGAAATAACATTATTGTAAAATGTGTTTTATGACACTGTAATGATTAATGGCATTTCACACTAATAAAGTTGACAGGAAGAGGATGTGAAAGACTAACGAAAGTGCAAATACAAATTTCCTTTTAATATCACCAGCATTTTTCTACAAGAACAAGACATGCACCAACAGGATAAGAGGAACAGCTATTTTAAAAAATCCAAAATAAATAAATAAACAGTGGTAGACATCACCAATACAACAGCTGAAGAGCAAGCTCCATTTGATGACTCTCCCAGAATACTGAAAATATTCTTCCCTAGTTTTAGTTTGCAATTCTTTCTGCTAAGTCTTCATGTAAGTATTTCTGCTAAGTCTTTGTGCTAAGAAAGACTTACATAAAATCTTATTGTCTGGGGGTTGGGGATTGAAGGTTGTGAGGAAAGAAATCAGTTGTTTGAAAAAAAAAAACAGTTTTATTTATCCAGAGCATTGGTTCGTTTCAGCAGCTCATGCCTTACTTATTATATCTTCTCTCATCTTTTCCTGTACTATCCTGAAGCTGAGCCCTCTCACCCAAGGCTGGAGCCCCACTACTGAGTTCAATCCCTTCTCTTCCAGTTAATTCCTTCTCTCTCCAACTTGTCTACTTTTTGATTCTCTCATGTGCATTTTCTTTCAAAGACACTTCTCTTCAGGTAGAAAATAACCACGTGATTGTGTTTCTTGACTGCTATTTTGTTTCATTGGTTCTTGAACTCCTGGGATGAGTGATTTGCATAAATTTGCTCACCACACTTCCCTCAGTTTAGAGACGAATCTGAGATCTGGCACTTCTTAAGTCAGAGGGAGAGAGATAGACACAGAAGAGACACAGAAGAGAAGATAGACACATCTATGGGTCTTAAGAAAAATTTAGGACATTATTGTAATCATGCTCAGAGACAACAGAGATGAGGGCCAGCTCACAATATGAAGCTCACCACAAAGAGTAGTGAATGCAGTTAGGGAAATAACTACACTAACAACTATCATGACTATCTTAATGAGAGAGAAAAGTAAAATGCCTGCCTCAAATACAGGCAGGGGTTGGGAGGGGGGAGCATTGGTGGTGGGAAGGTTGCTCTAGTGAAGGGGGGTGTTCTGTTTGACTGAAACTCAACTACAATCATGCTTGTAATCATGGTGCTTAAATAAAGATTTTATATTAAAAAAAATAAATCTACTTAGGGAAACTGGCCACTATGAAGTTATTCGTACTAATCTTTCTGGCTAAATCCTGAGATCTTCTCCATTTCCTATTCCCCTTAACTCTGTATTGTTCACTGATATCAATCATTTCTGATTTCTCCCCCTTTTCTCTAACTCATGTTCCTTCTTGCATTGTTCATTACTTCCTCTTATTTTCTCTTATCTGTATTGGTCATTATCCACAGCTGGAAGTCTTCTCCATTAGCCTCTCTAAGCCTTCATATCCTCATGTACAAAGTGGCGATTAGAATAGTATTTATTTCATTGAATTGTCTGAAGAAATAAGTAATTCAAGTAAAGTCCTGAGCATGACTTCATTCCAAAGTCCATGTGACATGACCACTCTCCCTGAGATGTTGGCTCCAGTCTCATACTTGCTCCAGAAAAAACTTTTCTTCACTCTTATAGTCTGATTTCATAGAAATCAGTCCTGCACATGGTAGAATTTTTTTTACTACATGTTAAACAAATGGAGTGAAAGAACATTTCAATGAATAATCCAGAGCTGGTGATTACAAAACACAGACCTTTATATCAAGTTTAATTTTTATTTTGAGCTCCATTTAATATATGAGTCACTATTGCCAGCCTGAGACTTCATTTTTATTTTTTACTGATTCCTCTTTGAAAATCTGGATTTTTTTTTCTGTTTTTATTTGTTTGTTTTGGAGAAGTGGGATGCAATACCCAGCAGAACCCAGGATTCTATTCATGAGTTAAGTCTTCCCAGGGACCACATGGTGCAAGGGATTGAATACAGGCCTCCTGCATGCAAAGAATGCACTCAGTCAATTGAGCTATTTCTCCAGCTCCCTGTCTTCATTGGACACTATCCTTCAGACAAAAATCTTCTTTGACTTTATGTTCTCTCCACCTTAAGTCTCTTCGATATGCCCCTCTCCCTATCCTATGTTCATTCTTCCTCTATGTAACCACTTTAATCTGGGCCCTTATCCAATGTTTGCTTTCTTTTTGTGGCTCCCTAAGCAGTTTATATCCTCCCCTCTGTCCATGAAGTATTCCACAGAATTTCCAGATAAATCCTCTAGAAATTATTGCCTAGTATCTCTCTTTTTCTTAAGAAAATAGTCCCCTTTGCTTTTTGTAACAAGTCCAAAATGACAAAATGCCTGATAAAACTTGCTCGGTAAAATTCCCTCTATAGAGATATAGATCATTAAATGAATAGCAAATTAACTTCTCCCACCCCATCCCCCATCTTTAGTCTGTATTAAACAACAACAGATCAACCATTCTCTGCCAGTTCATACATTATATGAATGTTTAGAAGTTCATGAAGTAGAACTATAATGGCATCAAACAGTAAATCGTGGCCTTGTTGCTTTACTATTCCTTGGGCTCCTACTCCTTCCCAAGCGTGAAAATAAAAATCTGATGCATCATATTGGGGGAGGGTTCCACAACCAGTGGTGTTGAGAGCTTACTCCTGGCTCTGCACTTAGGAATTACTCTTGGCAGGCTCAGGAACCATATGGGATGCCAGAGGTCAAATATAGGTCAGCTCTGTGTAAGGTGAGCACCCTACCTGCTGTGCTATATCTCTCATTCCTGATGCATCATTTTAATTTTCACCAAAGCCCTAAGAAGTGGGAGTTTTGTTTATAAGTAGGAGACTACTGAGACCCAGATTGCTAAAATTTGATCACCAAACACACAGTTGCTAAAGCAATAGAATTGGCTTCTATCCCAAACCTAACTAATCCTACAGACTTGACCAGTATGAGTGTTTAAGCTGAAATCAAGGGGCAAAGTATCTGGGATAGAAATGAGCAGATCTGAAGAATAATTAATTAAAGGGAAAAAGGAGGACAAAAAAAAGGCAATAAATCAGAGAGAAACATCTGGTATGAAATCAGTGAAGAGTAGAAGAGTTGGAGTGAGAATTCATTGGGGAATCTGAGAAATGAAGACATAAGTGAAATTGGGGAGAAAATGGCTAGAGCAGCTGGAAGAAAATAAGTAGTACTCCAGTGGACGCAAAACAAAAAGGATTATCATTTGTATGTGGGCAGCAGCGACCATACCAAACTAGTGAGATATCTTCCTCGGAGATGGAAAGATGGTGGGAAAAGAAGGGGAAAGAGAGGCCAGGGAACAACCCAAAGAGCAGATTGAGATGACTGGAGTGGCTCATCAGAGCAAATACTTCTCCAGAACTGACCTCTCTACGGATGTGGTCCCTAAGTATACCCCTTCCTAGACTTTAAACTGCAAGATAAAAAATTGCTGCTCCCCAGAAACTTCCAGAATTCAAGGAAGAACGTTTTATGCTTGTGTCTGGTGGTGTTGACTCTGGTCACTTTGAGAAAGGTGGGGCTGTGAGAAGATCTAAATTCAAACTGTTCTCCATCATTCTATAGCTCCCATTACAAATGGCAAGTATCCAAGGACTGCTGTTCCATCTCCCAGGCATTCTCTTTCTTCACAGAAGCTTTCAAATGTTATCCAGTAGTGCCTGCCTTGCTTCCTAACCAAGGTATCATCACTCTGCCATTCCATCCCAGGTTTCTTGGTGCTTGTCATTCTTAAAGGGACTTGGAAGTTCAATTTCCTCTCCAGATCAGAGATTTATTTTTTTCTCCACATTTCATAGAATGATTTTATTCTCTTGGTGTCTTCACATTATTCTATTTTTTAGTATTAACAGTGATGCTAAAAGGTTTTCTAGTTGTTAAAGATACAACGACTATCTTATTAGACAAACACAAGTCTTAAAAAGGCTATAGAGATAGTAAAGTGGATGAGAGTGCTTGCCTTGCATTTAGTCGGCCTTGGATTCAATCCCTGGCATTCCATGATTGTCCAAGCTCCACCAGGTATAATTCCTGAGTGTAAAGCCAGAATAACCACAGAATATGCCAGTTGTAACCCCAAAAAAAAACAAACAAAACATGCATGTATTGAGCATAAAAAATTTTATTTTCTCTATTTCTTTGTTAAACTATTTTCAGAGAAAACTTAGGTCAGAGATGTTGTTAGGATGTAAATAAGAAAACAGATCAATATTTAAATGCATAAATCCTTTAGAACAGGATTTAACAGGTATAAAACCTATATATGTGCTTGCTATTAGTATCATTATTTTAATAGCTACAGAGCCTTGTCTGATACATAGTTGATTCTCAGAATATATGAGTTGAATGATGCTTCGGTGTCCATTAATACTCAGGTAATGTCCCTAAAAGGCATATTATAGCTTCTCCATGGAAGGCTTAATCTTTATGAGCTTTCATTTCTAAAATCCCACTCTGGGAGTAAATATTGCATATCTATTGCTACAAATTTTCTCTTTTCTAACATAAATAGGAAGCAATTCAGAAGCATAGTTAGGTCATAAATTAAAGAATAATTGAAAATAAGCATAAACCAGCTGAGTTGCCACTAAGAAAGCCCAGTGAGGCTTCCATTCAACCCCCTGCCCACTGAACAGCTTTCTGTGGGTAAAGAAGCCTTGGCCTTCGGAGATTTCCACCGAGTTCTCATTCACAGAGATCCCCGCAGCCATGGATACCGAATCACTATGCACCAATTTTAACTTCCCTATTTGCAAGATAAGAAACCAAGAAAAGGATTTCCTTTTCTTCTTTTCCTCATAATCCCACAAAGAGATGATTACAGGGTTTAAATATATATATATAAATATATATATATATATATACTCCCATATTTTTGGTACCAATTAGGTCGGTAACCAATTAGGTCTGTGTGGGACAATGCACATCTGGCTTCTTGAAGAGTGGCAGCTCCAGGCCACAGCTTTGCAATGACATGCCCTTTGCCTCTCATGCCCCCGCCATAGCAAACCCTTGGGAAGGTTTCTGAGAAGGCAGTTTCATGGGTGACTGGCCATGCTGTGGTCAATCAGAGGCATCAATTGTGCTTGCAACACAGCTGCTTCTTCAATTAATGCAAAGTTGTTTAGTGAGTGCCCTGAGAATTGGGACACAGAAGAAGTCTCAAAGAAGAGCCTAAGAGGGCAAAAGCAGAACTTTTTCCTATTCCTTATCACGATAGGAATATGATTAGGTATGTTTGTTTTCATTTTTTGAGTTCACCTAAAAGGGAAGAGGAAATAATAATCTCATTTCCTCCAGCATAACTTTTCGAGAAGTTTACTAAAGCCAAACTTTTCCTGACATGTGCCAAGCACACGTAAAAATTATTTTGCAAATAGAGGGTATATTTGCAACTGTTTGTTTTCAGTGTTTATAAATAGATTCTATATGAATAACTATGAGTTGATGTTGCTCATCTGATAAAATAAGATAGATTAATATAAAATTAAGGTAAAACCAGGGTCTATTGGAATTTGTGGGAAAAGCATCAGAGAATTATATGTCGAGTACTGGAGCACAAGTCTGCAGAGAAAGAAACTAGTTTATCTTGAAATGCCTAATTTAATGTGCATTATCAATGGAAGAACTTGTTATGTGGTCAAATAAAGTGTTGTCAGACTAGAAAATAACAGTACAGGTTGTATCTGAATGCCAAGTAAATTTTACATAGATTTTGATATTTGTCAAATATTTCAAAGGACATACCAGTATTAAAATTACTTATTGTTGGGCTGGAGAAATAGCACTGTGGTAGGATGTTTGCCTTGCATATAGCTGATTCAAGACAGACCCAAGTTCAATCCCCGGCATCCCATATGGTCCCCTGAGCCTGCCAGGAGCAAATTTTTTTTTAATTTGATTTGATTTAATTTAATTTGATTGTGGCCAAAATGAATTATAAATCTTTCACAGTGATATTTAAAGTACATAGTAACAATGAGGGGCAGTCCCACCACCAGTGTTGTCCCTCCACCCCTGTTCCCAGCATGCATCTCATATCTCCATCCTTAACCCCCCAGAATGCTAATGTAACTGTCCCCCCACTTGTTGTAGATTGGGTATCGATTCTGTTTTTGTTGACTTTGGGTTTGGTGTTCAAGTCTGATCATTTTTTATTTCCACTAAATATTCATACAACTGTCTGTTTCTAGTACCATCCATTTCCCCCTCAATTTGTAAGACTGAATAAGATCATTCAAGTTATGTGGTTCTGTTGGAGATAAAAAGGGAAAAGAAAAAAACTGGGAAGAGTCCATCTAGGTGTTATAAATATCAATTTAGAAGAAAAAAAGGAAATAAAAGAAAAAGGTAGCAAAACAAAACAAAAAATAACTACAACAAAAGTCTAAAAAAGAACAAACAAAAACCAAAACCAGCAACTATGAAAAACAAACAAGCAACAAACAAAAAAACAGTCAAAAAAACCAAACCAGCAACTACATAAACTGAGTGAAGAGCCAGGAGTAACTCCTGAATGCCACCAAGTATAACCCAAAAACAAAACAAAACAAAAAAAAATGACTTATTGTTTACCTGGAACTTAGCCAGTCATTCTGTATTATATCTGTCAATACCACCCCAAAGAATTTTGGTGTATACTGAGAAAACAAAGAATTAAAATTTTTGGATAAACTACTCCAAGTCTAGTTTCTTTAACTACAACAGATAGGTTGATGGAGAACTTGCTTGAATTGTAAACAAAATGAGGAGATAGTTTCCCTGGCAACTTGGTTGATGGGCATAATTTTTCAAAATTTTCACCCCTATAATGTTCCTGAGATGCATATAACTGTATATTTTTAAGTGGTGACTCATCACAATTTGAACAGAAGCTTTTTATTATTAAAGACATGTTATTTAAGAGCCACCCACCGAGTGAGAGAAACTATTCACCCAACACCCATCAGATAAGGGGCTAGTATCCAAAATATACAGGGCACTGACAGAAGTTTACAAGAAAAAGACATCTAATCCCATCAAAAAATGGGGAGAAGAAATGAACAGACGCTTTGGTAAAATAGAAATACAAATGGCCAAAAGGCACATGAAAAAATGCTCCTCATCACTGATCATCAGGGAGATTCAAATCAAAACATTGATGAGATACCATCTCACACCACAGAGATTGGCATACATCACAAAAAATGAGAACAATCAGTGCTGGCAGGGATGTGGAGAGAAAGGAACTCTTATCCACTGCTAGTGGGAATGCCGCCTAGTTCAACCTCTATGGAAAGCGATATGGAGATTCCTCCAAAATCTGGAAATTGAGCACCCATTCGACCCAGCTATTCCACTCCTAGGGATATACCCTAAGAACACAAGAATACAATACAAAAACCCCTTCCTCACACCTATGTTTATTGCAGCACTATTTACAATAGCCAGGCTCTGAAAACAACCAAGATGCCCTTCAACAGATGAATGGCTAAAGAAACTGTGGTACATATGCACAATGGAATATTATGCAGCCATTAGGAGAGATGAAGTCATGAAATTTTCCTATACATGGATGTACATGGAATCTATCATGTTGAGTGAAATAAGTCAGAGGGAGAGAGAGAGATGCAGAATAGTCTCACTCATATATGGATTTTAAGAAAAATAAAAGTCATTTTTGCAACAATCCTCAGAGACAATGAGAGGAAGGCTGGAACTTCCAGCTCATTTCATGAAGCTCACCACAAAGAGTGGTGAGTGCAGTTATAGAAATAACTACACTGAGAACTACCATAACCATGTGAATGAATGAGGGAACTGGAAAGCCTGTCTGGAGTACTGGTGGGGGTGGGGTGGGATGGAGGGAGATTTGGGACATTGATGGTGGGAATGTTGCACTGGTGAAGGGATTGTTCTTTACATGACTGAAACCTAATAACAATCATATATGTAATCAAGATGTTTAAATAAAGAAAAAAAAGAAAAAGCTAAATTAAATGTATGATGAAAAAGTTAAAAAAAAAAAGACACGTTATTTTGGTGCTCAGCTTCTTGCTAGGGTCTTTTAACACTGATTCATATAACCCTCATAATTCTGTGGTCTTATCACTTAGTGATTCATAGAAGTTTGTCCAGGGTTGCACAGCTGAAATGTAATAATATGTATAGCAGGAGCTGTTACCCTGGGAGTGAAGAAATAATGCAGAGGGTAGTGCACTTGACTGACATTTGGTTAACCTAAGCTCAATCACCAACAGTCCATTCTATATGGCACCCAGAGCCCTGCAAGGAGTGATTCCTGAGTACAGAGTCAGGAATATGTCCTAGTATGATCCCCCCCAAAAAAGAAAGAAAAGAAACAAGCAAAAAAAATGTCATTTCTTTCAAGTATAAGTACACAATGCATAAAAAAATTGTCTTTGATTCTATGTACCCATTCAGGTTGATGATGGAAGAATTAGTAAGAAGAAAAGATAAATGCACTGAAGCACAATAAATAAGACAGTGAAGAAATGATTCACACTTGAAACTAGAAAGGGACCTAGGCACCAGTCAATATTACTAATAATGAGAATAGTTTAATAAAAATCTACTAGGGCCCGGAGAGATAGCACAGTGGCATTTGCCTTGCAAGCAGCCGATCCAGGACCAAATCGAATCCCGGTGTCCCATATGGTCCCCCGTGCCTGCCAGGAGCTATTTCTGAGCAGACAGCCAGGAGTAACCCCTGAGCACCGCCGGGTGTGGCCCCCCCCCCAAAAAAATCTACTAGATTCCAGGCACAAGGAACACAATACTACTAGTAGAAAAGAAAATGTATTTCTGAAGTTACAAAGCTTTCCCCCAGGTGCAAAGCAGCAGAACGAAGAGACTTAAACCACATTCTAACACACACACACACACACACACACACACACACACACAGCCAAATCTGAACAGCTAAACTCTAATGCTTTACATAAGATAACTTTGGTCTACTAATTTTTACAAAGATGAGAGGCCATGTGGTAGCCCCTGGTGCCAAGAAAGATTATGAGTCAGAATTCAGAAACAAGGACCTATAGAACTTGGGATCTAAATAACAAGAACTTGCTTTCTTACCACCCACCTCCATGGAGACCTATTATAGCTCTAGTTATAGTTTATATTACAGCTCCTGGGAGGCACACCCTGATTGGTTGATACTTAATCATAATGCTAACAATTAGGACAAAAGCAAAATTCAAGTGTTATTAGCCAAAATAAAGGCAGAGAGTGAAGAAGGAAAAGATTTTTGATAGACAAAATCATCAAATGGTCACAAATATTTCAAAAATATTATCAAAAATATATACACAAGTAATTTAAAAAATATTGTGTAGTGGTGAGAGCTTGGGACTCTGCAAATAGACTTTCAAAACCCGAGAAATCTTGATTCTTAAGATTTATTAACTCTGTCATCTTGGCTACATTGTTGTTGACCATTCTTCTGTTTCCTGGTCTATAAAATGGGGTTGAAAGTATACAATAATTCTGTGAAGATTAAAAGAGATTACCTACGTAAACTATTAACAATAACATCTACTATGTTGTATCTATGCTCTAAGTAATGTTTATCATTCCTGTCATTGTTATACATGATCTTCATTGATCATGGACATAACAAACATATGATTTGTAGATTGTGAATGCAAAACAAATTGCATTCTTCTACGTGACTTTTATTTTTGCATCCATTTCGTTTATCTTAACCAATACATTCTAAATTCTTACCTAAACTTGATTTGGGGATTAGGCATAAAGAAAGTTACCTCTTTTGGTTTCTTTGGGGGCCATGCAGGGGTTGCTCCTGGCTCTGTGCTCAGGAATCACCCCCCAAGTGGTGCACTGAGAGGCAATATGGGACTGCCAGGAATCAAGCTAGGTCAGCTGAATGCAAGGCGAACACCCTAACTACTGTATTATTGCTCCAACCTCAAAAAAACAGTACTTTCTGAACTCAAAATATGATAGGAAATATATGAGTGCCAACAAAAATGGCTTTCACTATGCTCAATTCCACACCAAAAACAAGGTCTACAAACAGATGTCCAAGAGGTATAATTACCTATAAAAATTCTTGAGGTTTACTGGTAACTGTCATACAAATTTACCCTTTTTAAAATGTAAACATCCCTTCTGTGAAAAAGCAATTTATACTACATATGTGTTTAATAAATGTGCTTACTAAATGTTTAATGATAAGAGCCTAAACAGCTCCTTTTGCTACAGTATATAATAGCTAATAGGCCACTGGTGAACTGAGTGGTAAAAAAAGAAGTACAGAATTGAGTCTGCTAAATCCATAGGTCTCATTACCAAGAAGGGGATAAATATTCTATACCAAAACCAAAGCACAAATGTGCAGCCAGAAGTCACAGCCAAATACACAGATTGAACACAAAGAACAGCTGCAGTGAATTTTTTATGTTCTTTATTATACAACTTCTATGCGGCCCCGACTTTAATTCAGTCACTTGATTTCCTCGTATTTCAGCAGAGATTGCTAAAGTCCACTAGTTTGATGAGATGGGACTTTTGCTATTAAAAATTATTCACAAAAGCCTTGGTTTCCAGTATAATAAAAAACACATTGCTGTCACAATGTTTCAGGCCCGTGCCTTGAGCGTGACCATTATTGCCTCAGCAGTTGTGACATAAGGAACTGAGTTCTATCTAGGGTATTGGGATATACAGAAGTTAGTATTAAGGCTATTTAGGATTTCAATGGGCCCGGAAGTGATCATTTATTTTATAAAGCCTCATAGGTGAGGAGTGGCGAGAAAGAATCTGGTGAAAAGGTTAATTAGCCATTTTGCTCAGTCCTTAGTAGTGTGCAAGAGCTGTTGTAGTCTGGAATATGGGCCCTTCTCAAAATAAGTAGATGACTGTTTGAAATGATTGTGTGAACAAGGATTGGTCTACAGTCAAGTCTCTATATGACAGAGTATGACAAACTCAGGACACCCTACCCTGAATCCATAAATTTTTTTTCATACTTCACAACTAGCACAGAGAAAGCACTAAGCCAGGCATTTTGGAATCCTTGGGGAAGTCCATTTTATCCTATCATGTAAATGGCATCATGAAAGCCAAGATCCAGGCCAAACATTCCAGTCAAAAGAAAGCTTCCTCTATGAGGAGTAAAATACAAATCTTTGTATATTAATTGTATATTAAGCAGACCTCATCTATTAGAGCAGTGTGTTGAAATCGTAGTCTACATCAAAACTCATGTGGATTTTTATTTGTGATGCGCAAATCAAACATTTCCATATTTGCAATTTAAACTTCTACTTAATTTATCATTTCCAATCAGATGAGGGTCCCACCCAAGGAGGCCTTTTAAAAGTCAGGTCTGATTAGGCAGGAGTAACGTCAAATAAATGTGAGGGTTCTGGCACTCCTGCCTTTCATTTCTCCTCTCAATACCTTTACAAAAATAATTTGTATCAGTTATCTGGGTCTACTTCATATTTCATGCTATTGTTTGAATTAGTATACAGTGGTATATAGGACCTTATTGTGTAGAAACAGGCAAAATCTCCTATGGCCAGAGCAACATTGCGGAAGGCAGGACATTTGATACATGGCTAACCTGGGCCATCCCCAGAACCACATGTGGTCCTCTGAGCCCATCTAGAAGTGATTTCTGAGCACAGTGCCAGGAGTAAGAGCATCATGGTATATGACCGAAAAATAAAAAGAAAATTTAAATAAGGCAAAAACCTCCTTACTAGTGATTTTGGGTATTTTACCCCTAACATTACAGTGTTTTTTTCACTTGAAACATATTTTGCATGTTAGAAACATATTGAAAGTGATAAAGATATAATAAAAAAAATAAAACAAGGGCTGGAGTGATGGAGCAGCAGTAGGGCGTTTGCCTTGCATGAGGCTGACCCAGGAGGAACAGCAGTTCAATCCCTCAGCATCCCATATGGCCCTCCAAGCCAGGAGCGATTTCTGAGCACATAGCCAGGAGTAGCCCCTAAGAGTCACCAAGTGTGGCCCAAAAATCAAAAATAATAATAATAAAGGGATATTGGTACATATACATGTAACAAACAAATCAATATCAAAAGACATCAAAATGGGGCCTAGCGATAGCACAGCAGTAAGGCGTTTGCCTTGCAAACAGCCAACACAGGATAGACCCCAGTTCAAATCCCAGCACACCGTATGATCCCCAGAGATTGCCATGCATGACTTCGGAGAACAGAGCGAGGATTAACCCTTAAGCCTCGCCAAATGTGACACAAAAACCAAAATTAAAAAAATCAAAATACTATAATTATGCATATAGATACACATAGCTACAAATGCATAGCATAAATTTCAGATAAACTTATTTACCTTTATTATCTGGCAGTCAGCTGCATATAAAGTTGCTATCAGATTGATCCACCCTCTTATAAATTGATGCATTCAAACCACAGAGTCAGTTTGTCCATTATCTATTAAATAGGTTACCTAATATTCATCCTCCCATTCTTCCTAAAAATAAATCCCCAGTTTCATTTGGAGCGCTCATGTGCCTTATTGATCTAAAATTTCAGTTTCCTTTGCAGTTTTGAGTGGAGAAGGAAGTACTGGCCAATAAAATGAAAGTGAAGCCATTGACTGGGATACTCAAAAAACTCCTCAAAATTTTAAAAGAAATGTAACTCAGCCCTATAGTACCCTTTGCTTTTCCTCTCCTGTCCAAAACATGAAAATACTAGCTTCCGATTCAACAATTGCCTTTCATCCTGAAGATGAAAGCTGTATAGTACAATAATATGAAACAACAGAAAAACAGTAAAGACCCTGAAATCTCTCATCAATTTTTGGAATCACCATATCAGTGTAAAAGTATATTAGTTTAGCCTGCATTCCTCAAAAGAACCAGTTCCTAATTTGTTTGTTCACTATCAAATTCAGCATATACAAAAATACAGTATTAACAGTCAAGATATACAGTGATGCCATACATGGTAAATGAATAAATACAGATCGACCTAATAAAATTTGATATTTTTTTCCATATTTGTCTTTTTTTCTAAAAAAAAAAAATTACATGCTCTTTCAGACCTCATACTTTGGAAGGATTTTTATCTGGCACAAGTATCCAAGATGAGGGTTAATGAGGTTTATGTTGATGAGAATTGAACTCTAGCTGTTAAGTAAATAATAACACCAGTAGTGATTTAGAGCCTTTCATCCTTAAAATTTGTAGTAAATTGCAAAGAGCCCTATGGGGTAGGTAAAATTACTGGCATAATTTTATTGACAGAGAAACTGAGTCATCAGAGTCATTAAATCGCCTAGGGTCTATTTAGCAAATAGCAGTATCTAGTGAGAAGGGAGGAGAACAGTGAGCTTCAAAGACTGTCAAAGAGGATTTTTGGGGGGGTCAGCATTTTTGAGGGGCACCTCCCCTCGACTATCAAAATCAACACACATTGAAAAGTCACTGTGTGCATTTTGCCTTAAAGCAAGCAGCCTACGTTTGTTTCTTCATTCCTCCTGTTTTGAGGTCTTTCTCATCTTTTGTGTTTTTCACCTAGCACAAAGCTTAGCACAGTATTAGGTGTCCAATATTTCTTGATGGTGTTTCATTTTCTAAAACTATCCCCATGGAGCATAAATAATACTTCCAAACTGTGGTTTCACTCTCAAGCAATGTTAGTCCTCCATAGAGCAGGTCACTTCCTATATTCTTCATCCACGCCCCACACCCACCCACTCAAATGCTTCTACATACTTGTGAGTCCCTGGCCACTCTGGATTCAAGCCACCTTCAAAAATCCATCTTCCTTCTTGATTCATTTTTTCAGCATGAACAAGGAAATGGTTTGATGACAGAATAATAATTGATGGTTATGATATCTGATGTTATATAAAAGGTTTGATTTCATGGCTGCATAACTGTTTACAAAGCATTGCCCAGCCAAAAAATAAAGTCCTGAGTAGTGCCCTTGATGGGTTTCTGTATTTCTAAAAGGAACCTGAACTGCCCACAAGAGACTGATAGACAACTTTCAAATTAGTAAGAGCAAAATGTCTGCTATCTCCTTGCAAAACTGTTGTTATGAATGATGAGCATCTGGCCAATCTCTTCTTTGCCCCTGCCCTCTAGGCCATCCTGACTACTTGTCTTAAACTTGGGCACTTTGACAAGTGTTTGGATGGAGGTGGCCCCATGAGGCAAAGGGCCAGTTTTATTGCATCCAAATGCTGAAGCTTTGCTGCCGACCTTTCATGCAACCATTGCTAGAAGGTCTTTGCAGCCCTTACTTGTGGCAGGTCACTTCCCATGTCATTGAGTCAGCCAAGGGCCAGGCAGGGCATTCCATAATCAAGTCCAATGACCATGAAAACTCCATTTCTGCCATTTGTCACTTACATTCAGTGTTTCTCAAATGGCAGTTCAGAATTATCCATTCCAAAGGAGCTTCTGAGAAAACATTAGGGCCCAATGAATAATCCTCTGGGAAGACAAATGAATCTCTGGCTGGGAAATAGGCCTACAAATCTGATTCCAAACTTTTCTAAATGAAGAAGAAAACCATCTTAATGGGCATGCTTTCCCATTTCCAATCTACTTAAAACTCATTATGTTACTGTACCACCCAATCTAGATTCCAGATGAAGAAAAAGAGACATCCATTGAAAAAATAGCATTTCCTTCCCTTGACATGAAACCCTGGGCCCCTTTATTCAGTGACACCCCAATCAAGATCTGTGTCAGGTAAATGGGAATAGTTGAAATCTTTGTGGAGGATGTTTATTTTATTTCCAAGATAGAAGTTATTTTTTCCCAAAAGGGAGGAGGAATAGAGAGGAGAGAAGAGGTTATTTACAGAAATTAATTGCAGAGAGAAAAAAATAAATGTGACTCAAAATGGAGAGATTATCAAGACAGAAAGATGTGTTAGATCCTAATAAGAAAGACATGCTGAATGCAGTACATCTGAATATAACCATTAGCAGCATGGAAGAAAGACTATTTACTGTATTCAAAACTACCTTTACTGGTTGTATAAAAACAAAAAGGATTGTATTGGGGCCATCACGACTCCCATCTTTTCAATTACAGAGATAGAACAATCTCAGATTCCGAAGCTAACTACAAATCAAAATTGTGTTATGTTATCTGCTGAGACACAAATGGAAAATAAATACTGTTAACTGTCACTTTCCATTAGGTAACAGAAATTCAATTACATTTCAATCAAGCCTCCATGTCAACAGAATAAATCTGTTTCATAAATGAGCAGGTAACCATTTTTGATTCCAACTTCCCAAAGGGAAAAAATCAATTTTAATCACAATTCTTCAAAATTTTTTTCATATGAATGTTTTGGAGTCGAGTACATCATCTGGTCTAATAAACAGCATTGTAGAGAAGGAGGGGGACGAGTAGGGCAGAAAGTGTACTTGTTACATATCCGGTGTCTTTTAAACCATTCTCTTCATGTCCAGCTTAACTGAAGTCTGTGTTGTTTGAAGTCTGTGTTGTTCAAACACTTCAGTATCTAAGAGGGGAGAGAATATACAGGAGAACCCCTACTGTGAGCTTGGTCCTAATTGGCAATGTACATAGGACACAAGAACCCTACAAATAGGACATCCTTTCACAAGTTGATCCCATCCCAGCTCCCTTAAAATTTAAGTCTATTCTGGAAAGCCAAGTTTCTTGGGAATGTTTTGTCAACCAGAGAACAAGCTGACAAATGTAAGGATGCCTATGAGAGCTTGAAGTGAATTCCTCACTCTATACAATAGCTATAGATAGTCATCAGAGTTCCAGACATTGTAAGCATTCTGTGTGATTATGCTGTGTAATCCTCGCCAGCAACTCTCTGAGGTAGGCCTTAGTCTGCTTTCTACAAATGAATGGCCCATCAGAGAGATTAACTTATGTGTCAAAGTTGCACAGCAACTATCTGGCTGAGTTGAGGTTTAAACATAGACTGTTTGATTTCTGAGTCTGTATTTACATGCATTGCTCTGAATTCAACCCTTCCACCTTCAACAATGTTTTATGTGCTCTCTGTAGACAGAGTCATTGAGCCAGTGACCAAAATCATGAAACTTTGAAGAGCAAAGTTGATCTATTAATTATGAAAAAATTAGGAGAAAAATTGGCACTGTTTGGCAAATAGGTGTATATATATACTCCTCTCTCTTGTCCTACTCCATAGTTTATAAATAAGATCTACTCATATAAACAGTTTGAGGAATATGGAAGATATAAGCTAAAGTCAAACATCACAAGGAATAAAGGTAAAGAACAGATAACTCTTTCAAGAAAATATTATTAAATACCTAGCTATGTCCAATATTGTAAGGGCTCAATTTATAACTTGGAATAAATCAGACATGACTCTTACTTTCCTGCTGCTTACTCTGTAGTAGGTTATTGTGAGGTCTAATGTCATAAAATGAGATAATAGCCACAAGAATTATAGCTTGAGAGCACTCCATCATTGAATACATGGGCATCAAACTATCTCTTAGAAGCAGGGGGTTGTGAAAGAAAGTAAATTTGAGGGCAAAATAGACCTAGAGTCTACCTTAAAGTTTACCAAGTAGTATCTCTATTCTACTACTTTTAAGATATTAATTATGTATCCCCATTTCTTAATTGAAAAATATAAACAACATCTTCATTGAAAAGAAGTAATCACAATTTCAGAAAATACATTAAATATGCCTAGTGCAAATTTTCCCATTGTTGGAATTGTTTAATCCTTCAAACTGGAGTAATCCAGAATCCAGCAAATATATAGCAGTTAAAGTATCTTTAGCTTTCTCGATTTGTACATCATTTAAAGGTGGTCTAAAGAATAAGCCCCCCCCCCAAGTAAGAAATATATTCTCATCCTATGTAAGAAATTTGGGTGACACTAAAAATTGAAGAGTTAATAAATAATGTCCATAAGTTAAGAAAACAAAGTCCACTGGAGCAAATGTCTAAGGAAGAGAGAAAGTCAATATGCTCATTTGTCTTTGGATTGGGTCCTAGATTTACTGCCAAGTGTTTGGTCAATATAAGTAAATACCCAGATACTAATTTTTATCTGCAATTTCAGAGTTATAACCTAGGCCAGAAGAATGGAAATGTCTTCTAAAATGAACCTGATGGTAAATAGTTATGACATCTCAGTTTCTACATGCTCTCAGTTTCTACTTGTTCTGTTTCAATGACTCAAATCTGTCATGGTAGCCAAAATGTAGTCACAGACAATAAATATAAGACCTGGCTATAGAGATCTCTAAAAACTAGGACTATGTCTAATCATCATTATCTCTCCAACTTCAGTGCTCAATAAAATTTACTGAATTAATGAAGTAATCCATGGGTGAGTATGTGAATAAATAATAAAGCAAAGTTGTAGCTCCTAGTAGTATAGTTTTGAGGGATGATTGATATTTCTAGGTTATTGACAGAGAAATGAAGAAGAGAAAGAAAGAAGAAAAATTAATAAGACTTAGAACCAGTAACAAAAATGTATGTGCCAAAGTCTATAGAGTGGGAATTATTAATGGTTTTGAGCCGAGTATGATATTAACAAATCAAGAGTAAGCAAAGACTAATCTTAGGTAGAAGAAGCAAGCCTAAACATAAGGAGACTAATAATCTAGAAGGGACCAAGACCAAGGTAGTGGCAGTGCTGTTGAAAAGGAGAGTCAAAAAAAAAAAAAAAAAAAAAAAAAGAAAAGGAGAGTCAAGCATTTTAAATCAGAATAGACAGTAAGGAGGAAATTAACAATGAAGATACCTCTCTTGTTTTAAAGGTGAGCATTTGGAAAGACATTAATGATATTTAACAGATAGGCTTATAAGGTGATAGCTTCTGGGCAATGTTAAGTCTGACATATCAAATTTGGACAATTTTTGTTTAGACAGCAATAAACACCTTCCTATTCTTTACCTAAACAACAACCTCCTAACCAAAAGAGTCTTGGACAAACACACTGATGAAATCAATATTCACACTATTTACAGCATGTCCTGTTTTATCAGTCTAAGAGTTCACCAGAAGATAAATGAGGTTAGTTTGGATTCCTTCTCATTGACTTTAGTGATCATTCTTTTTCCTCTGCATTCAATAACTAGCCATTTAATGCTTCTAAGTTTTGCTAGAATTTTTCTAAAGATTGATGGAAGAGCTGCTAGTTTGTCGGATTTCCAAACTCTACTTTAATTCTTTTTATAAAATAAAAAAAAAATTAAGTCATCTGTAAATGTCCAGCTATTCTGGCCTGGTTCCATTCCATGGGTTATGCCTACAAACCAGCAGGAGTGGGCCCTGCAACACAAACCAAGCCTTGCAAGACTGGAGAGTTTTGTAAGGGTTTAGTCATCTCTACAATCCAGCCAATGTGAACATCACTGAATAACCATTTTTCAATTTGAAGGCCATTGCTTTGCCTTTGATGAAAAAAAATAAATGAATGGAAATGACAGGACATGGCTTCCTCTTTCTCCAATATCTGCTCCTAGTAATAAATCTATCCTTTCATCATCCTTAATCATGATGTTGGCCCAGAGTACAGATTCTCTTGCTTTTCCTTGTAATAACTTCCTCATCACCCAACTCGTAACTCAATTGTATTCAGTGTCTTCTAGTGATTTTAGCATCCAACTTAGGTCTGTAAGAATTTTCTTAATAGCAGGAACCACCATCTCAAAAAAAAATAGGTAGGATGCCTACCTAGTATACATAATATATCATGTTTTAATAAAAAAGATAAATTATATTCTTCTGGGAGGTCTGGCCACATAACCATGCCAACAAATGCAGTCATCTTTAAACCAGGCCACCTCCATAGACTCACTCTTTTCTTTTGTTATTTTTTAACTTTAATAATAATTTCTTTACTTAAACACCATGGTTATAGAAATGGTCATTGTAAAGCTATACACAAAGGGGACCTGTTACAATAGCAGTCCAGGGGGGCAAAGAGGGGAGGGATGGGATACATGCGGGGAACAGGGGTGGAGGGAGGACAACACTGGTGGTGGGAATGGCCCCTAATTCACTGTCACTCTGTACCCTTAAATATAACTGTGAAGGCTTGTAAATCACATTGATTACAATTAAAAATATTTAAAAAAAAATGTTCATTGTTGGATTTTAGTAATCGAATGGATGCCACCCCTTCACACAGTGTATACTTTTCACCTTTCACTTCTTTTCTTGGAACCAAGCCATGAAAGATTATAAAACACTGGCCTACACAGCACAGAGCTGACCATCTTGGGAGAAGAGGGTGTGCCAAGCCCCCACCCTGTCAAAGCCATAGGCTGCATCCTTCACCCAGAATCACCATTTCCCTGATTTCCCTGCCTCCTCTGTGACCCTAATTATTCCCTTCAGGTACACTGTTCTGACCACACTTCAGGTATATTAGTTTAGGGGCTGATATCACCAGGGCTTTTGGGAGCAAGTACAGGCACCGTCCCCCATATACTCCTTCCAGAAGGTCTGGCAGTTGAGAACATGTCCCTCAAAGTTAGAATATCAATAATAGTGCTTTGTATTTCTAGATAACATCATTGATTTGATGCTGTCAACCTTAAAGAAGCACCCCAATTTAACAGAATGGATAGCTAACAACAAGAGACTACTTCATTGGAGGTACAATAATGTTCACAAATGTGCTTGTTACTGTACTTTTTTTCTTTCTTTTTCTTGCTTCCCTTCCATTTTTTTCCCCAATAACTTTGCTTATCTGGAAACAAATGTATTATGATCAACTATGTCAACTCTGTGATGCATTTTCTTTAAATAAATAAAAATAAAGAAAAAGATGTTATGGTTGTGGTTGTAACTAAGGTTATAAAGCAATTAATTTTCAAACGAGAGGGCAAGAGGTCAAGCACTTGCCAAGCACAAGGCCAACACAGGATCAATACCCAGTGTCCCATGTGACTTTCCAAGCACCCCAAAAAAGTAATTTATTTTTCCCCTAGGAGTAATCTCTAAATTCAGAGCCTGGAGTAGCCCCTGAGAATCACTGGATGTGGTCCAAAAATAACAATAATAAATAAAAATAAAATAAGGTAAGCATCCTTAATGAATAATCCAAGGAATGCCTAATACTGATCACATGCAGTGGGAATTTACAGCAGAGTACCATGAGACCTAAAATGTTGATATTGCTGGATTGGAAGATGGAGAGGGCCACAAGTTGAGGCATGAATATAGCCTCTAAAAACTTGAAGGAGCAAGAGAATAGATTCTTCAGTGGAGTGTCTAATTTAAACAGTCTTGTCAGCATCTTGATTTTAATTTAGACCTTTGACATTCATTTAGACTTAGGACCACGACTCTAAGGTAAAAAATGTATAGCTCTTCACTATAAAGTTTATAGTGATGTGTATAGAAGCCAAGGGACACTAATAAAATAACATCTGTTGAGTGGCTGTCAGATTTACCTCATCAGTATTTCTACTTAATTATGTGCTTTATTGAATGAAAAGATGCTGAGCAACAATACTTTGGTCACCTTTCTATATTGTAAGACAAACACCTCAATTATTTACACTGACAGGTGCTTAAAATGCTTGTTACTTTTCTGGTTTTTTTTTAAAACACATAGCCTTTGATGTGGTTCAACAGTAGAGAACATGTCCTATATGTGTAAGGACTGGGGTTCAATCCAAAGCACCAAAAAATATTTAGTATACATACATACATACATACATACATACATACATACGTACATACATACGTACATACATAAACAGAAATATTTTCACACAAAATATTGACAATATTTGTTCTAATACAATTATTCTATAGGGTTTTTACTTTCTTCTATAGCAAGGCAGGAAAAGATATTTTAGTATTCCCATTAAATAAAGTGCTTTTATGTTTTGGTAAGTTTCTTCGTTGAAAAGAGACATGTCAGAAATACTCAAAATGACTAGTTAAATGTGTATTATGTTAAAAAAGAACAATTGATTTTGTGCATAGGTAATAAGGAAAAGGAAACAGAATATTGAGCAGAAAAATTGAAAGAGAATGGTCAAACAATGTGGCAGGAAGGTCCAATTCTTAAGAACAATCATTTCTTGATGGCTAGTCCAACCTTCTTGGAAAACATGGATATTGCTTGAAAAACTAGAAATTGAGCTCCTATATGATCCAACAATACCTCCCTAGATATACATATCCTAGGAAAACAAAAACATAATACAAAATAAAGCCTTCTGCCTTCCAATATTCATCGCAGCACTATTTACAATAGCCAGAAACTGGAAACAATCCAAGTACCCTAGTGTAAATGAATGGCTAAAGAAACGATGCTACAGTGGAATACCATGCAGCTGAGTCAGAGGGAGAGGGACAGACATAGAATAATATCGCTTATTTATGGGATATTAGAAAAAAAAGATAAATGGTAATAATATCTAGAAATAATAGAAAGAAGGGCCAGGAGGGTCAGTCCATGGAAGGAAGCATGCCACAAATAGTGCAGTGCAGCTAGGCAAAGAAGGGACCAGGATGACAGTGATAGTAGGAACCGGTTACTCTGGACAATAACTGGGTGTTGAAAGGAGATAAAGTGATATATACAGTACCCATTCACTAATAATTATGCAAACTACAGTGCCAAAAAAGAAAAGAAAAAGAAGAGAAAAAGGAGTAAGATGTCTGTCCCTGAGGGGGACAGATAGGGGGGTGGGTGGGAAGAAAACCAGAGACATTGGTGGTGAGAAATGTTCATGGGTGAAAGGTGGTGTACATTGTAAGACTGAAAGTCAATCATGACCTTGGTAATCATGGTGTTTAAATAACAGAGGAAAAAAGCATGCATTCCTAATATTTAATTTGAAGTTATTTGTTTGCTCTCATTTAAGCTTCTTCCATTTTGCATGCATATATGCAAGAATGTAAATTTGTTTGTTGAACTGGAAGAGAAAAATGAGTTAAGGAACAAGGGGTTCAATTACAGGTCTATGTTATCCAAAGTAGGAAGGTACCTCCTATAAGGCATTGCCATGGTCTGAAATATGCAGCAACAAAAAGACATAAGCTTCCATAAATTGTGCAATGCAACTTCACTCAATCCAACTAGAGGCTAGGATGGCATTTGAATATGCATTTTTCTTCTATACTTTTCTTCTATATTAAATATTATTGATAAGCATATACTATTTTTATCAAGAGGAAAATCTGCAGGCCGGAGCAATAGCAAGCAGTAGGACATTTGCCTTGTAAGCGGCCGATCCAGGATGGACCTCAGTTCAATCCCCAGTGTCCCATATGGTCCCCCGAGCCAGGAGTAATTTCTGAGCACAAAGCCAGGAGTAACCCATGAGCATCACTTCGTGTGGCTCTGTGTGTAATAAATAAATAAACAAACAAATAAATAAAAAAAATTGTTTCCTAAACATTTATTCGAACTGAACAATGTCAAAGGCACATGCAATATGCCTGGCATTTTGCTAGGCACTAATGTACAATTGGGGCAATCCCAAAAATTGCCACTTGATGACAAGAAATGTATCCTTTTATCCTAAATAAGGAAAACAAGAAATAATCCCAAAGCAATTATTTTTTGTTTCTGGACATGGTTCAAAAGAATCAGGAAAGTCAAGAGTGATCATGAAAGATTTAAAAAAAAATATTGTAAGCTTATCAAGGTAGATTGACCATTGAGGAGTAGTGATAGAAGAAGAAATGAAAGTCTGGGGTTGGCACCAGCATTTGTGCCTTCAGAAAACAAGTTGTTGAACCTATTAACAAACAGTGACCAGAATCCCAAATGACTCATCTTTACATTCTCATCTCCAGGCTTGGATCTTTCCACTGGCCCTCCCTGTCAGTTTTAATGAATACCTAGTACAGGATTATATAGTGATGTTTACAACCCAATTTTTAAGAGAGTAGGTAGGAATACAGACCCTTGTGCCTGGCTCCTACTGTCTAAATCCCTTTCCTTTCCCACCTACCAGCAAATATAACTGTTCCCTCAAGTGGAAAGCATGTTTGAAAGGAGCTATTTTCTGAGGTACATTTAAATCAGCTTAATTTATATTTATTTTGCTAGACTGGTGAGTCATGTTTTCTTGACCTTTTTAAACGAGCACAATTTTTATGAACATGTACAGAATTATGGAGTATATCAACCTAGCATTCTCTCCCCAAAAATGATCATATCATAGAGTATAAATGAGTTGAATGGACAGTTTTATTGTTTGCATACTAGAGACTTTGGATTCCACAGATGTGTCTCAGGGGTCCTGTATAATAGCAAGAGAAAGAACGATGGGTCTCCCAACTTACCTGAAATGAGGCATTTGAGGTCTTGCATAAGACTTCATCGGAAATAAAAGAAAGGAAGATTTCTGTTGCTTTAAAATTTTTAGAGGTTGATACTCAGAACAGGGATGATAGTACAGTAGGAAGGGTACTTGTCTTGTATGCAGCCAACCCGAATTTGATCCCTGGCAACCCATATGGCACCCCCTCCTGGATTTCCTAGGAGTGATCACTGAATGCAAAGCCATTGGTAAGCTTAAGCACTGTCAGGTATAGCCCAAAAACCTAAAGAGAAAGAAAGAGATATGACAGTACTGAGGATAAGGTGCATGCCAAGTTTGATCCCAATAACCCAAGCTCTTTTAGAAGTGATTCCTGAGCACAAAGTCAGTAGTAAGTCCTGAGCATCCCCAAATGAACCCATAGACGTAGAGAGAGAATAAAAAACTTTTTATTTGGTGTATTGTTTGTGAGTTGTGGGTTTTCTGCTTGTTTGTTTTATTTCTGTTTTGCTGGCTTTTTGTTTGTATTTGTTGTTTGTTATTTTGAGGGGCATAACAAGCAGTACTCAGAGTTTAGCCCTGGCTCTGAGCTCTGAGATAACTCCTGGTGGCAGTTATACGGGATTCAGGAGATTGAATCCATATCAGCCACATGTAAGACAAATGCTCTACCTACTGTACTGTATCTCAGGACCAAGATTTAGATTTGTAAAAGAGTTAGCATATTAAAGAGGAAAAAAGCTCAATATTCCTGGTTTCATGCATTCCCTCAACAAATATGATGTGCCTCCAAATAACCAGTAGTTGTACCAAGAATTCAGTAAGAGCAGTAATCAAGATAGAAAATGATTTTGTATCAAGTAGTTCATACTTTAGTGAGGAAAAAAAATAATATTCTAAATGACTACATAAACCAAATAACTAAAGAAGGAGTAATACAATGAAGGAAATGATTATGGAAATAAGACAGTGATTCTACATATTTGTTACAAAAGGTCATTTTTAAGGCAATGGTATTTGAATTTAAGCAACAAGACGAAGCCAGAACTGCAAAAGGAGTCAGAGCATTACTTATATTAAAAGAGAGAGAGAGAGAGAGCACTCTAAGCACAAAATCCCAGAAGTAAGAAAGATCAGAACTTATTTAAGAAATAGAAGAGGAGCTAGTATAGCTGGAGCTTACTGGAGAGAGTAAAAAGATAAGATTGGAGAAATGCTTGGAAACCATATCAAACTGGGGCCAAGTGCACCATAAACTTTTATGTTAAGAACCAAAACTTAACCACTCAGTGTATAGACAAATTATAAACTGATTAATCTGACTTTTTTTTTTTGCTTTAGCCAGCATGAGATGAGTAGTTTGAGAGAGAAATAATATAGATAAGAAAAACGACTCTATATAAGAGATTCAAAATCTAGTGCATTAACACACTGATGTCAGTACTGCAATTTGTGTTAATTAAGCCACATTCAAGTGTGTTACCCCATGGCACATGCAAAAAACAAGTGTCAATTTGTTGATCAAGAAAAGAGATTGGGGATGAGAGATAGTGCAATTGGGGATAAGAGATAGTGCGGTGGGAAAAAATTTGCCTTGCATATATCCAACTCAGGTTCAATCCTCAGCACTACATATGACCCTCTGAGCACTACCAGGAGTAAACCCTGAGAACCACTGGGTAAGGCCCCAAAACAAAGAAAGGAAAAAAATAAAAAAAAAAAGGAAGAAAGGGAGAGGAGAGGAGGGGAGAAAAAGGGAAGGGAGAAAAGAGTAGAAGAGAGAGGGGAGGGAAAGGGAGAGACAGGAGGGGAGGAGAGAAGAGAGGAGAAAAGAAAGGGGAAGGGAATGGAGGAAAGGAGAGGAGAGTAAGCCCTGAGAACCACTGGGTAAGACCAAAAAAACAAAGTAAAAAAGAGAAAAAGGAGGAGAGAAAAGGAAGGGAGAAAAGGGGAGAGGAGAAAAGTGTAAAAGAGGGAAGGGGAGGGAAGGAGAGGAGACAGAAGGGGATGAGAGGAAAGGGGAGGAAAGAAAGAGGAGGGGAGGATAGGAGAGGAGAAGAGAAGAGAGGAAAGGGGAGGGGAGAGGAGTGACTTCTAACAGAACATCAGCTAAATGGCATTCAATTTATTGAGAATGTGAGGGGAGTTATTTTGCATAGAGAAATAAAATCATTTTAGGTATTTTGATTTGAGATGACTATTAGATATTCAAATGGAGATGGATATGTGCATGTATATATAAATATATATACAAAGTATACTAATATACACTTGGCATTCAAGAGAGTACCCAGGGCTGCAGTTAGAATGTAGTATTTGTAAGTATAACATGTTATTTTATATATGGACTTAGGGGAAACATTTTCAATGTAGTTGAAAATGCTTCTATCAGACCAATCATCCTACAGATAAAAATTATGTATTCTGAACAAAACACAAACAACTAAATACAAGCTCTGGGAAGAAATTCTTTTTTAAAATGTAGATTCGCAAGGAGCATTTATACTTGAAAAAGAAGCGTCCTAACTATTTTTAACCTACTTAGGAAAATAAAAATGTCTTTCTATACTAAAGAATCAGATGACAGCAAATCTCTGTGACCCTGAACTACAATTGCATGGGAATGACTGAAAGCATCTCAGTTAAAGATAAAATTCCTAAATGGAGATGTCAGTTGCTGCCACCCAAGAAATAGAATTTTCTAGCTAAGTTCAACCAAGTTAATCACATAGTAAAACAAACAAAAAAAGGCAACTCTCTGTGTGAACTATAATAGAATTACTCACCATAGAAAACAGTAAAAAAAAAAAAAAAAAAAAAAAACTTTTCGAGGAAAAAAATCAATAGAAATCAACCACAAGAGAGTCGAGAATTAGAATAAACAGACTATGAATTTTAGAGCAACTATTAGAGCTTGGCTCAATGAAGCCAAAGAAAATATGCTTGTAGTGAATGAGAAGATGGGATATTTTGCAAGGAAAAAAGTACATACTGTAATAAAAAGAACCCACTGGAATTTATAAAACTAAAGAAAATAACTGAAATAATTTTTGAAAATATTGTTTAAAAAACAAACATTGGATACTTAACCACAGAATAGAAATGATAGAAGAATGAATCTATAAGCTTGACAATAGATAAACAGGTTCTATACAAACTAGTTATCAAAGTAAAAAGACTGAAAAATAAACAAAAATTTTAATGACCTGTGGAGAACACCAAAAGATGGATATGTATAAGTAACTATGTCAGATAAAATCATCTAAATTGATAGATAAAGGGAGGGACCCAGGAACTAGTTTGAAACACAGTATTGAAGGATTTTACTGAAAAAAAGAGTTAACAAGTGAAATGGGAAACGAATTCAAGTTCTTTATTAGAAAGTAAGATTTTGATGCTTTCACTTTCTCTTTGCCTTATTTCTACAAACCCATTCACTGAAAAAAATATTGATGGAGTATTTTCCTCTACTAAAAGAAAACAAAAAATAAGTTGTGACTTATTAATTCACAATTAAAACTTCTGCTGTTTCTCCATTTCTCAGTCTTAACCAGCAGTAAGAAGTGAATTGATGGGGCCGGAGAGATAGCATGGAGGTAAGGCATTTACCTTTCATGCAGAAGGTCATCGGTTCGAATCCCGGCGTCCCATATGGTCCCCTGTGCATGCCAGGAGCAATTTCTGAGCACGGAGCCAGGAAAAACCCCTGAGCACTGCCAGGTGTGACCCAAAAAACCACAAAAAAAAAAAAAAAAGAAGTGAATTGATTTATTAAAACATAAATATACTTATTTTTTATGGCTCTTTTAGTTTGTTTACTGTTTCAGCCCACAATAAAACTGTGCATAGCATTTTTCCAAGAAGTCTATCATTAAACAAATTTCCTTAAAATTTTCCAAAATTTAATCCAAATTCCAACAAAATTTTTACTGATTAAAAAGTGTGTGTAGGTGAATGAGGAACAGGGGGTGGTACAGAAAACAAAAAGCCAGCAGGTTTGGAAGCTTTTTGAGACCAAAGAAAAACCATCTTTCAAAAAATTAAAATCCATCCCTGTGTAAGGTTTACATAAGAATAAACTTTAGCAGGTGAGATGTAAAGTACAGATTAAAGAGGATTAAAAATGGTGTCGGAAAACAAACAGCCAATGATAACACAACAAATAATATTAAAGTCTTTAAGTACATCAGAAATAAGACTGCTGCAAAGGGATCAGTGAATCAGCCAGACAAGCAGTGCACAAAGGAGATATTCAAAAGGATAAGGAGATTGCAGATTGCAGGGAAACTAAATAATGTATTTGCATCAGTTTTCACACTGGAGAATAAAGCAATAGAGAAAAGGGAAGGAAAAAACTTATTATTTGAAAGAGAGGTCCAGCTCAGATGGAGACGTCAAAGGAAACCATGTGCCTGTGAAATAGGATTTCCATGTGCCAACCAAAGCAGGAGGCATTCACCAGAGTCCAGAGGCACAGAATAACTGTAATCTCTGGCTCCTGATAGCCTATCATTTGCCATTTCAAAGGCATCTTACTGGGGGAGAACTAGAAGGTAAAGTACATTCAACCATGCTTGGGAAATTTCCTTGATTTCTCTGGTAAAATGCTTTCCCTACTGTAAAACAGTCAGTCAGTAGAACAGAGTTCAACTGGCTGGTTGATCAAAAAGTCAAATAATGAGGCCCAAACTGTAACAACCAAACTACAAAGGTACCTGTTATGATGGCCAACTGGGGCAAGGGGTGGTATGAGATGGACTCTGAAAACATTGATGAAAAGAGGTTGACACTGATGGTGGGACTGGTGCTAGAACATTATATGTCTAAAAACTATGAATAATTTTGTAAATCACAGTGCTTTAAATAAAAAATTTCTAAATATAAGGTTTACTTTATTAAAATATTCTTAATGTCTTGAACATAAACATTATTTTAATTGTACCAAACAAAAATATGTAGCACTGAGGATATGCTCATTACAAAAAATGAAGTAAAAAAGAAAATAATAATAAAATCAAGCAAGTGAAGGCAGCTCTAATCCATCCCATCTGAGAATGTATAGAAATGAAAATGGAAATTCTCACATATGGCTACTGGGAGTATAAACTTTACACCAATTGCCTTAGAGAACATTTGTAATATCTAGCAAAGCACAAAATGTGTCTATAAAAAGTAAACCACTAACATCACTACTAGGATTGTCTGCTTAAAAAAAAAAATCTATCAGAGAAATTACAAGACTGATCATTGCAAGATTTTTGGTAGAGGTTAAAAATTGATAGCACAATGGAAGAATGGAAAATAGAATACACTCAATATAATTAAATACAAAAAGAAAGGTTTTGGCACCAAATTAATATATCTGTATGCATTACCTTCTATAGGCTTTAAAGTTATAATATGGAGTGAAGAAAGCAAATGATAATCCAGCAGAGAAGGTGCTTGCCTTGCGCATGGTCCACCTGGATTCAATCCCTGACACACAATCTGGTCCCCCAAGCACGCAAGTGATTCCTGAGTGCAGAGCCAGAAGTTAGCCCTGAGCACTGCCAGGTGTTACCCAAAGAAACAAATAATAAAAAGTAAGTTGGTAGAAGACAACTATCATGTAAAATGTATCTAAAATTTTAAAGAACACCTAAGGAATAGATTTTCATAAATGCGTGTATTTATAAATAAGAATAAATTATGTGGTGATATATAAACAATTTCATAATATAGTATATTTCTAAACAATTGAGAAGGTCATGGAATTAGGGATGCAGTAAATATGCCACTGTATTTCTTTTATTTTTCTCCCCCTCCTTCCCTCCCTCACGACTGTATTTCTTTAACAAAAAGTTTCAACATAAATATGGCAATGTTAGCATTATAAGTGGTAGCAATAAATATTATGTAATAGTATTGCTTTTGGGGGTCATGATACCCAGTAGTGTTCAGAAGTTGTCCTGGCTCAGTGCTTGAAGGAAATCATTCCTGGCAAAGCTCAAAGGACCATGTGATACCTGAGACTAACCCCAAGCCAGGGCCTTACACATATGAGAAAGTTTTTTTCCACGGAGCAACATCCATAGTTCACTACTTCATTTTCTTAAAAAAAAAAAAAATTAATGCCAGAGCAATAGTATAGCAAGTAGAGCATTTTCCTTCACATGGCTGACCTGTGTTCAATTCCCTTATTTCATATGGTCTTGAGCACTGCCTATGCAGACTCTGGAATCACCCCTGAGCACCATTGGACATAGCCCCAAAGATATTATTAAAAGAGGAAAAAAGCTAAAGTAATTCTAAAATATTTCTATTCATCATTGGAGACAAAACTTAACCCTATTAAATGTACTACAATTTAACAAATTATATTGCAAATCACTATGTCTAAAACAAAAAAAAAAAAGGAGGTGAAAGAGAGAGAGAGAAATATCTGCCATAGAGGTAGATTGGGGGAAGGGAGCAGGAGAGAATAAGGGATATTTTTGGTGGGAATTGTACACTTGTAAAGGGAAAAGTGCTGGAACAATGCACATGACTGAAATTCAACCGTAAACAATTTTGTAACTGTATATCTCATGGTGATTCAATTTCTAAAAATAGCTCATAATAATATTAATCAATTCCAATTGAATATACCAAGAGATATTATTCTTCCCAATTCAAAATTTACCTTGGAAATCAACAATGGTAACAAATATTCTCTCCTGGAGCTGAAGAGATAGTACAGTAGGTAAGCAGTTTAATCTCTGACATCACTTATGGACACCTGAACACTGCCAAGAGTAGCCCCTGGGAGCAAGAGTAAGCCCTGAGCACCCCTGGGTATGGCAAAAAAAAATTTACACACACAAACAAAAGAAAGATTCTCTTATTCTATCTCAATCAATCATGATTATGTCCAGTAGGCATGGCCTTGGTCCATAAAGCTAACTGCTTTCTACCATAT